>NC_061116.1:120997310-121059576 GCF_002878395.1 Capsicum annuum
TACTAAAAATGAAATTTTAAGAATTTCAGCTTTGATTGATGTGGTGGGTTTGTTGGCTGATGGATGGCGAAAAAGAAAGAATTGAAGGTGGTAGTGAAGAAGAAATTGATGGCGATAATGGTGGTGTATGGAGAAGAAGAATTGAATGTGATATGGTGATGGTGACGAGCAAAGAAATGGTGATTATGATGGCCAGAAACATATTTTCCAGTGAGATGAGATTGGAGTGGATGGGTTAGCGATGAAGAAGATGTATTTAATGGAGTTTTTAATGATTAATTAGGGATTAATTAGAGTAAGATATAATTAACAAAAAAATTAATATACAAATAAAAGAAAAAAAAAACATATAACATTTATAATTTCTTACATGGCGTTGGCGTGGTGTTGATGTGGCCAACAAGTGTAAAAAACCACATGTTGTGAGAGTGGTTTATATGTGTCAGGGTGGTATAAAAATGTACTTTAATATGTATAAGGGTATATTAGGTCACTTCAATAGCTTAGGCATGTCTTCGACTTTTCGAATATAGTTTAAGCTGGTTTTGATGTCTCTTCCCCAATTTGAAATGTCTTCTCAAAATTGAAGATTATTGGTATAGGCAAGGGTTGATCAAAGCAAGAAATTGCAGCTGTTTCCAGATTTAAGGACCAGTTCCCAATTATGGCAGCTATTTCTCAACTTTGATGGAATCAAACGGTCTAGCCGGGGTAATACACGAGATCTTTTGAGCCGTTGGTGGGTAATAGCAAGGGTGGTACAAAGAAAGAATTAGTTGTTACGTACACTATTTCAACTAGTATGTGGTGGGAGATTTGGAGAGAAGGGAACTCAAGATGTTCTGAAGGGAAGCATAGACCAGTGGAGATAAGTTAGATCTATCATGTTTCACTTTTGGTGTAAAAAAGAAGACGCCAATGAGGCAGTAACTTAACTATAAATTCTTTGAATCCCTCTAAGATTAGAAGAGGGCTGAATTGTGGATCCCTCTAAAATTCCCAGCACTACAGTTGTGTTTTTGTAAACACAATCATTACCATTTTTTATAACGAAAAGGGCCAGAAGTGCTTTCTATAACTGAACTACTTGAAAAAAGCTACTTTTTTTTTTCAAAAGTTAAGTAAGATTCGAAGAACGTTTAGGATTTTACATTCAAAAGTTGTTCTTTCGGTATGCATACAATAGAATCTTGATACAGAAATTGCACAAGAACTATATCAAGATTTACACATCTGTTGCCCAACTGGACAGCTTAAGATGAGTATGAGTATACGTGAAGTTTCATGCACCTTGTAGTTATCACAAGTTAAAGCAAAAAGCTAACCAATCAAATCCAAGGATCTTTTGCCAAAAGGAGCATTATTCATATATTCCGGAGAACACCTTTCCTGCCAAGGTTGTATATCTTTTTTCTACCTAGTCACGTCTAACCCATTGGGACCCCTTCGAGGCTCTAATTATCGAGCAAGCATGTCTTTATAATGCGTAGTTTCACCTCTAAAAATGACTTCTCTGGTTGGGGAATGCATTAGATATTTACCTAAAACAGTATGTCCTTGAGGCTTGAGCAGATCCTATATTAGCACCAAGACGTTGGTCTCTAACTAGAAAAGTAAATGATTGAGCTTGAGAAGCTTCTGGTCGAGTAGGTCCGTAAAATTCACCAGCTCTGACTCATTTTTCTATTCTTACGCCCCCAATCTATCCCCTTAGGTAGCATCTCATCTCAAGATTATGCAGCTTTGTCATTAGCAAATAGAAAATGTTTTTCACTAACTTAATCCCACATAGTAAAAGCTCAACTGCTCAAGGATCAATGTATTAATCGGTGCAAGCAACTTAGTTATTTAACTTCATTTAAATCTGAAACTAGTGATGTTTCCAGCATCAATACTCAATTTCCTTGACACTAGAGCAAACGATTATATATTTTCCATATGCACCTTTTATAAACTACAATGGATATTTATCATTACCATTACATCCTACATACTTTTGACCTTAAATCATAAATGAATTAAAAAAGATGGGCTAACTATGGCGTGCGGACCAGCTTGTGCACACCGCAACTAAATCCACAGTATACCTTTCACCTCCCACTCTATCCATCATGGAAAGAAATCAACTAGTGTTTTTTGTTCCTAAATCAATAAACTAGTTGCATAGCCTTAAGGAAACTAAATCCAAGAAAATCAACCAGGGGAAGCAAATTACCCCAAAAAAAAAAAAGCTGCAAGTCTGAACTTTATTAACCAGGAAACTCAGATACTATGGGGAAAAAAGAGCAGCGATGCACAAGATAATTCGACATTGACTCATAAACACAAAATCACAGAGCAATTTCAAATGACTTACCCCAAAATTATCAAACAAGCTCATTTCCTGATTGAACAAACGAGGAACAGCAGGAAAAACAAGAAAAATTTAATAGGGCAAATTTCGGTTTGTTGAAGAAAAATGGAAGAATTAGCAGGGCTTGTTGGGTGTTCACACGCTTTTTGGCGAGTGGAATACAGATTTATATTGGGTTAACTTTCGGCGTATGAACTGGGCTTCTTTTCCATATATGGGCCCGCTACATAAGTCGCAACAAGTTTACCCTAATTACTTTTTAATCCCTGCTCTTATTAAAATTATAAAAATCTCTTATTTTGCCACTTTTAAATACATAACGAACCTTTTCATACATCCATTTTTGATACACTTTTTGAAAAATTAATGAAAATATATTTAATTAATGGAGAAAATCACGCGACTTTCGTTAAAATCTCTTCAAAGGATCCCAAAATTTCTTAATTAGTTCAAAATTTAAAATTCAATGAAAGATCACTATTGTTCAAGTAACAAAAAGTGTTATCACATCTCCGGTGAACTTGCATTGCTGAAGCAACCACAACAGATTTAAAACTACCACGAGCTCTAACCGTAAATCCTCAATTGCTGACCATTATTTCGGCTGAATCCCCATACTCCAAAAATTAAATTTCTCTTCTCCATCAAAAGCATAATCATCATCACATCGTTGCTCCAAGAAGCCAATCGGTGAAACACCACTTTCCACCCAAATTCAAAAATAAGTTCGTAAAAAAAATCACTGCAATCGATACATAATTTTTATATACCAGTAACACAGATTTCATTGTGGATTTTTATGTATCGATAACACAAAAAATATTCTAATACATAATTTTTAATATATTTTCAAGACACTCAATTTGATACATAATTCGTACGTTTCGTTAACATATCTCATTCTGATACATGAATCTTATGTATAAGTAACGAAAAAATATTCAATACATAATTTTTTTTTCATATTTTTAATCAAATATACATTTTTATGTCAATGTCGTTATTGTAATCATTATCCATAGCTCTGGCAGCAGCTAATTGCCTCTTCCTCATTCCGCCTTGCATTACGAGTGCGTTGAGTTGGTGGCCAAGATGGAGGAGAGTCTGAATCTGAAAATGTGATTTGAGAAGTCATTGAAAATGGGAGAAGAAGAAATGAAGGTTCAGTTGAGTTTGATGAATTTTAGATCAAGATTCTGAGTTTTTAATTTGCCATGGAAGAGCCGGCACAAGGCTAGCAAAGGGTGGCAATTAATATACTTTACTTTATATAATTTTATTCTAATAATTCAGAAAAAAAAAAAATCAATCAATTTTTGTAGGGGGATAATTAATAGATTCAATTTTTTAGGGTGACAGTGATGTATCTAAAAATTTAAAGAAGAAAAATATAAATCAGGGATTTTAGTTATTAATCATAAGGGTAGGGATTTTACGTAATTTAGGTAAGTTACATTGTGGTATTATGTAATTTTTTCTTTTGCTTTTAAAGGCTCCATTCGTACAAAGAATAAAGGATAAAATTTTAAAATTAATTTTAAGATGAGTTTATTCCATATTTGATAGGATAAAATCACATAATCAATTATTTTGAAACTATTTATCTCGTTATTATAGTGTTATTTTTATCGCATGTTAAGGTTAGAATAACTACTTCAGGGAGAATTGATTCTCCAATCAAACGAGCCTTGAATGTTCAATTTACGGATCAAGACAA
This sequence comes from Capsicum annuum, assembly GCF_002878395.1. Taxonomy (NCBI): domain Eukaryota; kingdom Viridiplantae; phylum Streptophyta; class Magnoliopsida; order Solanales; family Solanaceae; genus Capsicum; species Capsicum annuum. The sequence continues at coordinate 121,001,381 of NC_061116.1, forward strand.
AGATTTTTTCTTTTAAGATAAAAGTTTTAAAACAATATGAAAAGTATAATCCTACCAAGAAAAAGGACAAAATGTCTACTCTTAAGAAATTATTTGATACACGAGATGAGATAAACAAAAATACCCATAGATTAGAGTATTTCAAGGGACTAAGTTATCTCATTTTTCATATGAGATAGTAATTCATTATTTTAGTATAAATGGTGGAATAAAATAATTTAGGAATTAGTTAATATCTTGTAACGTCCCGAAATCTCGTTCCTAAGCATCACACAGTGCTCAAGGCTACAAGTAGCCTCAAGCTAACCTTTTGAGCCTGCTACTAAATCTCATACTTACTCCAGGGATTCAGAATCAGATAATAAGAATAAATCTCATCAAATCTCAATTGAAAAGACTGAAAATATAATGTCTGAAACACGAAATACTGAAAATAGCTGACAAACATCTGAAACTCTAGTCTGACAAAGCCTCTACCACTCAAGATCTAGAGAGCCATCGGGACAAATCCCCAACTGACTCATACTCAACTGAAAAGAAATAACCAGTGATATCAAATCTGAAGGTTTGAGAAATAGGTCCTCGAACCATGAGGACTCACCAACTGCAGAGTGTAGATCAAGGTACTTAGAGATCACTGATGATGCTGAGACTGAGTACCTGAACCTACATTATAAGACAATGTAGCACATAGACGTATATGTGGATCAACAGTTTGAGGATGTACTGAGTATGTGGGGCTGTATGCATTTACATAAACAATATCATTACTCTTTATAAAATCTAGCATACAAATATGAATGACTCACATGGCTTGAATAAGTTTGAAACATAAATCTCATAAATCAAGAATAATGAAACATGTAGTATAAATCTCGTGAGTCTTATACTTAACTCAAAAATCTGTATTCTCCTTTCATTCTCAAAACTTGTAAGCTAAAGGAATCTTTAAACTATGTTTTCTAAACTCATGCTTTCATCTTGAGGAGAATGGAACTTCTTTGAAACTCAAGGACTTAGAACTTTAGAAACTTCAAGACATGGGAAAAACTCTAGACTCTTATGAACTTGGGAGTTTCTTCTAACTGACATAAACCATGTGAGCTACATGGAGTCAAATGACTCGCCCACGTTGGGGAGAGTTGTTCTGCCCTTGCCATCGGAATAGAACCTTAACTCTAGTGATCACTATCTCAGCCTCAGGCCCATAAATCTCAATCTTATGGGGGCACGTAGTTCTGGGGAAGTAGGATGCGCTAAACCCATACTTTCCACTCGGTGCTAAATACTACTCCCGTACTCAAGCTCAGAATTTTTAGGAAATCCACCTCAAAATAACTCAAGGGTCTATAGTGAAGACCATATTATAATTCTCTTAGCTTTAAATCATAAAGATTAAATAATGTGGATTCCTGTCTTAACTCAGGCTTAAAAACAATCTTTCTTTAAAATCAAATTACTTGTTGATTGAATCATACTAAACAACATACTTTTCAAGAAACATCAAAACTCATACTTGGTTTAAAACTTATGCTCAAATAATCTCAGTTTCATAATAAAGCTTAAATCATGACATCAATCTTGGAAACATTAAATTAATACGAGGATGTGCAACTCATAGCATAATTTCTCAACTCATGTCATAAAATAGTGAAATAATCATGCAATTCAAGACTTGAACAACTCGTAATCTCATAATCTCAAAATAAAGTAATTAGGTATAAACCCGTTTGCAAAAATATGAAATTTTTTAGTAAAAAATAATAATTTGGGCACAAGAACGAAAGGAGTGTTCTTGTTCAAACCCCACATACCTTGAAGTAGAAGCTTTGGATGAACTCTCATTTTTAGGACTCTATTCGTACTCTTGAAAGAGGGATCTTGAAGGCTTTGACTTGAGAACCTTGAATCTTAACTCAATTTAGAAAATCTATGGTGAACCCTTGAGATTCTTAGAAGAGGATTTGGATACTTAGGGTTTTTGGTTGAGGAAAATTTTGAAAAAAGCTCATATGATGCTTGTAGTGGCCCTAAATTCTGATGTTTGTACGGTTTAAGAGGCTTGGAAAAAGTCCAAAGTGTTCTTTTTAACTTCTGTACGAAGCTAAAAAAATTGAACTGGAAACTCGATTTTGTGGGCCACCGCAACGCGCCACTATTACAATGGCTCACTGAAAATTGACAAATGGGAATCTGAGAGTCACCGCGACGCGGAGCCATCGCGTTGTCCCACTGGTTGGGACCTGAAACTTCAGCGCGATGCATCACGATCACGCTAGGCCACTAGAAATTGACTATTGGGAAATTGGGGTCCTCCGCGATGTGCCACTATCATGGAGTTCCACTGAAATTTGAAAATTATTAAATAGACCCTCTCCGCGACGCGCCAAACACTAAAATGACGGTGATTTACAACTAGAACTTAGATTAGTCATAACTTCTTGCTCGGTTATCAAATTTGGGCGAATCTTGTATCGTTGGAAAGCTAATTAAATTTTCCACATGATAAAAAGTCAAAATTAGGGAAACTCCATATGGTTTAAACGTTAACCACTTAGAAATTCATTCTTTAACCTTCTAGAGACGAAATTAGGCTTAAGGAAAAGTTTAGGGTATTACAATATCTCCCCTTTGGGAATATTCTTTCTCGAATGTCGCTAGCAAGGCTAAGGATACAGAGAAAACTGAGTATGCACAGTTGAAACAACTTGCTAAACTAACTCCACATCATTCTAAACTCTTGAATACCTCAGAGAATGCATGAACTTATATTAAGGATTGCTATATATAGCTGAAACTTTAATTAGAAAATGGGACTGAATTAAGAAAAAATAGTACCTTCGGCTTGATCTGAACTCCCAGAGAAGAGATGCAGGTACTTAGATCGCATATCCACCTCGGCTTTCCAAGTAGCACCCTCGACTGACTGGTTTCGCCACAACACTTTGACCAAGTAAACCTCTTTGTTCCTCAGTCTACGGATCTGGTGGTCTAGAATCTCAACTGAAATCTCTTCAAATGAAAAACTAGTCAAGATATCAGGGCTCTTTGAAGGATCCACTACAACGGAATCACCAATGTACTTCTTAAGCGCGGAGACATGAAAGATAAGATGCACAACTGATAACTCTACGGGAAACTCCAGCTCATAGGCTACTCACCCCACTCGACTTAGAAATCTATAAGGGCCCACATACCGGGGACTAAGCTTTCCCTTCTTGCCAAACCTTTTCACCCCTTTCATGGGAGAAATTTCCAGATACACCAAATTATTAACTTCAAACTCAAGGTCTCTTCTTCTCACATCTGTATATGACTTTAGATGACTCTGAGCTATCTTCAACCTTTCTCTAATCAACTTCACTTTCTCCATAGCCTCAAACACTGCATCAGGTCCAACCAAAGTAGATTCACCTACTTCAAACTAACCTATAGGTGATCTACACCTTCTTTCATGCAATGCCTCAAATAGTGACATCTTGATACTAGCATGGTAACTATTGTTATAGGCAAACTCAATCAATGACAAATGCTCATCCCAACTACCCTTGAAATCAAGAGCACATGCCCTCCACTTATCCTCTAAGGTTTGGATAGTCCTCTCAGTCTGATCATCTGTCTGCAGATGAAAAACAGAACTAAGATGAACTTGGGTACCAAGACCTCTCTGAAAATCTTTCCAAAATTGGGAGGTAAATTGAGTACCCCTATCTGAGATGATGGATAAGGGGACTCCATGCAATTTGACTAACTCCCGAATATATAAACTAGCATAATCCTCAGCTATATAAGATGTATGCACAGGTAAGAAATGCAATGTCTTAGTCAGCCTATCTACTACAACTCAGATAGAATCATGATGATGACACAAAAGAGGTAAACCAACACGAAATCCATGTTCACCTCTTCCCACTTCCAAGTGGGTATACTAAATTCTTGCATTACACCACCAGGTCTTTGATGCTCTACCTTAACTTGTTGGCAAGTTGCACACTTCTCTATAAACTCTGGTATATCTTTCTTCATGCCACTTCACCAATAGATTTCCCGCAAGTTGTGGTACATCTTGGTGGTGCCAGGATGAATGAAATACCGCTCGCCATGCACTTCAGCCATAATTCTCTACCTCAGATCATCAACATAAGGTACACATAATCTATCTTGTAATCTCAACACACCATCTCTCCCTTGGGAAAAATCTCTACCTTTTGGTCCCTAATTGACTCATTTATTCTAACCAAACTAGGATCCCTGTCTTGCTTCTACTTCACTTTCGAAACTAAAGAGGATTCGAAACTACTCTGAACCAAAATATTCCCCTTTACGGAACCAAGCAAACTAACGCCCAATCTAGCCAAATGATGTACCTCACAAGCTAACTCTTTCTTGTCTTTCTATACATGAGTAATAGTACTTATAGACATCTTGCTAAGGGCATCCGCCACTACATTAGCCTTGCCCGGGTGATATAACACACTCATACCATAATCTTTTAGCAACTCTAGCCATCTTCTCTATCTAAGATTTAACTCCTTCTGAGTAAACATATACTGCAGGATCTTGTGATCAGTAAATACATCAACGTGGATACCATAAATATAGTGTCTCCATATTTTCAAAGAAAATACCATAATAGCTAACTCAAGATTGTGGGTTGGGTAATTCTTTTCATGCGGCTTCAACTGTCTAGAGGCGTAGGCTATAACCTTACCCCTTTGCATCAACACACAACCCAATCCAACTCTTAAGGAATCGCAATACACCATAAAACTATCTATACCATCAGGAAAAGTCAACACCGGGGCTGAAGTGAGTCGAGTCTTCAACTCCCAAAAGCTCTTCTCACAGGAATCTAACCAAAGGAACTTAACTTTTTTTTGGGTCAATCAAGTCATGGGAGACGCAATGGATGAGAAACCTTCAACAAAATGGTAGTAATGGCCTGCTAGACCCAAGAAACTCCTAATGTCGGACGGAGAGATAGGTCTAGGCCAATTTCTCACAGTTTTTTTCTTTTGGAGATCGACTCTAATGCCTTCGACTGAAATAATATGACCCAGAAAAGCTACGGACCTTAGCCAAAACTCATACTTGCTGAATTTGGCGAATAACTGATGATCTCTAAGAGTTTGCAAAATAGCTCGGAGATAGTCTGCACAGTCATCCTCACTACGGGAGTAAATAAGGATATCATCTATGAATACTATGACGAACATATCAAGATACTGTTTGAACACTCGATTCATGAGGTCCATGAAAGCTGATGGAGCACTTGTTATCCTAAAAGACATAACCAAAAACTCAAAATGACCATAACGGGTTCGGAAGGCTTTCTTCGAGATATGACACTCCCTTACTTTAAGTTGATGATAGCCGGATCAAAGGTCTATATTGGAGAAATAACTTACACCTTGCAATTGATCAAATAGATCATTTATTCTCGGAAGAGGGTACTTATTCTTGACTATAACTTTATTAAACTGATGATAGTCAATGCACATACGCAAAGAACCATCCTTTTCGCACGAACAGGACAGGTGCACCCCATAGAGAAACATTGGGCCTTATAAAACCTTTATTTAGAAGATCTTTGAGTTTTTATTTCAACTCCTTAAGATCTGCAGGTGCCATATGGTACGGAGGAATAAAAATAGGCTGTGTATCAGGAAGAAGGTCAATCCCAAATTCTATCTCTCTATCGGGAGGTACCCTTGTGAGATCTTTCGAAAAATATCAGGATACTCATTAACTATATTGACTGACTGAATAGTTAGAGTTTCAGACTTAGTGTCCTTAACTCAAACCAGATGATAGATGCAACCTTTGGATATTAATTTTCTAGCTTTAAGATAGGATATAAAATGACTCAAATGACTCTTGGGAGATACAGAACCACCCGACTACTCAAAAATTGGATCATCTAGAAATTGAAACTTAACCACATGGGTATGGCATTCTATAGATGCATAACAAGAGTGAAGCCAATCCATACCTAGAATAAGGTCAAAATCGACCATGTCTAACTCTATCAAATCAACAAATATGACTTTATAAAGAACAACAATGGGACACTTTTTGTATACTTGCTTAGCAACAACTGACTCACCTACTGGGGTAGATACCAGGATAGGCTCAGGGATCTTTTCAGAGTTTATCTTAAAATTCACAGCAACCAATGGTGTCACATAAGAAAAACTTAACCTAGGGTCCAACAATACATACACATCAAAATAAAAGACACGAAGCATACCAGTAACAACATTTGATGAATTATCGTGCTCCTGGCGGGATGGTAAAGCATAGAATCAATTCTGGCGCTGATCACCACCGGTACTAGATGAAGCGCCCTGAGGGGGAGTGGGACAAGCTAAAGGAGCTGGTGCATTGGTAGCCTGCATCTGGAGGCGAACATCACGGTTCCCCTGCCTGGCATGTGGACACTCTCTAAGTCTGTGGACCAATTTTTCATAACCAAAACAACCCCTATGATCGGCTAAGCATTCACCGGGATGGTCACTACCACACTTAGTGCATGGAGAACCACGAGGTCTGTTACTCACACTGTTCTGGGATCTAGACATAGAAGGTCTATTTACCTGCTCCTACCTCTAGGTGCGGGAGCACTAGCTAATGATGGTGCAGACATAAATGAATGGTTCTAAAACTGAGGACGGTTCCCTCTATGGGATCTAGTCTAGTCATACTCTTGCTGCTCTGATTTAGCCCTCTTGTTTCCCCTTACCCTTTCTCTCTCTTATCTTATCAGTCTCAATCTGTTGAGCATATGTCATCAATCGATAAAGATCCATATCTCTATTTAGCATAGCAGTCCTACACTCCTTCAATACCAACCCGAACACACCAGTCACAAACTTACTCATACTAGATTTGGTGTCATCTATCAACTCAAGAGCATACTTGGCCAACTGGTTGAACTTAATACAGTACTTCTTTACAGTCATAGAGCCTTGCCTCAAGTTCATAAACTTCTTTATCTTTGCCTCTATCATTTCTAACGGAAAGAACTTATCCAGGAATACATCCTGGAACACCTGCCAAGTTATAGGAGCAACATTCTTCCCTCTATTTTTCCTCCATGCCACAACCCATTCATGAGCAATATCTTTCAAACGATAAGAGGCCAGTTCTACACTCTCCTCCTTATTAACATACATAACTTGGGTAATTTTCTTCACCTCCTCAAGATACAACTGTGGGTCCTCACCTGCCTTTGACCCAAAGAACCAGGGTGGGTTTATCCTCATAAAGTCACGAAGTCTGGCTGCGGCTGCATCACCCCCTTGCTGACACGGAGACACAGCCTGATTATTTGCTTGCACAGTAGCAGTCACCACTTGGGCTAAAGTCTGGAAAGTAGCCCGAAATTAGGCATGGGTCATATTCTCATTCAGGGGATCAACAGGTTGAGGTGGCTCATTACTTCTAAGGGTATTTGCTCTTCGGAGAGGCATTTTTTATCATATAAGAGCACAAATTAATCACAGATAGAGACAGTTGTGGGCACGATAGACTCTGAAAAAAAGATGATATTTCTTAAAATATCTCGTAGCCTCTTGCTCATAGATGTGGTGTACTTCACACCAATGCTCAAGACTCTACGTAACGTGGCTTGTCAGACTTCCTAGGAATCCTTAAACCTAAGGTTCTAATACCAAGTTTGTAACGCCGCAAAATCTCATCCCGAAGCATCACACGGTGCTCAAGGCTACAAGTAGCCCAAAGTTAACCCTTTGAGCCTATTACTAAATCTCATACTTACTCCAGGGATTCAGAATCAGATATAAGAATAAATCTCATCAAATCTCAACTAAAAAGACTGAAAATATAATTTTTTAAACACGAAATATTGAAAATATCTGACAAACATCTAAAACTCTAGTCTGTCAAAGCCTCTACTAATCAAGATCTAGAGAGCCATTGGGATAAATCCCCAACTGACTCATACTCAACTGAAAACAACTAACCACTGATATCAAATTTAAAGGTCTGAGAAATAGTTCCTCGAACCATGAGGACTCACCAATTGCAGAGTGTAGATCAAGGCACTCGGAGATCACTGACGATGCTGAGACTGAGCACCTGAACCTACATTATAAGATAATGTAGCACATAGACGTATATGTGGATCAACACTTTGAGTATGTACTGAGTATGTGGGGGTGTATGCATTTACATAAACAATATCATTACTCTTTATAAAATCTAGCATCCAAATATGAATGACTCACATAGCTTGAATAAGTCTGAAACATAAATCTCATAAATCAGGAATAATGAAACATGTAGTATAAATCTCGTGTCATTATGCTTAACTCAAAAATTTGTATTCTCTTTTCATTCTCAAAACTTGTAAGCTAAAGAAATCTTTAAACTATGTTTTTTAAACTCGTGCTTTCATCTTGAGGAGAATGGAACTTCTTCGAATCTCAAGGACTTAGAACTTTAGAAACTTTAAGACATGGGAAAAACTCTAGACTCTTATGAACTTGAGAGTTTCTTCTAACTGACATAAACCATGTGAGATACATGGAGTCCAACCTCTCGCCCACGTTGGGGAGAGCTGTTCTACCCTTGCCATCAAAATAGAACCTCAACTCTAGTGATCACTATCTCGGCCTCAGGCCCATAAATCTTAATTCAATGAGGGCACGTAGTTTTGGGGAAGTAGGATGCGCTAAACCCACACTTTTCACTCGGTGCTAATACTCCCGTACTCAAGCTCAGAATTTTTAGGAAATCCACCTCAAAATAACTCAAGGGTCTATAGTGAAGACCATATTATAATTCTCTTAGCTTTAAATCATAAAGATTGAATAATGTGGATTCTTGTCTTAACTCAGGCTTAAAAACAATCTTTCTTTAAAATCAAATTACTTGTTGATTGAATCATACTAAACAACATACTTTTCAAGAAACATCAAAACTCATACTTGATTTAAAACTTATACTCATGCTCAAATAATCTCAGTTTCATAATAAAGCTTAAATCATGACATCAATCTTGAAAATATCAAATCAATACAAGGATGTGCAACTCATAGCATAATTTCTCAACTCATGTCATAAAATAGTGAAATAATCATGCAATTCAAGACTTGAACAACTCGTAATCTCATAATCTCAAAATAAATTAATTTGGGTATAAACCCACTTGCAAAAATATGAAATTCTTTAATAAAAATCAATAATTTGGGCACAAGAACGAAAGGAGTGTTCTTGTTCAAACCCCACATACCTTGAATTAGAAGCTTTGGATGAACTCTCGCCTTTGGGACTCTATTCGTACTCTTGAATGAGAGTTCTTGAAGCCTTTGACTTGAGAACCTTGAATTTTGACTTAATTTAGAAAATCTATGGTGAACCCTTGAGATTCTTAGAAGAGGATTTGGATACTTAGGGTTTTTGGTTGAGGAAAATTTTGAGAAAATCTCATATGATGCTTGTAGTGGCCCTAAATTCTAATGTTTGTACGGTTTAAGAGGCTTGGAAAAAGTCCAAAGTGACCTTTTTAACTTCTGTACGAAGCTGGAAAAATTAAACTGGAAACTCAATTTTATGGGTCACCGTGACGTGCCATATCGTGGTGGCTCACTGGAAATTGAAAAATGGGAATCTGGGAGTCACCGCGACATGGAGCCATCATGTTGTCCCACTGGTTAGGATCTGGAACTTCAGCGCGTTGCATCACGATCGCGCTAGGCCACTGAAAATTAACTATTGGGCTATCACGGAGTTCCACTAGAATTTGACAATTGTTAAATAGACCCTCTCCGTGATGCGCCAAACACTAAAATAATGGTGTTTTACGACTTGAACTTATATTAGCCATAACTTATTGCCCGGGTATCGGATTTGGGCTGATCTTATGTCGTTGGAAAGCTAATTAAATTTCTCATATGATAAAAATTCAAAATTAGGAAAACTCCATATGTTTTAAATTTTAACCACTTAGGAATTCATTCGTCAGCCCTCTAGAGACAAAATTAGGCTTAAGGAAAAGTTTGGGGCATTACATATCTTACACCAAATATGAATTAAAATTAGCTTCAAATTTTATTCCCAAATTATTTTCTTTCCCAGAGATAATAGTAAACTATCTTAAATCTTTGAAAAGAAAAGAAGATAGGAAAAAGACATCAAAAGCACCTTAAACTATATTCGCAAATTCGAAGATACATTTAAACTATTGAAACGATCTAATCCACATCTATAATATTTACAAGTGAGTTTCTTTTCCCCTTTATAGAGTGCATACCACTTTCATATGGTGGAATATTTCACACATGCAGTCCACATCAATATCTCGGCAATACCACATAAAAAATATAATAAATTTATTATTTTTTCTATTTTTTTAAGATAATATTTTTCCTGTTTTATTTTCTTCTATACCCATCTCAAAACCTCTACTGTTATGAATAGAATACCATGGGTAAACACAAAATAAATTAATTACCACCATCAACTTTACCACATATCAACAAAACTGTCATTATCATCAATTTCTTATAACCTTATCATCCATCTTTAATTTCTTTTTCTCTCCTTTATTGATTTTTGGATGAGGTGACAAATCTTTTTTTAGAGTGATGGAACAGAAACATAGAATGATTCCAAATAATGAGAAAAAGTTTGAGAGAGAAAAGCTTGAAGATTGAAATCTACTCGATAAAAATTTTGTAAAAATGTTAAAAAATAAAATTTATCGGTGTAAAAAGTTTTTGATAAATTAAAATAGGTCATATTTTATAGCTCTCAAGAATCTCAAGAATATTGATAATCATATTTTTCTTCGCATTACTATTCTATCAACTAAAAATAATTGAGATATTTATATTAATGATGGTGAATAAAATAATAGAATTGGTGATGAGAGGTAATGAAATTGATGGTAATGACAGGTGATAAAATTGATGGTGGTGAGTCAAGTTATGAAATTGATGATGGCATTGTGGTGAAATTAGTTATTGTAGGTGATGAAATTGCTGATAATGGCAGATGAAATTGATAGTAATAGGTCAAGTGATGAAGGAGGTGATTAAATTGAATGAAAAATCAACAATAAAATGAGAAAAATAAGATTGATGAAGAAATTTAGTCATGGGGAATTGATGAAAAAGAAAAAGAATTGATGGAGTGTGAAAAAAAAAAAGGCGTTGGAGGGAGGGGAGGTGAAGAAAAAAATGCTAGAGTAGGGTAGAGGATTTTGATTATTTTTTTTAGCTTTTTTTTTACTTACACATTCATATTTTATTTTAATTAATTATTGAAAAAATTACATAGCATAGCTAAAAAGGGGTTCTTGATTATCCATCATGATTAATGTTTAAAATAAAATAATTACCTAACATAGTAAAAAATAAGTTAAAGAACTATTATTTAAGTGGGCCCTTATATGCAAATACAATAGCTTGTATATTATACAACGAATCTTTCTCATCTAATTAACTTAAATTTTAGCTGACTGAATTGAGCACTTAATTTTATTTTTTGATTTGATTTTAAAAATTGACCACTTTATTTGACTTTTCACTCTTTTCTTAAATTTTTCACCATCTTCTTCAATACGTTTCCTTGAAAAGTAGAAACTATTGGTTGGTTTTATTATATTGACTCCTAAATAGTATATTTTTTTGATTTGTCCAAAGATTTATTAAATTAAAAAAATTTCTTAAATTTTTTTCTTTCAATTCATGCGAAAAAAGGTTTCAATACGTATACAACATATATGTGTGTGTGTGTGTCTTCTTTTTTCTGTTAGTTGCATACAAGTATGTATATCGTGTCATTTTTTATGTGTATATGTGTATATATATAACCATCATATACAATTTGACAGTTGTCACGTGTTGGCATATATATATATATATTGTATAAACACTTTTTGATTTGTATAAAATATGTTGGTTCATATTTTATACATTATATATAGGTATACAACAATCACATGTTTGTATAAAACTAAATTGTATATTTTTGAAGTTGGTTTATATAAGCTATGTTTGTTCTTCTATTAGACATTAGGTATATCTCAGTTTGTATAATCTGTTATTGATATTTTGTATAAACTAAAGTAAAGGAAAACAATTTCAAAAATTCTCACTCCAAAGAGGGAAAGCAACGACATCATAAATGACTCAAAGGTATTTTATATATACCCAAATGTATATTTATTTGAATGTATATACAATAGATATACATATGTCTATATATCTTTTTCTGTTGTTAGTTACACATAAGTATGTATACCGTGTTAATCTTTAAATGTGTATATGTATACAAATAACTGTCATATGCAATCAGACAGTTGTCATTTATTTGTATATACATATATAAAATATACATATAAGTTGTATAATCAGTTTTTGATTTGTATAAAATATGTTGATTCATATTTATACATTACATATAGCTATACATCTATCATATATTTGTATATCACTCAAAGGTAATGCATTTGTATTTTTATGTTTATTTTGTTATATTTCTTTCGCGTACATTTTGAATGTGTATATATTTATACATTTGAATTTATATATTTATACCTATAATATGAATTTATATCTATTTATACTTTTGAATTGTATCAATTCGTATTTATTTTAAAGATATGAGTTGTAAGTGTTTGTATTTGTATTTAAATATTAACTTCAAAGCTAATTTTCATTTATATCAATTCTACATTTGTATTTCTATTCATTGCTAACTCTTGTGGATAAATACATTTAAATTATATTTTAAATTTTGAAGCCATATGAAGAAATTAGAGTTTTAGCTTAAATTTTATTTTTGTATTTCGAAAATTAGAAGGTAAGCTATAACCGTTTGTCCGCATGAAAAAAAGAAGAAGAAACAAACGATTTTTAAAAAATATGTTGGAGAGAATATTAAAGGAAGTGAATCCCCCCCCCCCCCTCCCTTCTTTTTTATCTCTAAATATAAATGGAATAGTAATAAAATCTGTTAGTTAATATTTATATATTAGAATTCTAAATACATTTAATCATTAATTAAAATTTATAAAATATAATTTGTAAAACTTAAACTATGAAATTAGTTAAGAGGGGTATAAATTGGCTATATATAAAATTTTATCTTAATAATTTTCATATCGATTTTAGGGTGTAAAAGAAATAAATTTTTAAGTAGTATAGGTGTGTAATATGTCTTAATAATAATTTTGAGTGTGCATCAATTTTTTAGTACAAGTTTAGAGTGAATTTAATGTCTTTTCTCAAAGGAAAAAAAAAATGTTGCATTTCAACTCCTTAATGGGTCTTTCTATAGTAGTTTTTTCAATTGAAAAAAATAAATTCCATAGATAAAATAAATTCTTAATTACCTGACATGTTTTAAGTTTAAAATATTTATCTTACATGGTTATTTTTAAAATTTTATAATTATTTTTTTTATGTGGACCCTCATATACAAATATTCTACACAAGGCATATAACCAATACACAATTATCTTTAACTTAATTAATTTTTCAAACGCTTTCTCTCGTCTGATTTATTATTTTTGCGGCTGATATAACTACGCTATTCTTAAAGAGATTTCGATGGACATTATCTTCCTTGCTGCCTCCTTGAAGATAAACCTGTCACCCCCTTTCTCGTCGCCTATTTCTCTTGCGAAATTCCACAACAACAGATCCTACCTTTCTCGTCCTCGTCGCCTTCCCTCCTTCTTCGGTGAATTCACATATCCTTCTTTTTTTGTCCTCATTATCTTCTACGGAGACACATCAAATTCAAATTTCACACCATGATTTATGAACTTCCTGAACTTATATATGTAAAATAGTGTCTAAAATGAGTGGATCCACAAGCCAGCAATGCCTTGGTAACATGTGCAAGTTTTGGTAAGTAAACAAAGATGAATAAATGCCAAAGAGATTTTACGTTATACATTTCGTTATTCATTTCACCTTATACTTTTGAGGCAGATCCCCATCTTCATCGTCCTTGTCGCCTTCTCTGGTGACACATTGAAGACAAATCTCACATGCTTCAATTTGTATATATTTATACATATATCTGAATTTGTATTAATTTAGACATTTGAATTTGCATTAATGAATAAATTTTCTTGGTTATATTTGAATTTTCTTAGTTGTATCATTGAATTGATATTAATCTATAAATTTGATTGTATAAGTAAAGTTGTCTACATTTATACATTTTAAATTTGTATATTTATACACGTAAAATGCCTTCCAAATATGTATATGTTTTTTGTCTTCATTTGTATTCAGGATATGGAGCATTGTCATACATTATATTAATTTTCTGTATGTATATGTCCTTAATTGTATATACTTGTGTGCACATACGTATTTTGTATACTCATTTAATTAACTATATACATATGTCCTTAAATTTATATTTTGTATTTTCATTTGATTAACTATATATACATGTTCTTACATTTATATACACGTCCTCACACATGTATTCTTAATATATTTTGTACATGCATCATGTATATATACTTCTTAATGTTCAATATTTTGTTGTTTCCATTCCGTATACATATACATTTAATTATTTTATGTATACATTTGTAATATATATATTCATATAATCTATCAATATTATTATATACATTAGTTTAACCGCACGTGTCTCGCATGTGTAATATTTGATCATTTAAAATTAAAAGATTTTATCTATTGCGGAGATTTTTAATGAAGTGAAAAAGTTTAAATCACTTTTCAAAGATTCTTCACACTTTAATAATGTAAACATAAACATCAATTTTAGTGTAAGCACATATATATTTTACCACCGAAAGTTCTAAATCATTGATTACATTTTTATTACGTACTCAAAACTTTTAGAAATTTGGTACTTCTTAAAAAATTTTCATCTTAATGCTTTTATATTTATTTCTAGATTTTTCAAATCTTCTTAAAATCAAATTTAGTTTATTTAGAATTCTTAAACTAATAAAACAAAGTATTAGTTGTCATTAATTCTGATGACTTCTAATAAGGAAAGGTTTTACCATAAATTTAATTAATTTTTAATTTTTAAATATTAGAAAAAAATAATGAAAAGATGATTTTGTCTAAAACAAAAACTTATAATGAAGGGCAAAAAATTTAAACAATATCTCTTTCCTTATTAATCTCTACTGTAATTGAAAAGAGAGAGAGAAAAGATTTTATATTTTCTTTAGTATAAATAACATAAATTTCACCTTTTTAAAATATATTTACCTTTTCTCTCCTTTTTTCTATTAAAATTTATCTCTCCTTATTCTTAAACATAACTAGCTGATTATATACATATGTATATTATCTAATTTTGGTAGCGTTAAAAAAGAAAAATAACGCATTTTTCTTTATTATGGGACTCAATTAACGTCACTTTTATTAATATTGGAATACTGAATTCCCTTAATTTTGTAACAGCTACACAATTTTAAAAATTTATAACACAAATTCCACTAGTAAGATCAAGAATACACAATTCACATCGATCAAGTCCTGTTTTTCAAATTTCTCACAAACGTCGATTTTATTTTATTTGAAAAAAAAACTTCAAGAATATGAATATTAGAATTCTGTTGAGGCACTCAAGTCAATGGAAGTCCAAAATACAATTTGTAGGATACAAAAGTGAAGGGATTGTTGTTGCGAAAATAATTTCTTATTTGAGGTTGATTTCTTCAATTGTTGCTGAATTAAACATTGATGAATGTCGAAAAAAATGACGCCCGTTATGTTGTCGATGGTAATGAATCACCGATTGTTATCAGGAATGATAATGGTGTTAAACTCTATGTTGAGTTGAAGAAAACTCTTTCTGAATTTATAATGTATTCGTTATGCAAAACAATGATGGATAAATGCTCAGTAGATATAGAGTTTAATGGAAAAATGGGAGTTGTCGTTTGTGTCGAAGGGATCCCACTATACGTTCCTGGGTTTGAGATTGGAAATGTAATATGTGATAGCAAGAATGTTGAAGTCAAGGTGAAGCAGTTGTATAAGAATAAATCGACTCTTGTATCAGTAATGACTAAATATGCCTTAACTAATGATTTTAATTTCAGAGCTAAACGGCTGGCAAAAATAAGTATTGTTGCTAATACTTTTAAATATTATAATTAAGTGAATTCTGATATGTTGTTCTCTATCGCGAAACATATACAGTTAACCATCTGTATATAAGTTTTTATACAAAACTCTGTGATGTATTTGATTATTTGCATATTTTTCTAACTCACTATATACATAACGTATTCATGTATATGGTTTAAAAAGTAATTTATATGTCTAAGGTGTTAATATATATCATGAAACATTAACGGTTTACCATGTGTGTATGAGTTTTTATCCGTAGTTTGCTACTGTTTACTATAACATGATTTCATAGCACATATATGTATGTTGTGCATTCCTATATATAAATATTTATGTATATGGTTTTAATGTTATGTAGACATTATGAATATTAGTTTAACGTTTTGTATATGAATTTAAATATTTCATTCTGTTTAAGATTTTACTATACTCAGTATTGTTTTCTTAGCTTTATTCTAATAAAATTTATCAGATATTGATGTAGGAAAAAAATACTTCTTTTTTTACATTATTAAAGTGTGATGTATATATATTTCATGCATATTAAAATCTTTTGTATATGAAGTGCAAAAACATGTAAACATTACGTATATATTATCTATGTATTATATTATTATACTAGACACTCTTATATTGACTATTTTCTGCTTAAAGATATCAAATGTTCTGATATACTAAATAGTTTTATAATGAATATTATTTACATTAAACTGGTCTCTCTCTCTATATATATGATATTTTAATACTTGACATCGATATTTTAGATTTATTCTAATAAAATTCATCATATATTTGTGATATATTTTCTTGATTATTTTTGTATTTTGCAGCTTTGTCCTGCTTTGTTATAATGAGGATTGTAAATGAAACCTGAAAGCATCTACTTTTGAAAAATATGATATTTTTGTGATTCAGAGATTTAATGCGAAACATATGTGCCGACTAAGGGATAGGGTACTAAAAAATATGTTGATGATAATCATTTTTTTAAGTGAATTTACAGCCCCAAAGTTAGTAAATCATAAGAGAAAACACATGTCAGGAGACGTTATTGAAGAAATGAAAGTCGTTTATGATGTTGATATTAATTATATGAACGCATGGCGAGCAAATGAGCATGCTATAAAGATGCTTAGAGGTGGACCGGCTGATGAATATAAAAAAATATCGAGATACATTTATATGTTAAATACTGTGTAATTCAAACATTACATTGCACAAGTCAGCGGGGAATGAGTTCATGTATCTGTTTATAGCCTAGCATCCAATTATAAGGGATTTTGAATTTTGCAGACTGATTGTAGTTTTTTATGGTGCTCATTTAAGTGGACCATATAAAGGAACTTTTCTTTCGACGGACACACTGAATGATGCAGGTATGAGTAATTTTATTTGTTTAATCCTATATCAGTACTTATAATGTAAATGTGAATGACATATTCATTACATCTTTGTATATGGAGTTCACATGCATAATATATGAGTGTATGTGAAGGGCATGTACACATAAAATATAATGTATATGCATCAATTATGCATGTCTGGTTAGTGTATGTGAAAGACGATATACATAACAGTTTATTGTATATATATTTCTCATACATAACATCTTAATAGATTGTTGTGTTAGTTGCATATGTATGATTTAACTAAATAACATTTTTAATTATGTATATGTTAAATAAATCTTTAGGTAGATGTGTATTAATATTTATTTTACATGACAAAGGATGCATATTGTCACTTACTTACGGGGTTGTCGATACTGAGAATGATAGCTCATGAACTTGTTTTTCACACAGTTTAGAACTTCATTCAGTGAACGGAACAACATGTGTATTGTATCTGTAATACCCCGTATACTTCTAAACTAAAAAACAAACCGTTCTTCCTACATATGAAACCTCTAATCTTGTAATTCATATTTGAGTACAAGACTTACAATGAGTATCCTAGTGAGAAGAGAGTTTATGATGTGTTAAACGTGTTCATAAGAGTCACTTAAGGTAATGCAAGCTAAGAGCTTTTGAATCTATCAAGTTTTAGTATTTGATTTTGCAAGGGTCATCTTTAAACGAGCATAACTTGATATATATGTGGTATTTTGGCATATTTAGACCCACCAAATTGTAGAGAATCGAATTATCTTTCTATAACGACCCGATTTTCTGGAACCTAAACATCATACGGTGCTCATGACCCTGAAGGACCACAAGCCAACCCTCTACTGATATCTGTACCTGAACACTGCATAATATAGATAATAAATGCGAAAACTGGCCATAAGGTTCAAAACATCTAAAAATACTCAAAATTAAAAACTGAATACTGATACATCTATCTGAAAAGCCTCTAAACTATCTGAGCTGTGGAGTTGATTGGACATGTCCCCAACTAACTCCAGCTACTGAAAATAAACTAAGTCTGATGCGATAATAAAAAAAATAAGAATCATCCTCGACTGAAGAGGATTCACTGCTATGTCTACTATTTCTGACTGGGACTGAGCTGCTAAAGGTACTCTAGATCTCGTGCCTCTGAACCTATGATGTCAAATAAAACACCATAGCGCAAATGCGTCAGTACGGGAATATACCAAGTATGCAGACGAGGTAAGGCTAAATGTAAGGGCTTATGCATGAACAATTACTTAACTAAATAATCATGAGAGTACTGAATGAGAACACATGCATGAATGTACAAACCATAATCACAATCATAACGACTCTGAGTACTGAAACTTAGGTACTGCATTACTGACATCTGAACTCACTACTAATACTGAGATATTGAATAACTGAATCATCTGATACTGATAAATAAGTACTGAGGTGAGATCAGTCTTATCTAGCGAGTGATCTCAGAATCTTAGGATACTGAATCTGATTAACTGAATATACTCATATCAATGACTGAATTCAGAGTTTTATACTCTCAACTGACTGCATCAGAGACCAAACCTCTCTAACGGATAATTCTGGAATTTACTATCAACGATAAGAAATGATTATGTCCGAATCTGACAACAAGAATACTCAACTGAATCTGAGAATGAGATCAAGCCTATCTGACGGGTGACCTCTATATTTGATAACAAGAATACTCAACTGAATTTAAGACTGAGATCAAGACTATCTAACGGGTGATCTCTAGATCTGATAACAAGAATACTCAACTGAATCTGAACTGAGATCAAGCCTATCTAACGGGTAATCTCGGGATTTGATAATGAGATTACTCAACTGAATATGAGACTGATATCAAGCCTATCTGACGGGTGATCTCGGGATCTAATAATGATATTACTCAACTGAATATGAAACTGAGATCAAGCTTATCTGACGGGTGATATCGGGATCTGATAATGAGATTACTCAATTGAATATGAGAATGAGATCAAGCCTGTTTGATGGATGATATCGGAATCTGATAATGAGATTACTCAATTGAATATGAGACTGAGATCAAGCCTATATGATGGATGATCTCAGGATATAATAATGAGATTACTCAACTGAATATGAGACTGAGATCAAGCCTATTTGATGGGTGATCTCTAAATCTGATACTGAATAACTTTATATGGGACCAAGCCTATCTGATGGGTGGTCTATGAATTAATGGAACTATCTGAGTTCCTCATTGAGATAGATGATTGTATCTGACAGTCCTGATATATGAAGATTGATACTAAAACTACAACTGTAAGAACTAGTCACTTAACCGACATGCCCTGAATCTCAACTGGTGGGGTCTAACCTGTAACCCCAGCTAGAAAGGTGTCAATACCATGCCACGGGTAAAGACCTCTCTAGTCAACCCTATCTGACTGGTGACCCTCCAAGGAAGTCAAGCCTAAGGCAATATAATAGTCAAGCCTATCTGACAGGTGACCAGTT
Source organism: Capsicum annuum (assembly GCF_002878395.1). NCBI lineage: Eukaryota > Viridiplantae > Streptophyta > Magnoliopsida > Solanales > Solanaceae > Capsicum > Capsicum annuum. Next base: position 121,021,392 of record NC_061116.1, read on the forward strand.
TTTCCTGACGGGTGACTCCTGCATCCTGCGCTGGCTACACAGTTCTGGAGTTTAGGGATTTCTCCTAACGACTCCTCCTCTCTGACGGGGAGCCACTATCCCTACCCTCGTTCGGTGCTAGCTCCTACTCCCAACTGAAAGAATCTGAACTGGTTCTTAACTAAACACAAACTAAGCTGAATCTGATACTGATCATGTTTCTTGAATGATCTGACTGAGTTAAGCTGAATTCACTTGGTTCCGTATCTAATGGAATACTACTAAATCTCGTTATCTGACTAAACGACATTGAACTTTAAATAGAGTACTCGATTACTACAGAGGTCAGAACTGAACACTTAAATACTACTAGATCTGAGTTGGGTACAGAACTAAGGCTAGATTACTAGCGATACTGAGATTACGGTGATTACAGAGATTACTGAGATTTCTTAAGTTCTGTATCTATCTAAGAATACAGAGTTCTATAACTCACTGAGTTCTAAGAATCATGGCTCGACTGGAATTATCATGAAAACTGATAAGGGCTCTAGACAGCAGCTAAATTATCGGGTATAAATACCCCCTGGACTCGATAACATAAAAGTAAAACATAACTATTCTTAACTAATCAAGACCATGGACAATCATTCACCATCACGATCACTAAGGCATCACTTTAAGTATTTAGGAATCCTAAACATGTAATAACATAGGGGGACATGCTATTGGATCATACTCCACTCAACAAGGCCTTGCATCAAGCACTTCGTACATATTTAAGTCTTGGCATGTACCGGAGAACACATAATTTGGGACTTCATGCTATCATGTTACAATTCATTCGCTAAGAGTTTTCAACAAACACTTGTCATGCATGGGCTTACACACAATTAGGGATTTCTAGTCAACATGCTATAATGGCTCTAATTCATTCACATAAGCATTTTATCAAGCATATGGGGAGCATACTTTGCTTATTCAACAATCTCTACACTTAATTGACATGAACACACCACTTAACAAGTATCTTAAAGAGGGTTTATCATGAACATCACATGAATACCACATACTAGGGTCAAAGCTTGAAAACCTTGTAAACAAATATGAATCACAACTTAATAATAGCATGAACATCAATTTCAATTCACATAAATCATGAAAATCCATAAACATAAAATCTTTGAAATTTAGAAAAGGGTTCTTGAGCTTCTTAGATGAAAGGAACCCAAGAATAATATCTGCATACCTTAGAGAAACTCTTTCTTGAAAGCTCTTGGAGAGATTCTTGATTTCTTGATTTCTCTTGAAGAAGAAGGAAGGGTTTTGAGTTTGTAGAAATCCTAGCTCTTGTTCTTAAACAACTTTGAGAGAAAACAATGATATTTTGGGTGAAATGAGGCTAAATCCCGTGTTAAGGAGTATATATAGGGGTAGCAAAATGACCCTTTTCGCCTCTAGAATTAAACTAAAAAATTCCTATTTTACATACTGGCATGATATGCCATAATCGTACCAGCTCACTGGAAATTAGACAATCGAGAAACTGCTTGATGGCGCGACGCGGTGGAAATCGCGTTGCCACCTTGTTTGCGAACTAGAAAGGCACCGCGACACGGTGGAATCACGTTGGTGCACTGGAAATTGATAATTATAAAATTAAGCATTGGCGTGATGCGCCATAATAGTGAAGGCTCACTGGATTTTGACGATTGCCATTTTGGCTGGCTCCGCGATGCGCTAAAGTACCAGGTGGTACATTGTCTCACTAAAATAACTCTAAATCTTTAACCGAGTGTCAGATTTGGGCAAATTTGTTAGCAACGGAAAGCTTATTCAATGCTCTACATGACAAAAAGTGGATATTAGGGAAATTCTGCATGGTTTAAAATACTTATCTCTTGGAAAGTCACTTCTCAACCTTTTAGGGACGGATTAACACTTCACTAAACACGCTCTATGGCTCAGACTATGAGAGAATTTTTCGGGGTCTTATACTTTCCAACCATACCCATTTCACCTTAATCCAATACCCGAGCAAAGATTTATGCCCATTTTCGTAAGAGGCGGTAAGGGTATGCGATTGGTTAGGCGCCGCCCAACCAAACTTAGGCTATTAATTAGGTACCGCCCAACCATACTTGTGATATTAATTGGGTGCCTCCTAAGTCAATTCCAAGTGCTAAAAACACTCCGTTTTGACTTATATCAAGGGTGTTGAAGTTATTTTACACCCCTAAACCATCCCTAATCACTTTAAATCATTATAAGGGATTTTTAAACACATTATTTACAATCCCTAATCCCTAAATTAGTCAAGTTATGATCCAAAACCCTTCCCCTCTTCCCAAAACAAAATCTAAGTTTACCTCTCAAGAATGAAGAAGTTAAGCTCCGAATTCAAAGTTTTCTACAAGGATTCTTTCAATCAAGCTTGAAGGTCCAATCTTTCAATAATTTCATCACCATTAAGGTATGTAGGGTTTGAAAAAGAACAACTATTTTATTCTTGTGCCCAAAAGTTTATTTTTTATTTAAGATTTCATGATTTATAAATGGGGTTATACCCAAATTATCTTGTCTCGATGTTTATGAATTTAAAAGTTATTTAAGTTGTGAATTTCATGACTATTCTATCTATTTATGCTTTGAATTGAAGGTTTATATCATGAGCTGCATCCTTCTTTTGAGAATTTGTATTTGTCAAATAATTTCAAGAATAATGTTGAGCATAAAGAGTTATTGTGAATTGCCATGAGTTTAAAACTTGTATGTTGAGTCCAAAGATTAAGTATTGAGATTTTATGACCATGTTCTTGAAAGTTTTGAACTATTACATGCATATCAAGAATGAGTTGGATTTTCAAGAATGTTATGATCTTAAGCTTATTCTCTAGCAAATTGCTTACCAAGTTTTAAGTTAAGATTGATGTTTTGATACTAAGCTAAGATAGGAATCCACAATATTTATGATTTTAAATAAAGAAAAGCATAATTGGTCTTCATTATAGACCCTTGAGTTGTATTTAGCATCGAGTTAGGTATGATTCCAAGGTATCATGCCCCAAAAATACGTGCTATTATAGGATTGAGATTTATGGGCCCGAGGCCGAGATAGTGATCACTTAAGTTAAGGTTCTATTCTGATTGCAAGGGTGGGCAAGATGTTGAACTCCATGTCATCTCACATGATTTATGTTAGTTAGAAGAACCTCCCAAAAGAAGACCCCTACTCTTTAAATAGTTTATAGATTTAAAGTCTTAGTATATCTTTTGAAAGTTAATATTTTAAGATTTCCAAAGTTTTAAGTCCCCAAGTCTCTAAAAGTGTTACAGTCTTTGAGTCCCAAGTCCTAAGTTTCCTAAAGTGCTATAATTCTTAAGTTTCAAAAAAAATCCCTTTCTAAAGAGTATTCCCTAAATTTTACTCAGCTAGCCAGGTATGCTCCTCATATGGTGGCTGATAATAGTTCTAGGATGAGAAAGTTCGTGTCTAGTGTATCTAATAGTGTGGTCAAAGAGTGTAGGATCGCAATGTTTGTTTAGGTTGATGGTGCATGCTCAACAAATTGAAAATGAGAAAGCTAAGGAGAAAGAGAGGGAGAACAAGTGGGCTAGAATAGGTAGCTTTAATTTTGCTCAGCCAAGATCAAAAGGTGGTAATCATTCTTAGTTTCACCAGAAATATTTAGTTCTAGATCCATTCTCATCTAGTGCACCTGTGCCAAAGTTCAGAAATAACAACTAGGATAGGGCACCAGACGCTAAGTGTAAACAGTGCCCGCACTAATCCTCTCTGCCAAAAGTGTAGAAGAAATCATCAAAGTATGTGCAAGGTTTGCATCGATGTGTGTTTTGGATGTGGAAAGCTAGGCCATAGGTTGAGAGAATGTCCGACAAGTATGTGAAAAGGTAGGAATGATCATTAATAGGGCCAGGCTAACTCTTTAGCAACATTTGCAGGTCACCCAACTCATCAGGGCACCACTTCGAGTGCCATCAGTGGGCAGCGCCTAAACCGACTTTATGTACTTCAGTCCTGACAGGATCAGGAAAGTTCTTCTGATGTGGTCACTGGTATGTTATAGGTCTTTCATTTACATGTATATGCTTTATTAGATCCTGGAGCTTCTCTTTATTTTGTAACCCCTTATATAGCTGTCAACTTCAGAGTCAGTCCCAAAATCTTAGTAGAGCCTTTATCAGTGTCTACTTTTGTGGGTAAGTCTATCATAGCCCTGCGGGTATACCGGAACTGCCCAGTTATTGTGTCTCAAAAGCTACTTTAGTAGCTTGTAGAGTTAGAGATAATAGATTTTGATGTCATTCTTGGCATGGATTGGCTCCATTCATGCTATGCTTCAGTTGATTGTAGAAACAGAGTTGTCCATTTTTAGTTTCCAAATAAACTAGTCCTTGAATAGAGGGGTAGAACTCAGTACTTAGGGGTCAACTTATTTCGTACCTTAGAGCAAGGAAAATGATATGTAATGGATGTATTTATCATCTTGTTTGAGTCAAAGACTATAATTCAGATACTCCTAATCTTGAGTTAGTTTCAGTAGTAAGGGAATTTCCAGATGTGTTCCCTAAAGATCTTCCCGGAGTTCCTCCCGAAAGAGAAATTGACTTTGGAATAGACCTTTTTCTAGATACCTAGCCTATCTCTATTCCACCATACAGAATGGCTCCAGCCAAACTCAAAGAGTTGAAAGAATAATTAAGGGGTTCATCAGGCCCAGCATTTTCCTGAGGGGCGCACCAGTTCTCTTCGTGCGTAAGAAAGTTGGTTCCCTTAGGATGTGCATTGATTATCGTCAGTTGAACAAAGTCACCATCAAGAATAAATATCCACTCCCTAAAATCGATGAATTATTCTACCAACTTCAGGGTGCCAGTTATTTCTCAAAGATAAACCTCATATCTAGCTATCATCAGCTTAGAGCTAGGGAATATGACATTCTAAAACAACTTTCAGAACTCGGTATGGTCACTTCAAGTTTCTAGTCACGTCCTTTGGTCTCACAAATCCCCCAGTAACCTTTATGGACTTGATGAACTAGTGTTCAAGCAGTATTTGGACATGTTCATCACAGTCTTCATCGATGATACTCTTGTCTACTCCCACAATAAAAATGATCATGCAGACCACCTTAGAATTATATTGCAGACTCTTAGAGCTCATCAGTTATTCACCAAGTTCGGTAAGTGTGAGTTTTGGCTAAGGTCAATAGCTTTTCTTGGCCATATTATTTCTTATGATGGTATTAGAGTTGACCTTTAAAAGACTGAAGCTGTAAGAAAATAGCCCAGACTTATCTCTTTATCAGATATCAGGAGTTTCTTGGGTTTGGCTGGATATTTCGATGGTTTGTTGAAGTTTTTTCATCTATTGTGTCTCCTATGTCCAGATTGACTCAAAAGAAAGTTAAGTTTAAGTTGTCAGATTCTTGTGAGAAGAGTTTTCAAGAGTTGAAGACTCGACTCACCACAGCCCCAGTTTTGACCTTGCCTGATGGTTTGGATAGGTTTGTTTTGTACTGTGATGCTTCCAAATTTGGATTGGGTTATGTTTTGATACAGAAAGGTAAGGTTATAGCTTATGTTTCTAGACAGCTTAAGCCTTAAGAAAAGAATTACCCACCTATGATTTTAAGTTAGCAGTTATTGTGTTTGCCTTAAAGATTTAGAGGCATTATTTGTATGGGGTGCATGTTGATGTGTTCACAGATCACAAAAGCTTGCAGTATGTGTTTTCACAGAAGGATTTATATTTGTATCAAAGGAGATGGTTAGAATTATTGAAAGACTATGATATGAGTGTTTTGTACCACCCGGCCAAGGCTAATGTAGTGGCAGATAGCCTAAGTAGATTGTCTATAGGTAGTGTTGCTCATGTTGAGGATGATAAGAAGAAGTTAGTTAGGGAAGTTTATCAGCTTGACAGATTAGGTATTCGTTTGGTTAATTCTGTTGAGGGTAGTGTATGGGTTCAAAATAGTTTAGAATCTTCTTTGGTTGCCGAAGTGAAAGAGAAACAACATAAGGATCCAAGCCTGGTTAAGTTGAAAGAGTCAGTCGAAGATCAGAAAGTAGAGGTTTTCTACCAAGGGGGAGATGGTGTATTGCATTGCTAGGGTAGACTGTGTGAGCCGTGTGTAGATGATTTGAGATAACAAATTCTTGTAGAAGCGCATAATGCACGTTACTCTATTCATCCGAGGGCCATAAAGATGTACCACAATCTGCAGGAAATCTATTGGTGGAGTTGTATAAGGAGGGATATTGCAGAGTTTCTAGAAAAGTGCTCCATTTGTTAACAGGTTAAGATTGAACATCAAAAGCCTAGTGGGTCTATGAAGGAGTTCAGTATTCCCACTTGGAAGTGGGAGGAAGTGAACATGGATTTTGTAACAGGTTTGCCTCGAACCCATCATCAGCATGATTTAATTTGGGCCATGATGGACAGAATGACCAAATTAGCCCATTTCTTACCAGTCCATACTTCTTATTCAGCGAAGGACTATGCCAAGCTCTATATTAGGGAGTTGGTTAGGTTGCACGTTGTTTCGCTATCTATTTCTCAGATAGAGGTACTCTGTTTACCTCTTACTTTTGGAAAGCTTTTCAGAAGGGTCTTAGTACCCGAGTTTACCTCAGTACAGCCTTTCACCCTCAGGCAGATTGTCAGGCAGAGAGGACCATTCAAACCCTTGAGGATATGTTGAGAGCGTGTGTAGTTGATTTTAAGGGTAGATGGGATGATCACTTTCCTTTGATTGAGTTCACATATAATAACAACTATCATTCCAGTATTTAAATAGCTCCATTTGAGGATCTATATGGGAGGAGATATAGATCTCCAATTAGTTGGTTTAAGGTAGGTGAGATATCTTTGGAAATGCCTAACTTGGTGTTTGATGTGTTAGAGAAAGTTTAGTTGATCAGGGAGAGGCTTAGGGCAGCCCAAAGCCGACAAAAATCATATGTAAATGTGAGGAGAAAGGATCTTAAGTTTGAGATTGGTGATTTTATATATCTAAAGATCTCTCCCATGAAGGGGGTAAAAATATTTGATAAGAAGGGAAAGCTTAGTTCCCGATATGTTGGCCTTTACAAAATTTTGAGCCGTTTTGGAAAGGTGGCTTATGAGCTTGAGTTTTCTACAGACTTAGCCTCAGTGCACCCAGTATTCCATATCTCTTTGTTGAAGAACTGTATTGGTGACCCAGCTATAGTTGTTTCTTTAGAAAGTGTAGATGTTCAGAACAGCCTTTCTTACGAAGAAGTTCCAGTCGAGAACCTTGATTGTCATATTCGTAGACTAAGGAACAAAGAAGTTCCCTTGGTCAAAGTTCTTTAGAGGAATCAGTCCGTTGAAGGAGCCATTTGGGAAGCAGAAGTAGATATGCGGACCAAGTACCCTCATCTTTTCTCCACAAACTCAGACTCAGTTTAAGGTAATAATTTTTCCTAGAATTTCTCTTTTCCATGCTCAGTTCCCAGCTGCGTATCACTCTTACGTCATTCATACATTCACAAAACCAGTTCAGTCATATGTCATGATTCACACTCAGTCATGTAATCACATTTTCAGTATGTATATTCAGCATGTAACCTCTATTCCTCAGTGTTCTCAGCTTAACCAACCTCATTCGAGGACAAATATTCCCGAGAGAGAGATATTGTAATACCCCGAGAATCCCAACCAATAGTAGAACCATGATTCAAGCTCATGAGAAATAAATTATAGTTCTTTGGTAGTTTTATGATTGAGTTTGATGTGTATTAAGGCCTCAAATACGTCCTAGCTATTAGATAAATCAAAATATCCCTTACCGATTGAGTTCTAGTGAAGGATGTTGCTATAGTCAACTTCAAATGAGTATATATTTTGTTCTTCTAAGAGTTTTCAGCTCATGACCAACCAAAATATATATAATTGAATTATATTTCCAATGATACCAATTTCATAAAAATCTGATAGTGAAGTAAAAAGTTATGCCCGTTTTACCAGAGAGTTGTCAGCCTGCCGAGGTGCGATGGACTGGCTAACGGACCGTGAAGCGAGCAATGGCCCATCAACAAAACCATCACAACTCAGGCAATAAGCTCATTTTTTAGCCTTAAAATGATGGTTTTAGTGATGTTCAATCACCAGAGTGATTGTCTGTTACCCAGATCGTCAACCAAGTTCGAAACAGCATTGTAACAACGTTTTAATGAGATTTTTTGGTCTTTCCCACCCTTTTTAACCCCTAAATCCATCAAATTAAATAACATAAATCCTCATTCATCCTTAAAATAAAAATTAGGGTTTCTTTCAAGATCATTCCCCAAGAACAAGATTTAAATCCTTCTTTAATAAAACTCAAGAATCAAAGCGTCACTATTCAAGAACCTTCGAGAAAAGTTATTCTCTTTCAAGATTCAAGATTTTGAGGTATGTTAGATATTCATCCATGGTTTTTTTTAACCTATGGAGTCCAAGAACCCAATTTCAAATTCAAAGTTATGATTTTTACATGATTAGTATGATTTTTAATCAAGAATTCCCATGAACTTCAATTTTATACCATGTTTACACGTAATTGTTGTTGTTATTAAACTCCACATGTTTGAATAGTGTTGTTTGTTGATTTAAGCCATAATTGGTGACTTTATTATTGAAATCATGATATTACTACAAGCTTTAAAACTAATCCCATGCTTATCTTACACCATGCATTGCAAATGTTTGATGAAATACCTACAAGAATGAGTTTTGAATAAATGATTGCCTATCATGTCCTAAAAGTTTTAGTATGATCTTGCTATTATTGTTATTGAGTCTTGGGTTTTTGAATAACCAAAATTTAGCTGTGTACCTAGTTTTCAGTATCTATAGAATGGCTTTAGAATAGTTAGAAGCATTCTCAATTCGACCATTTATTACATTCAGTTAAACTCAGTTCAATCTAATAATCAGTGTCAATCAGTTGGGAGTAACACTTAGCACCGAGTGAGTGTTTCTCCCGTCAGTTAGGCATGAGGCACTAGTAGCAGTCCCTAGGTTCCAGACCTGCGGTGCCACGGTGGATTTTGAGGGATCCCCCATCAGTTAGACATGACACCCTCTTTCTTCGGGACTTCAGATTAGTGGATTCACACAGCCAATATTAGTACCCGTGGCATGGTACTAATACCCTTCCAACTAGGGTTACAGGTTAGACCTTGATAACATATTAGGGCATGTCAGTTATAGCTAGCTCCCACAGTCTCAGTCTAGTATTTAGCTCAGTAATTCAGTTTCAGTTTTGTGTGACCATAGCATACAGATATCAGTTACTCATTTATTAGTACTCAGTATTTTAGTTTTTAGACGTCATTCAGAATATGTTTTATGCTTGGTCATGCATTCACAGTCTTTACAGATTTCATGCATTTTAGTCAGTACTTTATGCTATACATTTAGTCAGTTATTACGTATGCACATGAAACCATTCATATTATACTAACCTCATTTAGAATACCAATACATTCAAAGTACTAATCACATACCTATTTCTTGTGCTATGATGTCTCATATCATAGGTTTAAAGGCTCGGGTTCCTGATCATACTTAGACAGATCAGCCGATCAGCAGCAGTCCACAGTGGTGAGTTGTCATCCTTAGAGGACAAGTTATTTTGCATTCAATATGTCAGTAATTCATTTATCTAGTCAGTTGGAGTTAGTTGGGGGCTTGTCTCATCAACTCCACAGTCAGTCAGTTTAGAGGCTTTCAGACTAATACAGACAGTTGGTCAGTTTTCAGTTGTTATTGACAGTTGTTTGATCAGTATTTTCAGTATTGTTTTACAGACATTATTAGAATTATGACTTGAAACCTTATGGCATTTCTTAGTCAAATTCTACAAATACTCTTTTGTTGTCAGTTTTATTTAGTGCTCACAGCAGGTACTAGCTCATGGGTTAGCTTGAGGTCACTTATAACCGCAAGCATCGTGTGGAACCTAAGGTGTACTCTCGGAGAATTACATGCAACGATACATGACTGTGCATAGTCTTCCTGTGCCGAAGTAACAGAAGGGGCAACATCTGGATAGTATCTTCTATAGGTATGCTCAACATCGTTGTATGGATATGTATTGTTTGACAACAACCATCCAAAGATATCACATATGATCTGTATATTTATAAGATTATAAAAAAATAGAAAATATGTGATGTGTTTGAACGTATCATAAAATATGGTTCGCAAAGAAAATTCAAATCATATTAAGTTTGCATAATCCCTCACATACACAAAGTAACCAAGGTGTAAACTTCACACCATTAAGCAGGTATCGAATCAGTTCAAAAATTCATCATATACACTTAACTAGTATGTATATGAGCTGAAGAAATAGAATCTGGTAGTATATGGGTAACACACAACATTTTTAATCATTAGTTATGTGTTACATGCTACTTGAATATTTTTTATTTTTGGAAATATCTTATCAAATTATTTGCACAACTCAAAACAATTACAATTAGCATAAATCCCAACCACTCAGAAATTTAACAGTAACTATATTTAAACAATATTGTAACACTTCACCAGATGTATATACATAAGATAGTTAAGTATATGGGATGGAAAAGGCCGAAACTGATAATATATAGTGAATTTGAATTAATTTTAACAAATTATTAGCACAATTCTATACATCTAGAGTTACCAAATATCCCAAACATAAAAAAATCAAAATTGAAATGTAGCACCATCTTAATATTTCAACACCAATAAGTTAAAAAAATACATACCTCATTATTTCAACATTGAGACATCATGTAGAATCAATTTTTGATGTGTGAATGAGCAACTACAAGATTCAATTGCTTGAACCCAAGACTTGATGATTTTGCTCTGTAATGATCTTCCTTTAGTTTCCTATGACATACATTGTTAAAAGAAACTGTTAGTAAGTATAATATCATAATCCCTTTATTTTATACAATTTATATAAATTTGTATCTGTTTTCATGATACTTCAACAATTCATTTAGAGTACAACGTCATTAACCCACAAAAAAACCCGTCTAATACACAGAACCCATCAAATGCATGTTTTTGCTGAACATCAGTGTTGCAACAGTTTTGTCCTTTTGAGCTTGAGCCAAATTCAATTAAATAAGGTGACTTGAAAATTTTTTTATTTTTGTCTAATTATTTGCGTAGATGTATTTAAGGCATCATGCATTGCAACTTGTGCATCAGAAAAATTCAATAAAAATTGATTGTCGTGTATTAAATACTAACTCTCAGTCATCTATGCATGACTAACAACTTTAATGGATTTAGCATTTAGTGGGGTTGTCATCCCAAAAATCAATGCATCTATGGCATCTTTTATGAATTCCGTTAGTGTATTTGAGAATTCATTGTGGTACATAAAGTTGATGAATGAAAAATATAAATGTAAATGAATTTTGATAATTGAGTAATTTATGTGAACCTTAAATAGTTTTGTAAAAGCAGTGATAAAAAATAAATTTAATAAAAGGAACAAGCAGTTTGTATATAGAATATATATTATCTGGTAAAAAAGATATTGCTTACGAATATTAAAAATATATACATCTCTATATGAGACTCATATACATTATAGTGATGTATAGGAGGTTTACCAGTAATGTATTTGTCCAAAAAATAAGAAACATAATAAGTGTGGTTATTTACCATTTGTTCTTTTTGGATGTGACTGGTTTCTGATTTTTCAATATTTGCATTGACACGGTCTTGATAACCAGCTTTAATGGGCTCAACATCAACAATTTCATCTATTGGGACATCTCCCATTTATGCACTGGACCCTTCATAATACTGTTAAAACATACAAAAAAATAATCAAAAATGTTTTCATGTATCAAATAATTTAAAAGAGGCGTATTTCACCTTATCATCCTGACAGTTCTGGCTGTCATTTCCTTTTGATTTTATAGCACCAACTTTTCTTCACAAGACTTGATTTCAATTGTATTGTCAATACCTTCCACAACCTATATGAACCTCATGTTCAGAAATTACATATGTTAAGATGATACAAAATTTAATTTGAAATAGAAACATATATGACACTAGTTATGTATATGTACTAAATAAGCCAAAAATAAATGAATGAAAAATTCAGAATTGGTAGATGGGTAATGGATGTTATTTATATGATACCATCTACATAAATATTGTTATGTATATAAGGTGATATTTTATCAAATCTCGACTTCCGAAAGAATATATGTTTTTCCTTTATTTTGATTTGTTGTTAAGTTCTGTATCACTTCAACATGTTCATCTATTGGAACAACTCCCATTTTTGCACTTTTCCCTTCATAATCCTGTAGAAAAATAAAATAATTTTGCAAATATTTTTTGATAACATCTGCTTAATTTAAGAATGACATATTTAACCTTATAATATTGAAACTTTGGACTTACATTTCCTTCTGACTTTTCTGCCCTAACTTTTACTTCTTCCTCATCCTATATAAACATCAAAATCAGCAATTACATGCATATTTCAAAAAAATAGTTTAATAAGCTGACATGTATATGTATATCACACTTTTTATATATATATATAGACTGACCAGGCTAATAAAACTTGAATGTTAAACATTAATCTTATTCACATTTAACATAAGATGGGTAATTGCACATAAGATGTAATGTGTATACTCTCTATACATTACTGTGTTTTATGTATATGAGTAGATTTTTTATCCCGAGATAATATAATTTACCCTTTTTCATGTGTGTTTCTTCTGTGTTAAGGTCTGCATACTGCGGATGTTGTTTAATATTTAGATGCTAAAGATTCTCAAATTTGTTATCAACCTTTACAAAAATATCTAAAACATATGAGTATATAATTAAATTGTTTATAGTGATTGAATTTAAAATAATACTTACATAGGACTATACAAATGAATTTATCTTGTCCAAATCAATTTTCATCATGAATCGATGTTCAGACTTGCTGGAAGATGGGGAAAAAGACTTTTTTGCATCATGGTGCAGTGAAGAACTTTGTGAAACTATAGGATCTTTAGTTTTAGATTCACTGTCAACTTTTATTTTATTCGTCGAGACATTTCCTCTTAAATGTCATGTTGTTGATTTCAGAGGTTCTTGTAACTCAACTATATTTGCATCAAAGATAACTATCCTCCTCCTTTTTTAAGGTTGTGCAAATGATGTAGTAGTAATATAACCTGTCTTTATAAAAATTTCAAATGGTGGTACTATATTGAAATATTCAAAACCTTAAGGTTCAAAGTGTGAATGTGATAGTGTGTGTAACGTCCTGAGTTTTTAGCTCTCAAAATTCTCTGAGTCCTGAGTTTTCTGCCCTGGAAATGACTCATCTGATGAGTCGTAATATGTCTTGACGGGTTAGGTATCCTTAGTCATAAGTTGCCCAGTGAGGGGTATTTGATTTTTTTCCTTGGGTATGACTTGAGGTTACAAGTTGTAAAGACTCATGATGAGTCATTGAGATGGAATCTATAACCCCCACATTTTTTAGCTAGACATTGAGTCGTCGTTTCTTTGTGTGTAAAATCTAATCCCATGATTTGTATTTGAATATATGTGTCATGATATTTATCCTAGCGTATCAAGTGATTATGAGGTGAAAAATGTTCAATTCTACAAGGATCAACTTTAAACATGTATAAGTTTTGACATATGTAGAATTTTTCAGCTAAATACCCACCAATCTAGTACCCGAGCAAAAAGGTTATGACCATTTTCGTGAGAAATAGTAAGGGTTCGCGATAGTCCCGTGCCGTGAGGGCTATTCCTTTGGAATAGGGGTCGCATCGCGAAGGCTACTCCCTCGAAATAGGGGTTGTTCCACGAGGGATATTCCCCTAATATTCCAATTTCTTATAGGCCAAGGGGTAATTTGGTCCTTTTCCCTCAACCCCAATCGTCGAAGACAACTCAGAAAAAAGTTAAATTTCAGTGGTCAAATTCTTGCTAGAAGAGTTTTCAGAAATTGAAGACACGACTCACTTCTGCCCCAGTCTTGACTTTTCCAGATGGTTCAGATGGATTTATAGTTAACTATGATGCTTCCAGAGTTGGTCTTGATTGTGTTTTGATGCAGAGAGGCAAAGTCACAGCCTACGCCTATAGACAACTTAAAACCCATGAAAAAAACTATCCAACCCATGATCTTGAGTTGACAGCTGTTGTTTTTGCCTTAAAAATTTGGAGGCACTATCTTTATGGGGTTTATGTCGATATATTCATGGATCATAAGAGTTTATAGTATGTGTTCACGCAGAAAGATCTGAATCTTCATCAGAAAAGGTGGCTTGAGTTGTTAAAACATTATGATATAAGTTGTTGTATTATCCAGGCAAGGCTAATATAGTGGTAGATTCCCTTAGTAGATTATCTATGGGTAGTGTTGCTCATGTTGAGGGAGATAAGAAGAAGTTAGCCAGTGAGGTTCATCTGCTTACTAGGTTAGGTGTTCGATTGGTTGATTCAGCTGAAGGTAGTATATGAGTTTAGAATGGCTCAGAATCTTTATTGGTTACTGAAGTAAAAGAAAAACAAGATAGGGATCCTAGTTTGGTTAAGTTGAAGGAGACAGTTAAACATCAGAAAGTAAAAGTTTTCTCCCAAGGGGGAGATGGTGTGCTTCATTATCAAGGTAGGTTGTGTGTTTCATGTGTTGATGGGTTGAGGCAGTGAATACTTGTAGAAATGCATGGTGCGCGGTATTTTATTCACCCAGGAGCCACTAAGATGTACCATAATTTATGGAAAATCTATTGGTGGAGTGGTATGAAGAAGGATGTTGCAGAGCTTGTGGCTAAATATTCAAATTGTCAGCAAGATAAAGTTGAGCTCCAAAGGCCTAATGGTACGTTGTAGGAGTTCAACATTCCCACTTGGAAGTGGGAAGTGGTGAGCATGGATTTTATGACAAGGTTGCCTCATACGCATTGTCAGCATGATTCAATATGGGTTATTATAGATAGAATAACCAAGTCAGCCCATTTTTTGCCAGTTCATACATATTCAGCCGAGGATTATGCTAGAATCTATCTCAGAGATTTGGTTAAGTTTCATGAGATTCCATTGTCTATTATTTTAGATAGAGGTAATTAGTTTACCTCTCACTTTTGGAAGGCTTTTCAAAAGGGTCTTGGTACCCAAATTCATCTCAATACAACTTTTCATCCTCAGACAGATGGTCATGCAGAGAGGACCATTCAGACTTTGAAGGACATATTGAGGGCATGTGTTATTGATTTTAAAGGTAGTTAAGATGACCACCTACCATTGGTTGAGTTCTGCTACAACAATATTTATCAATCCAGTATTCAAATGGCTTTGTTTGAGGCTCTCTATGGGAGAATATATAGATCTTCTATTAGTTGGTTTGAGATAGGTGAGGTTACTTTGATAGGGCCAGACTCAGTGTTTGAGCCAATGGAGAAAGTTTAGTTGATTTAGGAAAGGTTGAAAATAGCCCAAAGTCATCAAAAATCTTATGGAAATATGAGGATAAGAGATCTTGAATTTAAAGTTGGTGATTTAGTTTATTTGAAAATTTCACCCATTAAGGGAGTGGGGAGATTTGGGAAGAAGGGAAAGCTCATCCTCGATATATTGGCCCTTATAGAATCTTGAATCATTTTGGGAAGGTAGATTATGAGCTTGAGTTGCCTGCAGATTTGGCATCAGTGCATCCGGTGTTTCATGTTTCTTTGTTAAAGAAATGTATTGGAGATTCAACTATAGTTATTCTTTTAGAGAGTATGGATGTACATGATAGACTTTCCTGTGAAAAAGTCCCAGTTGAGATCCTTGATCGTTAGATTCGTAAACTAAGGAATAGAGAAGTTCCCTTAGTTAAAGTTTTATGGAAGAATAGTCTATTAAGGGAGATACTTGAAAAGAAGAAGTAGATATGCGAGCCAAGTACCCTCATTTTTTCTCTACAAACTCAGATTTAACTCTAGGTAATGATTTTTCTTAAACTGGTTTATTTTCGTTCTCTATTTTAGCTATGTAGCCATTCTCATGTCATTGCATGCGTTCATGAAACCAGTTCAGTTCACATATCATGCTTAAAACTCAGTTATGTAATCATGTTCCAAGTCATTCATGTTCAGTATACAATCTCAGTTCCTTAGTGTTCTCAGTCTAACCAGTCTCATTCGAAGATGAATGCTCCCAAGGGCAAGATATTATAATACCCCATAATATTCTTCACTCAATCAGCTCTTAGTTTCATGCATAAGGGGTCCATGGTTTAAAAATTTCACTAAGTGTTGGGGATTTAGTCATTTTCAAGACCCCTAAACTTTACAAATATTTAGTTTGGTCTTCCCATCCCCAAAATGTTGGGTTTTAAGTTGATTCATATATAGAGTGGTTAAAAGTATGTCTCGGGTGAGTTTTGAATTTTTTGTATGAGGTTTGGGGCATGTTTGGATCACAAAAATAGTCAAGTCTCAATGATAAGCTCGCATCGTGGTACTAGTCCCGACCTAATGCTGTCTGCGATGTGGTAATGGATTTCTTTGACCGCAATAAGGCCAAGTCACAGTGACAGTGTTACATCCAGTTTTTTATTTAAATAATCAAGGAAAAATTGAGCCTTTTCCCCCTCAACCCAAATTGTTCATAGCACGACTTGGGGCATCCATAGGGGCATTATTTGCCCCTTCTTCTCAAAATCACTCTCAAGAAACCCTCCTCCTTCCCCAAGAACCAATTGAAATCCTTCTTCCCCTAAAAATCAAGAATCCAAGTTTTCCAAGTTCAAGAATCTTCAAGAAAGCATCAAGAATAGGGTTTCTTTCACAAATCAAGAAGCTTAACGTATGTGGGATATTCATCCATGGGTCCCTTTTCACCCAAGGATTCCCTCCCCCCCTTTAACTAAAGAATGGATTTTTCTCTTATCATGGAATTTTGTATGTTTAAGATGGATTAAATTCATGTGTAGTTTGACTCTGTTCATGTCCAAGAATGATTCCATGAAAAGTTAGGTTATCTCATGATTTAAGCTTCAATCTCTTATGTTATATTCAAGTAAATTTCATGTTGTATTATCAAGTTATGATCTTAGCCATGTAACCATGCTGTTTTCCCATGTTTAAAACATTCCCATGTTCAAGATCATGATTCTCACATATTTGATACAATGTTTATGTTTTGGGATCTTTGAACCATTATTACATACTACAGTATTTCAAGTTTGATATCATATTTTCTTTATAATCATTCAGTACTAGCGGGTTATGAATACCCGATACCTTTGTGTTTTATATGATTTTTATTTTTCAAATGATAAGTAAGTTAGACCATGGTTTTAATTACATATTTAGAACACCATGATCATCTTGAGCATTATTAGTTTATATATTTATAATTACCTCGGAATTCGTATGCACTGTTATTTTCAAAATACCATGACCTGAGCTTTTTAGTTATCAGTGCATGCACCAGTTAGTATTTCAGTGTCTTTTAGTTGAGAGTAGGATTTAGCACTGAGTGGGAAGTGTGGATTCAGCGCATCCTACTTCCCTAGAAACTACGTGCCACTGTAGGTTTAGGGGCCTCGCCAAAGAGTGTTTCCCCTTGTCCAATATGGGTTCAGTTTAGTGATCACTCCAGTTTAAGTTCTATTCCAATGCCAAGGATAAAACAACCCTCCTCAACATGGGTCAGACGTTAGATTCCATGATAGCTCACATGGTTTATGTCAGTTACATTATAGCTCCCACAGTTTCAGTCAACATTTCAGTGTACTATAATTTACATTTTCTTGACTAAGTTTACAGATTGCTAGTTAATCAGTCATACAGATTTAGTCTTTCAGTTTACAGATTATTTTAGAAATATGTTTATGCTTGATCTTGCATTCTCAGATATTATACGTTCATGCATTCATGATCAGTTATCTCTGGTATTTCAGTCATTCCTTATCTCATATACCAGTACATTCAAAGTACTACCGTATACTTTTCTTTACGCTATGTTGTTTTATAACATAGGTTCGGACGCAGAGTTTCCCAACCATTCTTAGAAAACTCAATGTTACTCAACAATAATTGTGGTGAGTCCTTATCCATTGAGGACATGATTTGTTTATGTTAGTTATTTCAATATTTCCTTATGTTCAGTTAGTTGGAATTAGTGAAGGGGTCTGTCCCATCAACTCCTTATGATGTATACAGGCTTTTAGATATATTAGTTAGACAGTCAGTCATTTTTTTTAGTATTATCATTTGCTTCAGACATACAACCTGGTTTTCAATATTTTATCAAATATTTCAGACTGTTGATGATATATATTTTAGTATTCAGATTTACAGTACCTTATCAATTTACCTTTCGAACATGTATTATATTACTATTTTACTTAATGCTCACAATAGGTACCAATTTATGTGTTAGCTTGTGGTCACTTCTGACCGTAAGTACCAGTGTCGTGACTAGGGGAAGCCTCAAGTCGTGATAGTTATGGGATTACATGCATGCTCAAAAGTATCCCACCAGTGCTTTTAAGTTCTAAAGTTTGAAAGATTTCATTCATGTTCATGAAAATTGTACACTTATCCAAAGTCAGATATGTTTTTAGGTCCCTTATCAGAATCCTATAATAGCATATGATCTAGAATTAGAAGCATGAACCCAGAAGTTTAGCAGTAGTAAAGTAGGGATAGTGTTATCCAAATTTAGTAGATTATGTGTCCACAGGGCTAGTTGTATGAAAGGTGAACCAATAGGCTTGAAATGGTGCATACAAGAATTTAAGTTTGTTGATTCAAAATTTAGTATGCTTATTGGGTATGATCTATAGGTGTACCCAAGGTGATATAGGATTGTATTATTTCTAAGTTTTTAAAGTATGTGTGCTTAGATAGTACCCTTGAGTTGCTAAGTGCGAATGGAGCTACTTATTTAGCAAATGGTGTTCTTACCAGCTAAGTTATTGGGTTGTAGGTCATGATGTTGGGTATTTTGGTGTAATGGTAACTCTCATGGCTTAGGGAAAAATATAAGTTGTGATATTAGTAGGCTATGAAGGAAGTTAATATAGTTCATTAAAAGTTTGGGGATATCCACGTTAACTGTTAGAATCTAAGTCTAAATCTTGGATGATTGAGCTAATAGAAAGAATAGTTGAAATTCTAGATAGTGTGAACTCATGGTATCGTGATACTCATGAAGATTCTAAGTTAGTAAGTGGTTAAGTTGTTATATGATGATTATTGGGGCTAAAAAGTTAAGAGTTCTATCTTAGAAGGAAGTATTAGCAGTGGGTTTTAACTTTCAGGTGTAGTCTTTTAGGGTGAGTTTATTATTTATGTGTATTGTTATATCTTGGACCCTCAAGTAAAGTGGATGTAGTTCAGTTTAGAGTTTATTAAGGGTTCTATAGACTTATAATGATGGCTTAAAGCTAAGTGGGAGATGATAGGACAAGGAACAAGTCAGGCTTTAAGATTCTAGTAGTGAGGCCAGTGTGTTGTAGAACAATATTAGGGGAGGAAGATGCCCGACCCATTCTTATCTCTGTACAAAGTTTTATACTTCAATCATCACGACATTTACTCATGCCTTACATGTCAGCTCCATGATCATAGTTCATGCTTATGCACATAATAAAGAATCATGTACGCTTCTAGTTCCTAGTATAAGGAGTTCCAGTTCACTAAGCAGCATGAATCATACTCCATGAATTTATGAACTCCAAACTCAAGTCATACAGCTCATGACTCATGTACTCATACTTTAAAGTATGCTCAATTCCCATAACTCATGGTGCACTCTTAATGACTAGTGAAAATTCAAATTCATGGCATTTAAGCACTCAGTTTTGATCTCCGTAATGAATTTATGTCAGTGATACTCTATTCCTTAGTCCTCAGTTAAGTGTCAAAGTTATCCTTTCATGCTTCAGGTCCTGATGTTCTAACCTTTCAGTGACCTCTCCTTAGGAAATGATAGTGGTGATGAAAAATTATTTAGATGGGAGAGAGTAAATATTTCATATTAGAGAAAGATTATTGTATGCATGTTCTAGCTAAGGCTTTAAGTGTGAAGGAAAAATTGAGGCAAAGCTTTTAGTGTATGTCATAGTTAGTTGAGAATTTCATGTGTGTCTGCTTAAGAATAGTGCAAGAAAGTTGTTATTGAGAGAGGTTTAGAGAATATGAGAAAGCCACTTTTATGGGTGTTTTCCTAAAAGTTCATATGTGGTTATAATGATAGACTTGAATGTCATATTAGTGTATAAGTGGATAGGTGCATTGTGCGCTAGTGAATTCCTAGTAAGAGGTTGAATTTAGTTGTTGAAGTGGTAAGAAACATTATTATTGAGATGAGAGTTGTGAAAACACATGGGGTATTGAATTCATGGTTCAGACAAGTGTTATGGTGTTATGTGTAGTACCTTGTGATTTTGAGTTAGGCTTGAATATGGCGAGAGTATGTAGTTCAACTCAGACTTTGGCTAAAGTAGTTATAGATACCCATGTGAGAAGGTATTTAAGGGGAAAATTGTAGTTGAGGGAGTTTTAGAAGTATGGCTAAAGCTTGAAAGTTATCAGTTGCATTGCCTAAGGCCAACTAGTTCTATCCTAGCTTATGCTTCGTAGGCCTATATTCCATATTATAGAGTTGTAGCCATTTTGTGATTCCTTATTCAGATGTCTTGTTCAGATCATTTCCAATAATTATTGCTCCCTAATGATACTAGAACTTCTTAGAAAGAGTGTTGAAGAAATACTCCAGCAGAGTATAAACTTTCAGTATGATTCAGTCTGTATATCCAGAAATTCAGTTTAGCACTCGGATAGGTATGCTCCTATACTTTTTCATCTTTTCATTTGGTATTAGTATCCAAAGTTTCATGAATATGTCTAGTCTATGAGATGATTCATTCGGTCCATGCATCATGGCTATGATTCAGATATTTTGTCATAATTCTGTTCATAAGTATTCAGTGAATAATCTCAGTTTTCCAAGTATTCCAACTCAGACAGTGTAATACCCCTTGTATGTCCTCAGTCTTATCGTCTCATAATTCATGCTTACATGATATACTTGGCTATACCATGAAGCCCCTTTCTTTTGATTCATATACGTGTTTTGTTAAGAGACAATTCCTAATGAGAAGCTACATACTTTATTCCATCCATAGTAACCTTTGGAATTCTATTGCACCAGTTATTAATTCATAGTTCTATATGTAAGATCAAATCATGAACAATTCAAGTGAGTTCAAAACTCTCAGCATGAAATCAACTCCTTATAATCAATAAAGTTAAGTCAACTCAGAAATAAGTTTCATGATAAAAGTTATAATGTTTCAGATCATCTATATCCTTTATTACAAGACATGTCATGTGTTCATTATTCCATACTTCTAAGACTTTAACAAGTTCCTATCCATCATTCGAGGATGAATGATTCCAAGGAGGAGATAATGTAACACCCTGCATTTTTGGGTTAGACTTTGAACTGTCATTCCTACGTGTGTAAAATTTAATCCCATGATTTTTACCTAAATATATATGTAATGATATTTATCCTAGAGTGTGTAGTGCTTATGAGGTGAAAAATGTTCATAGGAATCACTTAGAGCAAAGTTGAGATAAGAGCCTTTGATTCGGTCAAATTTTGGTATTTAATTCTATAAGGGTCGACTTTGAACGTGAATAAGTTTTGGCATATGTGAAATTTTGCAGCTAAATACGCACCAAATTATAGATAATTCAATTAACTTTCTAACGATCCCAATACGCCTTAATTCGATACCAGAGCAAAAAGTTATGACCATTTTTGTGAGAAATAGTAAGGGTTTGCGATAGCTCCATGCCGCAATGGCTATTCCCTTAAAATAGGGGTCGTGTCGTAAGGGCTACTCCCTCAAAATAGGGGTCGCTCCCGGGGGTTATTCCCCTACTATTCCAGCTTCCTATAGGACAAGGGGTAATTTGGTCCTTTTCCCTCAACCTCAATCATCCAAAACATGATTTGTAACACTCTTAGGGACATTATTTGTCCATTTACCTCAAAATTATTTGCTAGAAACCCTTCCCTTTCCCCAAGAACAAAGTTCAAGCTTTTACAATCAAGAATACAAGGATTAAAGTTCTGAATACAAGATTTCTTCAAGAATTTGTTCAAATAAGGTATGTGGCATTTTAAACAAGTTTAATCTTTTATTCTTGTGTCTGAATTTATGATTTTCAAGTTGAATTTACATGTTTTAAGTTAGGGTTTATTCCCAAATCCTCATGTGTTGAAAGTATAGCATTACCCTGTGTTTTAAAGGACTAAAGAGCATAAGAGTTGTACTTATCCATGTTTTAAACTACAAGTTTCAAATTTTGTTTTGAATTTTATTATTTTGATGAGAAATTGTCATCTTCCTAAGTTTAACACATACCCGTGCTTAAATTCATGTATTTCACTCAATTATTAAAATATACTATGTTTTTGGGTCTTTAACTATGATTTTATATCGCTGCTTTAAACGTTTTGCCATATTTAATGATCATTCAGTGCTAGAGGATTGTGAACAAACGATACCTATGTGTTTACATAATTTTGCTTCTAAGCAACAAGTCAGTCAGACAATGATTTTACTACTATTTCCAGATTTTCATGATCATGTTGAGCACTATCAGTTTACATGTGTATAATTACTTCAAAATCTGTATGCACTGTTATTTTCAAAATACCATGACCTAAGCTTTTCAGTTATTAGTGCATGAACCAGTAAGTATTTCAGTGTCTTTCAGTTGGGAGTATGATTTAGCATTGAGTGAATGTAGGAATGGCGGCTCCCCCGTCAGTTTAGGCAGTCATTAGTAACAGTCCCTAAGTTTCAAAACTACATATCCAGCGTAGGATAGGAGTGGTAACCTATTAGTTTAGGCTTGACTTCCTCTTAGAGGTCACCCATCAATTAGGCTTGACACCCTGCTTCTTCGGGACAACAGACTAGTGGATCCGCACAGCCATATGTTGGTACCTATGGCAAGGTACTTATTTCCTTCCAACTGGGGTTACAAGTTCGATCCCAATTAGCTCAGATTGGGACATGTCAATTATATAATAATTCCCACAATTTCAGTCAGTATTCAGTCTATACAAGTTCAAGTTTGCTTGACCAAGTAATCAGATTTCAGTAATTATTTAGTCAGTTTTCTAGATTATTCATGTTATTCAGATCATGTCAATACATGCTATACTTTGTCTTGAATTCTTAGTT
Source organism: Capsicum annuum (assembly GCF_002878395.1). Taxonomy (NCBI): domain Eukaryota; kingdom Viridiplantae; phylum Streptophyta; class Magnoliopsida; order Solanales; family Solanaceae; genus Capsicum; species Capsicum annuum. The sequence goes on from NC_061116.1 coordinate 121,044,659, forward strand.
TCACATGTTTATGTTTTCGTGCTCAATATCCATACATGATCCTCAGTTCAGTTTTACAACATGTTCAGCTTTACATGAGATTTTACATACTGTATTTATGTTCTATCGCTTCCCAGCTTCAGTTCTACTTATTCTACAAAAGTAAAGATTTAAGAAACTAAGTGTAGTGATTCACCAGCTTATCATATTATGTTTGTTACTCATGTTTTAAGATACTTCAGCTTTCAGTTGATTTCAGTCTCTTGGTGAATCTACTTGTACTTAGCATGCATGTTTTAAGGTTATGTATCTATTCAGTTTTACTTATTGCATTCACTCTCACTTACTCAGTACATCCCAAAGTACTGATACACATATATGTCTGTGTGCTACATTGTCTCATAATGTAGGTACCAGTTATAGCCCATACATTATAATCAAACAGTTTGCAGCTTCCAGCTAGCAGGTGATGAGTTCTCTTATTTTGAGGACTCCAGTCAGTTGTAATATGTACTATATTGTTATTATTCATATGTATTGATTAGTGGTAGCTGGAGGCCTGTCCCAGCTATCTATAGTCAGTATAGTAGAGGCTTCATAGATAGCCAGTCAGAGTCATTGCATGTAATTTAAGTTTCTTTTCACAGTTTTATCATGTTGTAAAATTTATCAGTATTTTATTTATTCAGACTTTCTCATGATCATGTTTCTGCAAAGTAAATTTAGTTTTTATACAATTTAAATTAGTTTCTCAAGCAGTATGCCATTACATGGGTTATCTTGGGATCACTTATGATTTTAAGCACCGTATTACGAATAGGAGGTAACCTTGGATCGTGACAGAATCCATAACCAAATCAGAAATTTAGTGGCTAAGTTCTTCTCTGAGTACGAGTGGCTCACCATGATCCGTAAGGACTTGTTATGAGTCGTTAGGGGTAAATCATAGGATGTCCAGTGTTTACCTAATTGGGTTTTGTGTTGACTGCGACTGGACCTTACGAGTATTAGGGTCTCATTACGAGTGGTACCCATGAGTCATAGGGTCAATAGTATGTGGAGGGGTCCTAGAATTTATCTTAGTTATGACTCGTGGTGACGAGTCATAAAGAGTGGCTACGAGTTACTGACCCGTAGTCAAGGGCAATACTTTTCCAGCTTTTAAGTTAAGGGCATTCTGGATATTTTTCCTCTTACCCAAATTAAAAACCATGTCTTATAACCCCTTTAGGGTATCATAGCACTCAGAAACAAGCTAAGTAACTTCTCAAATACTCCAAAAGGCTCTTTAAATTCCCTTAAGCAGTTCAAGCTAGGGTTTTATCAATTTGGTCATCTAAGGTCTTAAGGGTCAATTTCTCTTCAAATTTCTTAATGTTTAAGGCATGTTACTCTTCCCTCATTGTTAATTTGTTAAAAATATTTATTTAAATTATTTTTCATGAGATGTTCATGTTGTTTTGAAACAAAGGTTGAGGGTTCTGAATGTTTATGAATTGAACAATGTTTCTCATGGGTAATATATAAATTTCATGCTTTAATTAATGGTTTTCAACTTTTGGGTGCATGGGTATGGTGAATGAACTAGAGAATTATGATTTTCCTAAATTTGCAACTTTTGAAGTGGTTATGACCCCAACCCCATAATGTGAAATTGATTTTTAATTATGAGAACTATGAGAATTTGTAAAATTGAACTGTCTTAAACTATTGCATGATATAAGGAGGTATTTGAAATACAATGGTCTGATTTAATAAACAAATAGAGTCAGTGTTCCCCCATCTTATATTAATGAACAAAGGGAGTTATTTTCCCTAAGTTAATGGAAATTATTTTGGCATGTTGTTATTACCTTGCAAGTGTAGTTGGTATGAAGATACCAACAATGTATGCCTTAATGTGAAAGATAGCTCAATGAATAAGAATATGTGATACTTATTTTAATCAGGTTTTAATAAGGATTGAGTAGCTAAGTTGTGAAAATGAAGGTTTGAGTGACCGATACTGGAAATCGCATTTGCTGATGTGGGGGTCAAAATGACTAAGGAGGTTCGAGTTCCCCTCATTATTATTTCATGATTAGGGAGGTTTAAGTCCCCTATAAATCATTACATGATCGGGTGCTTAAATTACCTTAGTTTATAATTAGGAGGTTCGAGTCTCCCATGTATATATATATGAGATTATTCTTTGATTCGTGTGGCACACATACTGGGGCTCGACCAGGGGGTGAAAGGTGGGGATTATATAGCCCGTGCGTACATGTTATGACGGTTAAGCTATAAAATCCAGGCTAAAGTTTCAAAATGCATGCTAAGCCTTGTTCTTTATCCTGACATGTGATATATATATATATATGTATATGCATTTGGTTTGAATGATTTTGAACTATTGATCATGTCATTATGTTATCCTTATCCCTGAGTTTCATCTTATCTCTCCAACTACTAATCGTCTTCAGATGTTGTATCCCTACGTGATGTAGGAATTGGTCATACTTCTACTCTTCCTGCTCAATGATTAGGATTCGAGATCAACTCATGAGTTGACATTACTGAGCTTCCATACATCGGAAGTCTACATTTCATGCTTTGTTCTTTTGTGTCTCAGACTGTTTAGATTTATTTTAGCTATAGTCGGGGGCATGTCCCGACACTTTATTGATATTTAATTTTAGTTCATTATTTAGAACGTTTTATTTCGACTACTGTGGTTATTGGGCGGTGTCGGTCGATAGTTATAGACTTGTTTTGAATTATTTTCTTAATCTATTGCATGCTATCTTGTTATATGATTATAATTCATCTGATATTAGGGTGTGTTATATTTGATTTGGTTAGGTACAGGGGGTGATCGCCGGTCCACGTGGGACTTAAGATCCCGTCACGGCTAGGCCTTGGTATGAGTTATGACAAAGATTGTATCAGAACCTAAGTTTGGTGTTATTGGGTGTCCAACAAAGCCGTGTCAAGTAGAGTCTTGTTTATGAATGTGTATCTTACCACACTTATAAAGGAGAGGCTACAAGGCATTCAGAAATATTTCCCTTTCTTGTTGATCTATTTCAAGCTATAGAATCTAAGGTCTTTAATCTTCTCTAATTCCCATGTGTTTACTTTTCAGATCATGCCTCCCAGAAAATCTAATGCTCGCGGGAAATCTTCTACCTTGTTCGAGGATAATGTGGACAATGCTCGTCCAACTCCAGGAGGTCAAACCCAATCTAGGGTCGCTGCTTCTGATTGCCCTAGGGAGGTCCACTGATTCCCCCTATTCCTCCTCAAGCACTTTGAGCTGATGTGTTTAATGTTGAGTTTCGTCAGTCGATTTATTTGTTTACCCAATTGGTGGCCTCCCAGACTGAGCGTGTTACTTTTGTTACTCTATCATTTGAGGCCACTAAGGTTGGCCAATTTATAGGATTAAGTTATCCAATTTTCACTGGCTCTAAAGTTGAGGAATATCCTCAAAATATTATTAATGAGATGAAAAATATCTTTCATGTGATGCATGTTACTAACATTAAGGGTCTAGAGTTCACTGCTTATCAGTTGAAGGATGTGGCGTACCAATGGTATGAGGAGTGGGACCAGTCTAAGGGTGATGATGTTGTGCCCGCTTTATGGGAGGATTTTTCTAGTGCTTTCCTCAACCACGTCTTTCCTCAGGAATTGAGGGAGGCAAAGGCTGAGGAATTTGTGAATCTGAAGCAAGGCAGGATGTCCGTAAAGGAGTACGCCTTGAAGTTTCATTAGTTATCGTGTTATGCTCCTGAATTGGTGTCTAGCATGAGGGCTAGAATGAGGAAGTTTGCTTTCGGGTTATCCCGTGAATTGATCTTGGAAAGCAAGGCTGCCTTGTTAAACAGGGATATGGACATCTCTAGATTTGTTGTGTATATGCAATAGGTGGAAAAAGAAAAAAAAGAAAATAGAGATGAGTGAGAGACAAAATAAGAACTTTTGACATTTAGGTCAGGGTAGAGGTCAGCAGCAAAGTGGTAGAGACAGTGGGAAGTGGTCTAAGAAGAAGTGGGGAAATTCTGGTTCCTACTCTACGGCTACTGCTCCTTATCTGAAACTATCGAATGACCATCATTCTCGGTATGCTAGTAGGTTTAGAGCATCAGGATCCTAGTCGCAGGCTAGTAGGGCTCAGTCAGCTCTGCCATATCCTCATTGTAGATTTTGTGGTTAGACGCATCATGGTTTTTGCAAAAAAGGGAGGAACAATTGCTTTAAATGTGGTTAGACTAGTCATCTACAGAGGGATTGTCCTTCTAAGGTTACTTCTGGAGAAAATAAGATTCTTATTACTACTTATCTGCTCTTTCCCCAAAGGCTGCTACTTCTGCTTCTGTCTCTGCCACTAGTCAAAATGGTTTGTATACTCTTGCCACTAGCCAGGATTCTGAGGCGTTCCCCAATGTTGTTACTTATACGCTTAAACTCTTTTCTCGTGAAGTATGTTGTTTACTTGATCTCGAGTCTACTCCCTTTTATGTGACGCCCTATGTGGATGTTTGTTTTGGCCTTGATCCTGAGTGTATTGTAGACCTTTTCTCTTTGTCCACCCCGATGGGTGACTCCATTATGGATAAAAGGGTTTATAGGGGTTGTGTGATGTCATTTAATGGTAGGGAGACCTTGGTGGATCTAATAGAGTTGGACATATTAGAATTTTATATGATTTGGGGGATGGATTGGTTGCATTCGTACTGTGTTTCTCTGGATTGTTGGACCCGAAGAGTCAGTTTCAATTTTCTAAGCGACTCGATAATCGAATGAGAAGGTAGTTTCCTAGTGCCTAAGGGAAGGTTTATCTCATATCTTAGAGCCCAAAAATTGGATTCTATAGGGTGTCTCTATCACCTAGTGCAGGTTAAGGATTCTAGATCAAAAGGTCCTTCTTTACAGACTGTCCCTATGGTGTGTGAATTTTCTGAGGTTTTCCCTGATGATCTTCTTGGTATTTCTCCCAATAGGGAAATTGATTGGGATCGATCTTCTTCCAGACACTCATCCTATTTCTATTCCTCTTTATAGAATGGCTCTAGCTGAGTTGAAGAAACTAAATGAGCAGTTGAAAGATCTTCTTGACAAGGGTTTTATCTGCTCTAGTGTATCTCTGTAGGGTGCTCTAGTTTTCTTCATACATAAGAAGGATGGTTCCCTTCGAATATGTATTAATTACCGCCAACTGAATAAAGTAACCATGAAGAATAAACATCTACTTCTGAGGATTGATGATCTCTTTGATCAGCTTCAGGGTGCTAAGTTCTTTTCCAAAATTAATCTTTGGTCTGGGTACCATCAGTTAAAGATTAAGGAGGTGGATATCCCTAAGACTTTCTTTTGAATATGGTATGGTCATTTTGAGTTTTTGGTGATGTTCTTTGGTTTGATCAATGCCCCGGCCGCATTTATGGTCTTATGAATTAGGTTTTCCATTAGTTATTTAACTTATTTGTCATTGTATTTATCAATAATATTTTGGTGTATTCCAAAAGTGAGGTACATTATGCCGATCACCTCCGCCTTGTGTTACAGACCCTAAAGGATCAGTGTTTGTATGCAAAGTTCTCTAAGTGTGAGTTCTGGTTGAATGTTCTAATATATCTAGGTCATGTTGTTTCTAGTGAAAGGATTATGGTGGATTCATAAAAGGTTGTAGTGGTTAAGAAGTGGCCTAGGCCCACGACTCCATCTAATATTTAGAGCTTCTTGGGTTTAGCTGGCTATTGTAGAAGCTTTGTGGAGATTTTCTCTTCTATCATTGCCTCGTTGACTAAGTTGATTCAGAATAAGATAAAATTCTTAGGGTCTGATGCTTGTGAGGGTAGTTTCAATACGCTAAAGGATAGGTTAACTTCAACTCCGATCTTGACTCTACCCGAAGGCTCTGAGGGTTTAGTTGTCTGTTGTGATGGATCATGGGTGGGACTGTATTATGTGTTGATGCAGTATGGCAAAGTAGTTTCTTATACTTCTAGGTAGTTGAAAGTTTATGAGAAGAATTATCCGACCTATGATTTGGAACTGCTAGTTGTGGTATTTGCATTGAAGATCTGGCGGCACTCTTTGTATAGGGTCCATGTTGGTATTTATTCTGATCATAAGAGCCTGCAATACGTGTTCACCCAAAAAAAATTCAATCTCAGGCAAAAGAGGTGGCTTATTGCTAAAGGACTATGACATGAGTCTTCACAATTATCCAGGTAAAGCAAACGTGGTTGTTGATGCTCTTAGTAGGTTGTTCATGGGAAGCTTATCTCATGTGGATGGGGAGAAATAAGATTTGGTGAATGATATTTAGCATTTGGATAATCTTGGAGTTCGTCTCTTGGATGCCAATGATGGTGGTGTAATTATTCAAGATATGGCAAAGTCATCTCTTGGTGTTGAAGTAAAGGAGAAGCAATTGTTGGATCCTATCTTGATGCTAATCAAGAATGATATAGGCAGACAGAAAGTGATGGTTTTCGAGATTAGTGGCCATAGTATCGTAAGGTACCAAGGCAGATTATGTGTTCACGGTGTTGATGGGTTGTGAGGAAAAATTTTGGCTGAAGCTCATGAGTCATATTATACTATTCATCCTAGTTCGACAAATATATACCATGATCTTAAAAAGATTTATTGGAGGAATAATATTAAGTAGGGTGTGGCCAATTTTGTGGCTAAGTGGATGGTGTGTCAAAAAGTGAAGGTAGAGCACTTGAAGCCGGGTGGGTTGACTCAAGAGATTGAGCTGCTGGTATGGAAATGGGAGATAATCAATATGAATTTTTCTACTAATCTTCTGCGGTCTCACCAATAATTTTATTTTATTTGGGTCATGTGGATAGAATGACTAAGTCGACTCACTTCTTGCCAGTGAGGACAAATTTCTCTTCTGAAGATTATGCCAAGTTGTTCATTGAAGAGATCTTAAAATTACATGGTACTCCAATTTTCATCATATCTGATTGGGGTACTCATTTCTCATCTCACTTTTGGAGGTCATTCCAACGAGGTTTGGAGACTAAGGTGACCCTTAGTACCGCTTTTCACCTGCAGATGGATGGGAAAGCAGAAAAGACAATTTAATTTTTAGAAGATATGCTTCGGGCTTTTATATTTGATTTTAGGGTTGGTTGGGTTGATCACCTGCCTCTCATAGAACTTGCCTATAATAACAGTTATCACTCTAGCATTGGTATGGCTACGTTTGAGGCCTTATATGTTAGGAGGTGTAGGTATCCTATTGGGTGGTTTGTGGCTGGTGAAAATGAGTTGTTTGGCCCCAATTTGGTTCACCAAGCCATGGAAAGGTAAAGGCAATTCGGGATAGACTTAAGGCTGTCCAAAGTCGCTAAAAGTCCTACGCAGATGTGAGGCAAAGGGAGTTAGAAATCAGCATTAGTGATTGGGTGTTCTTAAAGGTGTCTCCCATGAAGGGAGTGATGTGGTTTGGTAAGAAGGGGAAGCTCAATCCCCGTTATGTCGATCTGTACTTGGTCTTGAAGAAAGTTGCTAATGTTGCCAATTAATTAGAGTTGCCTTCTAGTTTGAGCTCCATTCATCCAGTATTTCATGTTTCAATATTGAGAAAGTGCGTGAGTGGTCCTTCAAAGGTTGATCCTTTTGAGGAGGTGTGTGTCTCGATTCCTTATCCTACGAGGAGGTCCCAATTGAGATTTTAGATCGTCAAGTTCGTCAATTGTGGATGAAGGACGTGGCTTTGGTAAAGGTTCTTTGGAGGAACCAAAAGATTAAAGAGGCTATTGGGAAGCCGAGGAGGACATAAAGTCCAAATATCTGTCCTTGTTTCCTGTTTTGGATAATTGTTCTTAAGGTATGTGTATTTCTTAACATTTTTGTTAAAGGAAAGAATGATTTCCTTGGCATCTTTGTTTTTTGTCTTTGTTAAAGGTAATAGTAGAGGTATGCGGACAAAAATTGTGCTAATAAATGCCTTGCCCTTTCATTCGAGGATGAATGATCCTAAGGGAGAGAGTATGTAACACCCCAGATTTTTGGTCCTCGAAAATTTTTTGAGTCCTAGGTTTACTTCCCTAGCAACGACTTATCTGATGAGCTGAAATATGTCTTAATGGGTCAGGTGACCTAAGTTGTAAGTTATCCAGTGAGGGGTGTTTGAGTTTCTGTCTTGGGTGTGACTTGAGGGTACGAGTCATAAAGACTCATGACGAGTCATTGGGATGAATCATAACCAAATCAAAAATTTAGTGGCTAAGTTCCACTCTGAGTATGAGTGGCTAACTATAAGCCGTAAGGACTTGTTACGAGTAATTGGGTGCGAATCATTGGATGTCTAGTGCTTACCCAATTGGGTTCCGTGTTGACTACGACTGGAACTTATGAGTCCTAGGGTCCCATTACGAGTGGTATCCGTGAGTTGTAGGGCCAACAGTGTTTGGGGGGTCCTAGAGACTGTCTTGGTTACAACTCGTGGTGACGAGTCGTAAGGAGTGGCAATGAGTTACTGATTGACCCATAACTAAGGGCGACATTTTTCCATGTTTTAAGTTGAGGGCATTCTAGATATTTCTCCTCTTACCCAAATTAAAACCCACGTCTTATAACCCCTTTTTTAGGGTGTCATTAGCACTCAGAAACAACCGAAGTAACTTCGCAAACACTCCAAAAGGCTCTCTAAATTCCCTCAAGCAAGTCAAGCAAAGGTTTCATCAAGTTGGTTATCTAAGGGCTCAAGGGACTATTTATCTCCAAATTTCTTTGTGTTTAACGCATGTTACTTTTCCCTCGTTGTTAATTTGTTAAGAGCGTGTGTTTTAAAGTATTGTTCATGAGATGGTTATGTTGGTTTTGAAATAAAGATTGAGGGTTTTGAATGTTTATGAATTGAACAATATTTCTCATGGGTCATATATGATTTTCATGCTTTAATTAATGGTTTTGAACTTGTGGGTGCATAAGTATGGTGAATGAACTAGGGAATTATGATTTCTCAAATTTTCATCTTTTGAAGTGGTTATGACCCCAACCCCATAATGTGAAATTAGTTTTTAATTATGAGAACTGTGGGAATTTATAAAATAGAACTAGTATTGAACTATTGCATGATATAAAGAGGTATTTAAAATGCAATGGTCTGATTTAGTGAACAAAGGAAGTCAGTGTTCCCCCACTTGTACTAATGAACAAAGGGAGTTGTTTTCTCTAAGTTAATAAAAATTATTTTGGCATGTTGTTATTACCTTGCAAGTGTAGTTGGTATGATGATACCAACAATGTATTCCTTAATGTGAAATATGGTTCAATGAATGGGAATGTGTGATACTTATTTTAGTTAGGCTTTAATAAGGGTTGTGTAGCTGATTCGTGAAAGTGGAGGTCCGATTGATCGATACTGGAAACCGCGTTTGCCAACGTGGGGGTCACAGTGACTAGGGAGGTTTGAGTCTCCCTCATTATTATTTCATGATTAGGGAGGTTCGAGTCCCCTTAAATCATTACATGGTCGGGTGCTTAAGTCACCTTAGTATATGATTGGGAGGTTCGAGTCCCCCGTGCATATATATGAGTCTATTCTCCAGTTCGCGCGGCTACACACACTGGGGCCTATATAGCCCATGGGTACATGTTATGACGGTTGAGTTACACATGTGATATATATATATATATGTGTGTGTGTGTGTGTGCGCGCATTAGTTTAAATGATTTTGAACTTTGACCATGTCATTATGTCATCCTTATCCTTGAGTTTCATGCTAGCGCTCCAATTGTTAACCGTCTATGGACGTTGTATCCCTACGAGATGTAGGAATTGGTCATACTTCTACTCCTCCTTCTCAGTTATTAGGATTCGGGATCAGCTTGTGAGTTGACATTGAAGTGGTGAACTTCCATACATCTGAAGTCTACATTTTATGTTTTGTTCTATTATGCCTCAGATTGTTTAGATTTATTTTGGCTATAGTCGGGGGCATGTCCTGATACTTTATTGATATTCAGTTTTGGTTCATTGTTTAGAAGGCTTTGTTTGGATTGCTGTGGTTATTGGGTGGTGTCAGTCAGTTGTTTGGTCATTCGGTGGTTATGGACTTGTTTTGAATTATTTTCATAAGCTATTGCACACTAGCATGTTATATGTTCAAAATTCATCCGACATTGGGGTGTATTGTGTCTGATTTGGTTAGGTGCAGGGAGTGATCTCCAGTCCACATGGGACTTGAGATAATTGTCACGGCCAGGCCCTGATTCGGGTCGTGACAACGTATCATCAGTAACCCTTTTCCCATGACGATCTACCAAAGTGGTATGTGCGGATGAAGGGGAAAGATCATAAATCCCAATGCCCTCTCGCATGATCAAATCAAACCTTTGAACTTCTTCAAGCATTAGACTTAGATTCTTGTAAACAAACTGTGAATGAAAATAGACAAATATAAATTAAGACAAAAAATATTTTAATGTCTAAGAATTTGATAAACTAAAAAAAACAAAAAGAAAATAAGACATGAAATTTTCAAAAGTTACTATGAATTACCTTACTGAACATGCCACCCATGAAATTCTCGTATTTCGGCTTGACGCCGACAACCTTTCAGTTAAAAATTCTTAGAATTATGCTTCTCTCTCGCTCAGCTATCTTACTTTCAATCTCTAAACAACATTCATACATTCAATACGTGAGGTATTCCTTCCATTTGATATAGCTATTTTTCAACAAAGAAATCTTGTCTCCATGTCGTCATGAGCTTCTGAAACAAACTCTTCCCCCATGAAAATTGGTCATAACGGCTACCCTTCACCATCAAGAATTTGTCTCTGCTAATAGTTGCATTACATAATTATGAATAGAAAAAAGTATGAATGAAAAACAGAATAGACATGTGATTGTTGTCGAAGTTTTCCATCTTAAAATGCTGAACAAAGTTAAATTTTCTTATAGAATTTTTTGCATTTAGGGAGTACTTCTCCATTAAAATAGATTTGGAGGATTCGATATACAAGTAATCCTCGATGTTGTTGTATATTTAATATCAGTAATGAGAGAAAACTCAAAGATAGAATCCTTAAGCACAGTCATCTTGAAAAAAAATATGTATTTCATCTGGGTTATTTTGCTCTATCTCAAGCATGAGCAAGCATTTTGAAATCTGTCCCTGAAAGTTGCACTGAGGCATGTCGAGAAATGACCCGAATAATGATTGGTGGAAAATCATAAGCACTTCTTCGCTCAGATAATTTTTTATATCTAACCCAAAATCGTGGTTGCATAAATTGTCAAAATGCAATGGATGCGCTAGTATTTCTTTAATTCAATATTTCAAAGCCTGTAAACATAAAGAATGCATAGCAATTATAATTAAACTTAAGTCACACATAAACATTGAATGTAAAAATATGAACAAACTTGTTCATAAAACATATGACATTTAAAAATAAAAATATAGGGCAGTTTCATTTATCAAAATGTATATGTCTGTAAAACACACATCATTATCTAAACATCAGAATACATATGATCTAACACATATACAAATGTTATGTATAATTCATTACACTATTATGTATCTACTTTGTATGCATGTGCCTTTGTATACACTAAATTATATACAACATTATTATGTGTATGCCTTTATATACATAGCAATGTTATGTATATTGCTTCATATACATAACGTTTGTTATGTATATGGATTGAAATTACCAGAATAGTCCATATACATGACATTATGTTATGTACATACCATAAAAACATACCAATCAAACTATAATGAAAAACTCTAAATGCAATATTAGTGACTATAATTTAAAGGTTTAAGCTATCATTAATTGCTACAATGTGTATTATACTTTATACCCTATATTATTATGTATATGCCTTTATATACATAACGTTGCTATGTATATAAGAACCATATAATAACTACTGTTACATATATGGACTAAAAAATAACTACAATTCTCACGAGAATGAAGATAACAAAGAAAATCTGAACAAAAATAAAGCAGATTAAAACACAAAATTCCGTTACCCTTGGTAGATGAGGTCGTGATGTATACTCTTTTTTATTCTTCCTTGATGATTTTTCAACTAGATTTTTTAAACTTCGAGCAACAACTTCCCACAATTTTTTCATCTTAGCGGGGTTGTTACGATATTTTGATCTATTTTCACTGAAATTAAGGTCTTCCTAATTAAAATTTTCAGGATAAATCCCAATAACCTGATTTGTTGGTTCAGTATGCTCTAACTGAGTTAATCCTAAACTAAAAGACGAAGAATCATCCATTACTAAGAAAGAATTAATGAATGAAACACATGTAAGTACTTATTCCGTTGAATCTTGATTTGGTAAAGTTGAAAAAAAGTTCTCCTTGAATATTGATTTGGTAAATTTGAAAAATAAAATAAAATCTTACTAACCCCCAATCTTAAATCTCAGAATATTGTTAATGGAGTTTGCCAGAAATTTTGAATGAACCTGAAGAAGAGTTTGACCCAAATATGATTGAGAATTCAAAATTGATAACCGCTAGAGAGTAGCTGTTGACACCTAACTTGGCCCTCCACGACTAAGTTTAGTTTTGAGCTTCTTCGGTCTTAAATAAAATCATAATATTTACTTTATCCAAATTAAAAATAAAAATTTTCAAAAATATTTATCTAGGTGATTTTGACATTTTAAGTAGTGGATCATATATTTTTGTATGTATACGAGATCGTATAATTTTATTGCTTAAAATAATTATTTTACTAAAAATCAGATTTTAATCAAGGATTATCTCAAAATGAATTCAAAAGGATAAAAACCTCTATTTAAAGATAACTAATTTTCAAAAGTAATTTACTTGAAAAATATTTGTTTGGTTTTGTCAAACCAAGAAGCTTGGGATTAAATTAGAGTTAATTTATTTTAAATTTTATTTAAGTTTAGCCAATTAATTAAACTTGACCTTAATTAAAATCAACTTGCCCAAAATTGCAATGCAATTAGCTAATTGATTTTCAATTAGGTTAAGATTTAAACATAATTATTTAAAACCATAACAATTAGGCTATTTAATAAATAGCCTAATTGTAATCTTAAACCCCTATTTCCAAACTACACCATCCCACTTCCCTCTGCCCAATTGCACCGACCACGAAAATTTAAACGGACCATACTGGGATGATCCATAACCTCCCTGGCATGCCTCGATCGATTTTTGGCCCACAGCATGCCTGGATCCAGGGTCCACCCCCAAAATCGTGGGCTATAGTACACTGATTTGGTCCAAAAATGCCTCGTTCCCTGAAATCATGGGCTATAACATACCGATTAGGCCCAAAAATGCCCCGTTCACACTGTTTCGCCCGTTTGACCATCCAAATGGCCTCGAATAAACAAACGGACCACACTGGGACGATCCCCAACCTCCCTGGCACTCGCCGACCAAATATTTTTTTAACCCTGCCCCCATCAGTGTACAACTCACAACAGCAACCAGCAACAACAACTTCTATAACGACATAGAAGCAACAATTCGTACAAACCAACATTCAACAACAGCAAACACAACCAACGACAACAACAATTACAACGGCTCCAACCCAACTTTAGCAAACTAACTCAACAACAAACCGACAGTTCCGACCCAATATCGACACCTCATCCTTGTTTGAATTTTGAATAATTCGTACAAAAATAGGTACAATTCCATCTTGCTTCAAAAATCTTATCCTCAATTTGAAATATTCAATCAACATTCTTAAAATTACCCTCGATTTATTAATCTCACATCGCCAATTCCTCAAGAATTGAGATTTTAGGGTTTCTATATAAACCCCTCTTATTCACTGTTAAAGGAGGTTTTTTCGAAGGAAAAAAAGCTAAGAATTTTCTTAATTTATGCCTCACTGTCCTTTCTTTCTTTTATAATTTTTGAAGATGGAATTTGCGCCTTAAGAATATTTGTCAATAATTCTTGATAAATGATTGGAGTAATTGATCTAAAGAATTGAGTCAAAAATAATCATCTGTCTATAATAAAGTATCTAATTTGCAGTGTTTTTTCACATTTACGTGAAATTAGTTATGTTGTCATTTTGTTTCAAATATTTATCTCTTATTTTTGACTTCATTATTCTTGAAATTAATGAAGGCCAAAAGTGTTTTCATATTTTGTTAAATAAAGTTTTTGCCTATACACAAAATTTAGTATTCCATCGTGATTGACTAAATTGAATAAGTGATTACATTGTTGCATGTTTATGTATTAATTAAAACTCATTCTTGCCCTTTTAGTTTTGATTATCTATGTCGAATTAGTTTTTAATCATTATCTCCTTCGTTTGATGCATATGACATTTGTTCGGGTGCATTGAACTCCATTTTCCATTTGCATTTTTGATGGGTCATGGAGGCTCAATCTGTTGAATCCAAGCCCAATCAATGTCCAAAACAGACTAAATACTTTAAGAAAAAGACTGATATACAGAAGATATATGGGATAAATGTTGGTATACAGGTTACGAAGATGAAAAATGGATCAAGAAATCTGAAGATTTTGGCATTAAGGTTCATATTAGGCTGATATACATCCAGTATATATCAAATATACTATAAAAATGCAGAGAAAGAAGCTGATATACAACTGGTATACACAGCTGAAAAAAGGGACCATTTGAATAAGGCCCAAAGCTGGACATAATAAAAAAGGAAAAATTTCAGAAATAGCAACTTTGAAGCCTTAATTATACTTTTTTCAGCAATAGTTTCATAATTACGAAAAATAGCAAATTGTATTTTGTATTTAAGTAAAATATTGCTATATAAATACATATATAAATTGAATAGTAGTTCCTATTTTAAATCCCACCAGTTAGAGTTAAATAAGGAAGTAACAGTCCTTAATTCATGCTACATTCAATTATAAAAATTCTTTTTCCTAATACGACTCTTCTATTTCTCTTTTTTTTT
>NC_061116.1:121059676-121077851 GCF_002878395.1 Capsicum annuum
TTTTTTTTTATTTTTTTCCATTTTTTTCTAATTTTTCATTTTCTCATTTTTCTTCCTTTCTCATATTTTTCTTTTTTTTTTCTATTTTCGTTTCTTTTTTTATCGTTTTATTTTTTTATTTTGACTTCTTTGTTTCACTTTATTTTGACTCTTCTATTTCTCTTCTTTTTTATCCTTTTTTATTTTTTTCTTTTCTGTTTTCTTTTTTTTTCTTTCTTGTATTTTTTTTCCTATTTTTGTTTTCTTCTTCTTTTTTTCTATTTTTCTTTTTTTATTTTTATTCTTCTTTACAGATCTGTATATGTATTTTTAGTGCAAAACATACATACATATATATATATATATATATATATATATATCTGGATATGTATTTACAGAAATACATATCTGACTCATATGTATGTATAAATAAATAAATAAATAAATAAGACACAAAAATCTCTATAACAATATTCTTATGACGAAAATATGCATTATCCATAAATACATATGCATTAATCATAAATAAATATGCGTAATATATAAATAGATATGCATAACTGGAAAAATATATATGCATTTCTGAAAAAATACATATGCATTAGTCATAAATATATATGCACACTGAAAAAGTACATATGTATTATTCATAAATACATATGCATCTATAAAAACTAACCAGAACTAAAAATATATTTTCAAATCAATAAATATAGCATGCAGCCCCATAAAAACGTATGAATAACTAGAAAATACATATGTATTATTCAAAAATACATATGCATTAGTCATAAATACATATACAATTTGGTAATACATATGTATTATTCATAAATGTATATATGCATAACTGAAAATATACATATGCATTAATCATAAATACATATGCACAACTCGAAAATACATATTCTTTCTTTTCGTTTGACTTCCTCTTTTTCACATATTTTTGCACTTTTTGGTGTTTTTTAGATGAAGGTTTTCTAATGTTTTCTATTTCAGAGGAGCAAACAGGCGGTAAAACAGTTTTTTTTGGCGAAATCTCGCTGGAATATACCAATCCACCGCTATCACATCATCGAAAAACCCATAAAAAATGACGACAAAGCCCGTCCTTCATTGGATCTATAAAAACAGCGAATCATCGACTAAAATCCGACCCCTGTGATTGATTCCGACTAAGACTCGCAGGTAAAACGTCATTACTGCCACTGTCGGTCACCATCACAGCGAAATCTGCCGAATAGACCCTCCCTCCATCAAAAATCCACCGAAAAACATCGGAACAGGCGAGTCCAATCGAAGCCACCAACCCACCCATCGTCGAAAGCGGCATCACTTGACTGGAAAAACACCCAAAAAGAATCACAAAAAACCCCCAAAACAAAAAAATCAAAAAAGAAAGCTGAAGAAAAAAATAAAAAATAAATAAAGGAAACATTATATTGGAGGGAACTGCAATAGGTAAGTGGCGTGAAAATAGGGAAAAGTAAAAAAAAGGTGCAGTAGAAGCACTTATTAATAAAGGTAAAATATTACTACTTTTGCTACATCTTATCATTTTGATAAAGTGTTGTTATTAATTGTAATTAGGGTCTTATGTATGTTAGCTTCAGTAGTTTTTCCAATAAAAAATGGGCTAAAAAGGGGCCCAAATAGCATCTTTTTCCTTTATATGCTTGTATTTACTTGTAATTTAATTTAATCTAGATGAATCTTCGGGGAGTAAGTTTATGTTAAAATTATTCATTTTATTTTAGTTGGTTGATAGTAATTCGCTTATAAAATAATTTGAGAATTTATTTATATTCTTTCATAGCTTAATGACTCAAAATCTAAGTTTAAGAAGTTGGGTTAACTATTTAGCCTAAAGTCTTAATCCGGATAAAACTGTTAAAGTTAGAATTATTTTGAAGTTTCTAAAGTTTAGTTTATTTATTATTTGGAACAAATTAAATGGATTAGTGTCAAATAAATTCTATTTACTTGAAATAAGATTTTCAAAATAAACTCAAGATTTTGCTAAAATAAGTTTAAGATTTTTTACAATTTAAGAACTGCAAAATTAGACAAATAAGTTTAATCCACCGGGAACCACACTTTGTGCATTTTTGAAAGTGCCTAACACCTTCTTTCGAACTTACTCGAACACTTACCTAGACTCTGATTATTTTTAAGAGATTTTCTTTCAAAATTACCTTTTTAAATGGTTTCTCAATTTTTCTAAAATTAAGTGATGACTCTAAATTATTTTTTTAAATGAAATTAAATAAGACTTCTCTTTTTTTTTTTTGCCATGAAGTTATAAAACGTTTTTGACTTTTTGAAAATGAATCATAACAGAATGGCGACTTCACTGGAGATTCATCTAGGTTCTAACCATAAGAATTTCATGTGTTTGGCTAATATTTGTATTGATTGTTAGTTTTGCAATTATGTGTTTAAATTTTTGTAATTATTAACTATTACATTTATGGCATACTTTCACATTTTCATTATTAAACTGTTTTGGAGTTTCACGAATGTCCTGGCTCCTATTGTTCAATTTCAAAGTGTTGGGAATACGACTGTTTATTGGCACATTAGGCATCCGATGACTGTTTGTATATTCAAACTCCATTTGTCCATTTGGGAACCTGGTCGAAGCCCACTCTAGATACCTAAGATAGAGCGAAAATAAATTCGTCTTAGGCATAAGCCTAGGACGACCCAATACTTGAGAGGGTATTGAGCCCATTAGAAACTTACCTTACGTCTATTGATCACGAATCATAACATACTATTATCCCTTATGTGTTAAATTGAAGGATATAATGCCGGATTGTACGAACCATTGTCCCTTAGGTTTGAGGATTTTTATTTTATAGTTTCTTTTATTGTAATCTAGAGGAGATCTTCACCCAGAAGGTATTCAACAATTTTAAGAAATTCAAGATCGAAGGACTACCAAGGAGGTTTAGTTTATATTTGTTCCCCTGCGTGGGATTGATATCATGCATTTCCTCTTTCCCTCATTTTGTATCCCCATTTGATCTATTCATAAATTTGTATAATATTTTAGGAGAAATAAAATGTCTTACAAATGGCATGTATATCCTTCAAACGTTAAGCTTACCTTTGGCTTGAAAGGTCCTTAAAAATTATTTAGGTGCTAAAATATTTTATTATTTTTCTTTATCTATATTTGCTTGATTTGTCTCATATATTATTTTGGTCAATTATTATAATTCATAAACTAACATTTTTACCTTTTGAATATTTTTTATTCGTTTTAGAGAGAGACTAATTTATGTTGGAAATCAAACTTGCTCATTTTGCAAAGACTAAAAGCAAAGTAATCAGTGGCTCCATCAGTCGTAAAAAGAATGAAGATTCCTCAAAGGCACATTTTTGACGTCCTTCAATATTGCATTATGAAGTTATTATTTTCTTTTCTTGTAATCATACTTTCTTGTCGTTATTTTCTTGTAAGCGCACTTTCTCACTATCTTATTTCCTTGTGATCACACTTTATAGTTTGATTTCTTTGTAATAACACCTTTTAGTTATAATTAACTACGTTCGGCCTGATTTCCCTAGTGGAATATGTAGGCGGACTGTATTGACTTCGGTCGTCTTATCAAAAATATTAAATATTTCTTTTAGTTATACGAACTACGTTCAACTTGAATTTCCAAGGATTAAATATGTAGGCGGCCTATGTCGGCTTCGGCTAATCCCTTAGACAATTTATCTTTTTATTTTATATTGAAACTAAGTTTCATATGATTCTTACCTCAGTGGATCACATAGGCCTCACAATGATCTGTCATATTCCCCGTAAGATTTTAATAGAGACTGGGACAAAATTTTTAAGAGGATATCAAAAATTCTTTAAGAGGATCTTCCTACAAGATATATGGAGATGACGTTGAAGCATGTAACTAGGGCAGAATTTTTTTTAAAAGTCTTAAAAATTTCATAAAATTCGACATTTGTTAAAAGTTGAACATCAGATATTGCTGAAGCTGGATCGAAGCATAATTTGAGAAGTTCTTACAACTTTAAGGTAAGCTACATCAGAAAGAACTCAAGTATTTTGTATTTTTGACTGGGGCAACACTTTTGAGAAGATCGGAAAAATTCTATACTAAATGATGTCATAAGTTACAAGGAAGTTCGAGAGTTTCTATGTAATAAATCGGGGAAGAATTTCTGAAGAAGATCCTAAAAATTTCACAAAACTCCACCTCAAGATCAAAAAAGCTTGCTAATCAATGATCAATAAGGAGCATCAAGAGAGCAAGGCAATACCAACACAATCAGTCTCTCAAAATTAAGAATTTTTCTTTGGATGCAGAAATAGTGAAGTCACAACATTGATAATGTTAAGCTTGACAAAAGGCATTATCAGACCCACTGTGGCCTTACCATAATAATTCAGACAACTCATTTTCTCCTTTTTTTCTTCTTGATCTATGGTTTTATTACTTCGTTATAATCTCTCACTCTTCCTCTAATTTTGTAGGGAAATGAATGGGCATAACAAGTATGATATGGTGATATCATCCAAAACACTATCTCTAAGTCATCATGAGTCAAACCACTTTATCTTTAATTTATATCTTATGTTACATTCTTGGATTAGTTACAACAAATTGTTATGTTATTAATGAGTGTTGTTTAAGATATGTAGGTGACATTATGTAAAACCTCCTCTAAGAAATAATGCAAACTAATTCTCTCAAAGTTTGAGGATCCGGTCCAGAAACTTGGACATGCACAAATCCATTCAAAGATTCCCGATTCAAAGGATGATGTTCAACAAATCAAATTATATTTTTCTTATATGTTACTGGATTGTCGGCCTATTCAAGGTGACACATCTAATTATAATTAGGTCATCCACGCTTTCAAAAGGAAATCTGAATCGTCACTTTATTTGAGGTGGCATACCTTGTTATATTTGGGGTTTTCACCCCTTTAAGAGGATGCATTGAACCATCACTTTATTTGAGACACCATGTTATTATGTTATGGATCGCCATCTCTTTTAGATAGACATGTTATGTTGCTACAGAGTGTCACCTCCTTCAATGTGACATATTATTATGTTGTGGATCGTCACCTCCTTCAGAGTGACAAATAATTATGTTATGGATTGTCACCCCTTTAGTGTGATATATTATTATATTATGGACCACCACCTCCTTTAAAGTGACATATTTTATGTTATGAACTGTTACTTCCTTCAGCGTGATATATTAATATGTTATGGATCGTCACCTCATTCAGAGTGATACATTATTATGCTATGGACTCTCACCTCTTTCAGAGTGACACATTACTATGTTATGGATCGTAAACTCATTCAGAGTGACATATTATTATGTTATGGATCGTCATCTCCTTTAGAGTGACATATTGTTATGTTATGGATCGTCACCTCCTTTAGTGTGACATAATATTATGCTATAGATCGTCACCTCCTTTAAAGTGACATATACCGTCACCTCTTTCAGAGTGACATATTATTATGTTATGGGTCGTCACCTCCTTCAAAGTGACATATTGTTATGTTATGGATCGTTAACTCCTTTACTGTTACATGTTATTATGTTATAGACTGTCACCTCCTTCAAAGTGACATATTATTATGTTATGGACCGTCACATCCTTCAGAGTGACATATTATTATGTTATGGACTGTCACATCCTTCATAGTGACATATTATTATGTTATGGGCCATCACCTCCTTCAGCATGACATATTAAAGCAAGGTTCGAACATTTTCCCTTATGTTGTATTTTCTACCAATAAGTTTAGTATAGGTGATTAATAGAAACATTGGACCATAACTCCATTCAAGTGGCATGTTACATTCAAAATAGGTCATCCGAGTTTCAATGAGACACGTTGGACATTGATTCGTTCAAAATGGCATATTATATTCAAAATAGGTCATTTGTCTTTTAAATAAGACATGTTAGACCATCACTCCGTTCAAAGTTGCATATTACATTCAAAATAGGTCATCTACCTCTCAATAAGACACTTTGGATCGTCACTTCATTCAAAGTGGCATGTTATATTCAAAATAGGTTGTCTGCCTTTCAATGAGACACATTGGACCATCACTCTATTTAAAGTGGAATGTTACATTCAAAAAGGTCACTTGCCTTTCAAATGAGACATATTGGACCGTCACTCCATTCAAAGTGGCATGTTACACTCAAACTAGGTCGTCCTCCTTTCAATAAGACACATTGGACCATCACTCCATTTAAAGTGATATGTTACATTCAAAATAGGTCATACCTCTTTAAATGAGACACGTTGGACCATCACTCTATTCAAATTGGCATGTTACATTCAAAATAGGTCGTCCACCTTTCAATGAAGCATGTTGGACCGTCACTCCATTAGAAGTGGTGTGTTACATTTAAAATATGTCATCCGCCTTTCAAATTAGACATGTTGGACTGTCACTCCATTCAAAGTGGCATGTTACATTCAAAATAGGTTGTCCGTCTTTCAATAAGATACGTTGAACTATCACTCCATTTAAAGTGGCATATTACATTCAAAATAGGTCATTCGCCTTTCAATGAGACACGTTGGATCATCACTCCGTTCAAAGTCGCATGTTACATTAAAAATGGGTTGTCTGCCTTTCAAATGAGACACGTTGGACTGTCACTCCGTTTAAAGTGACATGTTGTATTCAAAATAGGTCATTCGCTTTTCAATGAGACACGTTGGACCGTCATTCCATTAAAAGTGACAGGTTACATTCAAAATAGGTCATCCGTCTTTCAATGAGACACGTTGGACCGTCATCCATTCAGAGTGGTATGTTACATTCAAAATAGCTTATCTGTCTTTCAATGAGACACGTTGGACCATCACTCTATTCAAAGTGGTATATTATATTCAAAATTGGTCATTCATTTTTTAATGAGACACGTTGGACCGTCACTCCATTCAAAGTGGCATGTTACATTCAAAATAGGTCGTCTACCTTTCAATGAATATTCAAAGTCATGTTACATTCAAAATAGTTCATCTGTCTTTCAATGAGACACATCGAACTATCACTCCATTCAAAGTGGCATATTACATTTAAAATAAGTCATTTGTCTTTTACTGGTACATATTGGGCTGTCACCCTGTTAAAAGTGGCATAATATTTTTAGAACAGATTGTGCAAATTGGTTCATCATCTATCTCAGCGTAGCATGTTCAAGCAGGTTTGCACCAATTTATGTTTGTGTAATGTTGCATTTACAACTAACCATTTTGTTTAAGATGTTTTCAAGAGCATCTGAAAGAATGAAATTCTAAAATCAAAACCACAGGTGTGGACGTGTCACGACACAAAGTAGGGCCTGGCAGTAACGGGTATCTCAAGTTCGCCAAGGACCAGAGACCACCTTTTTTGCCTAGTAAAAAAAACACAATATACTAGCAACAATGAATTCCAAACATATAACAAGATAGAATAATCATTAATAAGGACAGTTCTAAGAATTCACTAACATCGCAATCAACAATAATCCATAAAGCCTCCACGACAAAACCAAATGTAATCTAGGTCGGGACATGCCTCCGATAATAGCTAAAAGAAAGCATGATAAATAGTCTATGACACAAAATAAACCAAGAAGTAACAACCTTTCGGAAGAAGGAAGCTCACTACTTCAAGCTAACTCATGAATGGTCCAAGATCACTTATCACTGTGCAGGAAATAAGACAAGGAATTCTGCTTGAAACTATTGCTTCTTATTCAAGGAATTGAGAATGGTCACGAGTGTGCGTACATTGCATCACTTTGGGTAAAGACATTCCATAAGATGATTTGATGTCATATAGAACGTATAGTTCCTTAGAAACAAGCATAAAACATGACATGAGTTTACGGATCACGAGCGTTATCACATAGAGATTTAATACTTGGAAGCTTGGATTTCCATAAAACCTTATTGCTTTTAGTTCAGAGGTTGGAGTATGGTCATAAGCTTCCTAGAGAACTCGGACCTTAGGCATAAGCATAATTTGAATACGTAAGACATTGGTTGAATGTTTTCTTGAACTGAAGTAGGAGAAATTTGCTAGAATGAGACTAGATTTACCATGCCCCCTCCCTAAAACTCACCATCACGAGGAAATTTAAGATTAGCCTCAGGTCACCACCTCTCCCTACTAAAAAGGTCACACACTTGTGTACATACCCTCTCATTAACCTATAAGTACTACACTCTGTACCATGGGGCACCACTGTACATATGAACGTCAGCTTTCTCCTAAAAGCTACAATATAAAACCTTTACCTTTCTTAAATACTAATCTAATCTTTGTTAACCTCTATAGCTATCATCCTCTAAATCATACTCTCATAAGCATACACATCCATACTTCTTAACCTATAACAAAACCTCTAATTGCATAACCTTGCAACTTAAACAAAATTCTTAAGATTGCAGCAAGGGATCACATCATTTATCTATATTTTCCTCAATTCAGCTTTAAAGAACACCATATAAAAACTCCCAGACTTCTCCATACTAAGACATTCAATAACAAGAACTAGGTACACATAGTACTTACATACCTAAAACTTCATTTAACAAGAGGCTACCTGGGGTTCAACATATTTTTATAAACTTAAGGCTCTTATCCACTTAATGGCTCAGTCCCAATTCATTTCTTCAACACTAGACCTATGGTATATATATATCATAATTACCCATTTCAGCATTTTATAAGTTATCAACCTAATATCTTCCACACATCGCATCAAGCCTGCTAATCTATTCCCATAAATCTTACATCACTATCCTTGAGCTAACGTTCTTACCACCACTATCAATACCTAAGTTTCAAACTTAGGGTCTAGCAACAATCAAGCACCACCAATGAAATATCCCACATAACATACTAGTCCATCCAATAGAGAAATAAACCTAAAATTCCTTATTTAACTTAGCTATGGCCTACAAGAATATTCTCCTTTACAATAACCTTATTTCATTGCCAATAGTCTATACACATCTGAAGAGACTCATCTTTCTTACACACGAAAAAGATAAAAGCACCCCTCCGAGAGATATTAGGATGGATGAAACCCTTATCGAGAAGATTCTTTAACTGCTCCTTAAGTTCTTGCAACTCAACCAGAGCCATTTTGTATAAAGAGATAGAGATGGGACGGGTATCTAGTAGAAGGTCAATCCCAAAGTTAATTTTCCTATCATGAGGAATACCAGGAAGATCATCAGAAAATACTTTGAGAAAGTCGTTGACTACTGGGACAGATTTCAATGAAGGACTTCTAGAATCAAAATTCCTAACCCAAACTAAATGGTATAGACACCCATTGGAAATTAATTTACGGGCTTGTAGATAAGAAATGAACCTTTTCTTAGGTACTAAAGAACTCCATTCCTACTCAATCACCGGTTCATTAAGGAATTAGAAACTGACCCTTTGGGTCCGATAGTCTAGAGAAGCATAGCACGAGTGAAGCCAATCCATCCCTAAGGGTGTGTTTGGTATGAAGGAAAACATTTTCTAGAAAATGTTTTTCAGTTTTCTTATGTTTGGCTGGCTTATATGTTTTGGAAAATGTTTTCCAAGCCAACTTATTTTCCTTAAATCTAAGGAAAATGACTTCCCTTCAAAAAGTATGGAAAACATTTTCCAAAACTCTTTTTAAAGTTGAAATATCCATACAATTCTCAAAACCATCTACCCCGCCCCCCGCCCTCAATACCCTATCACCCTGACACCACCCCTATCCCACCCTACCCATCCTCACCCCCACCCCCTACCCCTACCCCTACCCCCACCCCACCTCCAAAATTTAATTGTTTTAAAAAATATTTCAAAATTTTTTCTTTGTCCATCCCCTACCCCCACCCTACCACCCCTACCTCTACCAGCCTCCTTTTCAAAAATAATATCTATATTTTATTAAAAAATTTAAATTTTTCTCTTACCCCACACCTGTACCCTTCCCCCTTACCAGCCCTCTCTCATATCCTTCCCCCTCCTCACCTCAAAAAAAAATATAAATTTATTTTTAAAAAAATTTCAATTCTTTTCTTCCCCCTTCCCCCCTCACTCCCCTACCCTAACCATAGCTCCTACTAACCCCCCTCCCCCCCCCCCCCCCTCGATAATTTTTTTAACCAAAAAAATCAAAACATTTTCTTACCCCACCCCTACTACCTATTTTGACATCCCCACCCACCCGCCTACCAACCTCTTTCCCAAAAAAGAATTTAATTTGTTTAATTTTTTTTGTAAAAAGAATTTTAAAATGTATTTTTATGCTTTAGCTAAACACAAACGTATTTTTTTTAAAATATTTTTTTCATTCACCAACCAAATACTAGAAAATATTTTTCGGAAAATATTTTCCATCCACCAACTAAACATGAAAAAACAAGTAAAAAATCAACTTGTTTTCTAGGAAAATATTTTCCATGGAAAACATTTTTCTTCATACCAAACACACCCTAATATCACCTCAAAATCTAGCATATCCAGCTCTATCAGATTCACCAACGTCTTCCTACCATAGATAGATATCACACAACTCCTATAGACTTTTCTAGCTACAACAGAATCACTCACTGGGGTAGACACAGAAAAGGATTAGAAATACACTCAGGTTCAAAACCAAAATAAATAGTCACATAAGGGGTCACATAAGAAAGAGTAGACCCTGAATCAAGTAAGAAATATATGTCACGAGAGAAGAGTTATAACGTACCAGTGATAACATAAGGAGAAGCCTTAGATTCCTTATGGGTAACAAGCGTATAAAGGGGGTTCCGACCAGGGGTGGTACTAGAAGTAGCACCCTTCGGTGCTGGATCTAAACACGTAGCAACTAGAACTTTATTAGGCCTAGAATCAACCCTTAAAGGATACTCCCGCTACATGTAACCAAGCTGACCACATCTACAACACTGATTTTTGCCCTAGCACACTTACCATAATGAAACTGCCTGCAAATCTATAAAGAGGATAAGATGGGGCTGAGTGAGTTCTACTAGCTTGAGACTAGATACCATGTGCCCTAAATCGACTATCATCCTGAAACCATCGGTCACCAAAAGACTTAGGATAAGAAGTGCTAATAGTCGCATGGGAACTCCCCCAATTCTTTTTTTTAGTTCATTGTTTACCCTTTCTGCCATTATTTTACTGAACCCCACCCTACTGTGATTGTCTGAACTTCTTGTTCGGCCTCTCTTCCATCTTTGCCTGTTTTCTCCTCCTATTAATAGGACAAAACTGGCATGATAGAGAGGTCACTATCTGGATTAATAGATGAATAGATCAACGGAATTCAGCATTAAAATTATCTCCTTGGGGTAGTGGGGCATGAACATCATCAGCCGGAAAAGCCCGAAGAGGACTAGTAGGGACTGGTGGGACACCAGGATGGGTAGTACAGTCCGAAGCAGGGACTCTGGACCTTGTCTGTACCCTATACACAGGATGAGTTCCTTCCATATTGTCCTCAAGTGGGATAGAAGAGTTTCTACGACCATTAAATCTTTGAAGAGGCATGATCTGAAATACAATTAAACGAAAGTCAGAGAGTTTTCAAGACCTTAGACTCTATAGCCCAAAAAATAGAGCACAAGAAAGGGAAACATTATTAAATGCCTCATAGCCTCTAATTATAAGTGTGGCACAAAACATAGTCATAAAAGAAACTCTACTCGACAAGGCTTTGTGGACACCCGATTGACCATGAAACTAGGTTTTGATACCAACTTGTCACGACATAAACTAGGGCCAAGCCATAACGAGTATCTCAAGTCTGTCGAGGATTAGAAACCACCCCCTTTGCCTAGTCAAATAGAACACAACATACTAGCAGTGGATGAATTCCAAATATATAACAAGATAGAATAATTAGTAATAAGGATAGTTCTAAGAATTCATTAACATCCCAATTCATAGTAATCCACAAAGCCTCTACGACAAAATTGAATGTAATCTAGATCAGTAGATTCCCCCAACGATAGCCAAAAGAAAGCATGAGAAATAATCTATGACATAAAATAAACCAAAAAGTAACAATCTTTCGAAAGAAAGAGGATCACCACTTTAAGCTAACTCACGAATGGTCCAAGATCACCTATCATTGTACAGGAAAAGTAGAAGTATATTCGGTTCTTACATCACATGGGAATACAGCATCCAAAGACGGTTAGCAAGTTGAGTGCTAGCATGTAACTCATGAAAGAGATAAAATAATGTCAAGTCAAAACCACAGTAATACACATGCACATATGGTACATACATATGTATGTAACATGCTGGGATAGGGAACAAGGTTTAGCATGAAAGTAAGACATTAGCCTAGACTGTATAGCTTAGCCATCATAAAAGGCACCCATGTTCTATATAGGTTCAGCTCCCCCTACTCAAAGGGCCCCAGTGCGTGTCAGGCCCACGAACCAGAGGTATTAAGGAAGACCATAAAATGCCCCAACACCGCATTAATTCAATACATATAAAGTGTGTCATATGCACATGGTCATCAAGCCCATCCCTCACGTCGGCAAACGTGAGTTTTTAGTATCAGTCCCTCTGAGATATCCACCTTTACGACTTAGCTACACAACCTCCTTTAAGCCCATATTAAAATAAGTTTCACATAACCCATCCATTTAACTAAGGAATTATCCGTTAAGGCATACCATATGTATCGTCATACCCTTACACTTTCAAGCTTATAATAATGCCATCACAATTTCATTAGCTTGGGGGAATGCCTTGACCCCCTTTGTTCATTAAATCAATATAGGGGAATGCCACGATACCTTTTGTTTATTAAATCAAATTTGGAGAATACCTCGACCCTTTTTGTCTATTAGATTAAATTTATAGAATGCTTCGACCTCTTTTGTTCATTAAATCAAATTTGCAAAATGTCTCATCTCCTTTTTAGTTATCAAATTAACTCGGGGGAATGGCTTGACCCCCAAGGTTCTAATTTAATATCAAAAACATGTCTAACAAGGTTTTCAAATCCACCTTTCATCCATTTAACCTTTTATGTAGTGCAATAATATAGGTGAGTAAGTAAAACCATGTGACAAGTCATATTAGAAACCAATTACATAAGTAGGTTGAGGGAACACAATTTTCAAAAATAAATTTCAACAAAAATCATCAAATTGGGGGAATACCTCGACCCCCTTTTTAATTCACATAACCATGCACCCAATTAGTTTAAAAACCATTAATAAAGCACAAACAATGGATGTAAAATCATGGGAGTTCAATTCAAGTAACATTTATTTGAAAACCCTTAACCCATATTCAAATCCACATGAACAACCATTTAAACACATGTTTTAAGTAAAATAAGTCTAGGAAAAGATTAACATGCCTGAGATATCAAGAATTGCAGAGGGAAATCAACCCTTGGAAACTCTACTTGCCAATTTCTTGAGAAACCCTACTGTTCTTGACTTCGGGAATTGAGAGAGAAAAGAGTATGTATTTGATTGTGGCTTTGGATGATAATGAGGTCCCAAAAGGGTTTTAAGGTTGTGGGTCACAATAGGGGGAAAGAGAAAATATCCAAAGTGCCCTTAAATAAAAGCTGAAAGAAATATCGCCAGTCATCACGGGTCACCTTACGACTCGTGATAACATCTTATGAGTCATCACCATGACTCGTAGTGTAACCTGAATCTCAAGGTACACACTAGTCTGATTACAAGTCATGACCCACGACTCGTACTCAGATATAACGACTCGTTAGGTTTAATTATTGTCCCAACAGAAGCAAGGGGCCCCCACACTAGTGAGACTACGAGTCATACATCATGACTCATAATGTCTTACCACGACTCATAATGTTTAGTAGTCGCCAAGGCAGAAAGGTCAGGCACCTTATTTGGTTAGGCTACGAGAAACACTATACGACTCGTAAGAAGTCTTGAAGACTCGTTGGGTTAAGTCGTCACCAAGGCAGAAACTCAAACCATCTTTACTGGTCACCCTACAATTGGGGTCCCAAGACCCGTAATGATGCCTTACAACTCATTAAGAGAGTCATCGTCTGAGCAGTAAGCTTAAAGGTCAAAAAATTTTTAGAGGCAAAATATGGGGTGTTACAGGACGACTCTAAAAAGGACGTAGCACAACGTGGAACTTTTTCTTAGCATCAAACTGGGACATAGTCTGAAGAGGAATATCAAACTCTTTAGACGCGAGCTAAATGACGACTTATACCATCATCAAACCATACCCCTTTTAGAAGGTATGTGGGGTACTTTGGGATATTCTTATTTCAATCTCACTTTCAGGATATTTCTAAACTCATACTGGAAGTGACCTTCTCTTTTATTCAAATTCGGGTGATAACGCACTCAGAGTTTTAAAAATTATAGCTAGGTAAATTCTTGTCTATGGATGTGAAGGATCTCACATTCATGGTTAAGAGGTTACAAGCTTCTTTTCCTTAACTCAATTGACTTATCACTAACCCTAAACCAAAGATCCTTTAAAATAAAAGACTATCTTTTCTACCGATCGAGTCGAACTACAAGCAGTCTGATTCCCAAAGTCTTGGGATATGTAGGCTAGGCTTTATGATTAAAAACTCGACTGTATTCCAACCTCCCCCAATCCTCTTTTTCCCTAGCTTTTCGATTCCTCCAAAATCTAAAATCGAAATAGCTTGTGATTTCTTTAAAACCGTGCTAAAATCAAGCGTTATGAACTACAAGTGGCTTGAATTCTCATGTAGCATGATATATGTAGGAAACTCGAT
The DNA here is from genome assembly GCF_002878395.1 of Capsicum annuum. Classification (NCBI taxonomy): domain Eukaryota; kingdom Viridiplantae; phylum Streptophyta; class Magnoliopsida; order Solanales; family Solanaceae; genus Capsicum; species Capsicum annuum. The sequence goes on from NC_061116.1 coordinate 121,074,446, forward strand.
ATCATGATCCGACCATAACTCCTCAAAATTCATGTGAAAATCAACTCCTTTCAAGCAACGAATTTGTGGTCGAACAAAATTAAGAATGTCAGCCACTTGCATTCACCATATCCAAATGGAGGGAGCAGTTGTTGACACCTAATTTTGGTCCTCCACAACTAAGTTTAGGTTTGAGCTTCTTCGGTCTTAAATAAAATCATAATATTTACTTTATCCGATTTAAAAAAAAAAAAACTTTTCAAAAATATTTATCTAGGTAATTTTGCCACTTTAAAGTGAATTATATTTTTCGTACTTATACGAGATCGTATAATTTTATTGAGTAAAATAATTACTTTACTAAAAATCAAATTTTAATCAAGGGTTATCTCAAAATGAATCCAAATGGGTAAAAACCTTGATTTAAAGATAACTAATTTCAAAAATAATTTACTTGAAAAATTTTTGTTTGATTTTATCAAACCAAGAAGCTTGGGATTAAATTAGTGTTAATTTGTTTCAAATTTTATTTAAGTTTAGGAAATTAATTAAACTTGACCTTAATTGAAATCAACTTGGCCACAATTACAATGCAATTAGTTAATTGATTTTCAATTAGGTTAAGATTTAACATAATTGACTAAAACAGTAAAAATTAGGCTATTTAATAAATAGCCTGATTGTAATATTACAACCCTATTTCCAAACTACACCAGCCCAATTGCACCGACCCGCTGACCCTATTTCCTTTTAACCCTTTCCCCCATCGGCGTACAATTCACAACAACAATCGACAACAACAACAACAACGTTCACAGAAACTTCAATAACACGACATAGCAGCAACAATTCGTACAAACCAACTTTCAAAAACAGCAAACACAACCAACGAAAACAACAATTACAACGGTTCCAACCCAGCTTCGGCAAACAGTCCCATCAACAACCCGACAGTTCCGACCCGATATTAAAACCTCATCCTTGTTTGAATTTCGAATAATTCGTACAAAAATGGATACAATTCTAGCTTGCTTGAAAACTTTATCATCAATTTGAAATACTCAATCAACATTCTCGAAATTACCCTCGATTTATTAATCCTACATTGCCAATTCCTCAAGAATTGAGATTTTGGGATTTCTATATAAACCCCTCTCAATCACTGTTAAAAGAGATTTTTTCGAAGGAAAAAAAGCTAAGAATTTTCTTTACTCAACTAGGATTTTGGACTACAGTCCCCGTCTTTAGAGTGGTGAGAATTCTAGCTCAAGTTTTAATTTTTGTTACTATTTTTGAGTCCAAAAAAGTGGTGAAGTCGTCGTCAATTCGTTATCCCGGTGAGCTGCCCCGAAGAAGGTAAACACATCTTTCTTTTTTCTTTAAATATTTTAGTTGGTTGTTTTTCTTCTTTTTCGTAGACTTCTCTCGTAATCATAATTGATGGAACTATTCACTGTGGAAGCCTTGAAGGCCTTAGGATTCTGTGATAAAATTGATTGATATGTTAAATTTAAATTCTAGTTTCAGCTTGTGTTTAAATTTGTCTGATTTCGTTCGTTAGCTCTATTTTTGGATTGAGAGTCATAACACCTGTATTAAAGCGTTTGTGTATGGTTCTTTAGACAACACTGTGATTAAAGATTTGAATTTGCTTGCTTTTCCTTCTTCGTCGATCTTTTGAGTGTGGCTATATTTTGACATTCACTCATCTTTATACTTTGTGGATGCATAAGTTGTTTCTGTGTGTTTTCAGACTAGGAGTTTTCCTAAAAGTCTTCTTAGTCCATAGTATTAAGCGAGACTCATTAAAAAAATATCAAATTTACTCTTCGGAATTACTCTCTAGTTCTCCCCAAAGGTCAAGATAATAGAATGAGATCAAATCTCTACCGTAGTTGGATTTTGTTCTAGCTTGCTCAAACGATGTTGGTATTATCTATAATATAAACAGCATGAATTCGAGTACTCTTGTCAACATGCTTATAAAACCAGCCCAATTTATTTTTGCACATCGTTTGTATGTATGAATGACCTAAAATGTCTTGTACAGACAATCTTTGTCAAAAAATATTGTTTTTGTAGGATTTATGCCTCACCGTCCTTTCTTTCTTTTATAAGTTTTGAAGATGAGATTTGTGCCTTAAGAATGTTTGTCAATAATGCTTGATAAATGATTAAAGTAATTGATCTAAACAATTGAGTAAAAAATAATTATCTGTCTATTATAAAGTATCTAATTTTAAGTGTTTTTTCACATTTACGTGAAATTAGTTATGCTGTCGTTTTGTTTCAACTCTTGATCTCCTATTTTTGACTTCATTATTCTTGAAATTAATGAAGGCCAAAAGTGTTCTCATATTTTGTTAAATAAAATTTCTGCCTAGGGACGAAAGTTAGTATTCCATTGTGATTGACTAAATTGAATAATTGATTACATTGTTGCATGTTTATGTATTAATTAAAACTCATTCTTGCCCTTTTGGTTTTGATTATCTATGTCGAATTAGTTTCTAATCCTTATCTCCTTCGTTTGATGCATGTGACATTTGTTCGGGTGGATTAAACTCCATTTTTCATTTGCATTTTTGATGGGTCATAGAGGCCCAATATGTCGAATCCAAGCCCAATCAATGTCCAAAATGGACTAATACATCAAGAAAAAAGACTGATGTACAGAAGATATACGGGATAAATGCTGGTATAAGGTTGCGAAGATGAAAAATGGATTAAGAAATCCGAAGATGTTGGCATTAAGGTTCATATTGGGCTGATATACATCCAGTATATATCAAATATACTGTAAAAACGCAGAGAAAGGAGCTGATATACAACTGGTATACACAGTTGAAAAAAGGGTCCATTTGAATAAGGCCCAAAGCCGGACACAATATAAAAGGGGGGAGATGATAGAAACAGCACTTCAAATTAAACTATTTCCTTGAAAATGGCCATGGAATTTAAATTCCACTTTCTAGCCATTTTAATTTACTGACTGGTTTTATATCGTTTTTACACAACTTTTATACAGGTTTTATACAAATCTTATACATAAATATTCTATACGAAAATTGTACAGTTTTGATACATAATTTATATAATAACTGTACATTTGCACTTCAAATTAAACTATTTTCTTGAAAATGACCATGGAATTTAAATTCCACTTTGTAGCCATTTTAATTTACTGACTGGTTCTATACCGTTTTTACACAACTTTTATACAGGCTTTATATAAATCTTATATATAAATATTCTATACGAAAATTATACAATTTTGATACATAATTTATATAATAACTGTACTTTTTTTACACGTTTTATACAACAATTATATAATTTGTATACACTTTCTATATATTGTACATATACATATTTGATAGAACTATACAATTTCTATACATATATCTTATATAGATTCATATTCTAT
>NC_061116.1:121077951-121086708 GCF_002878395.1 Capsicum annuum
ACTGTATCAGTATCGTATATGGACTGTATATGGACTACGTGGATCAAAATGACCCAAATTGGGAAAGATTAGGAAATGACCATAAAATGGCATTTGTTTAGCCGACTGAACATTATTTGTCCAAATGTCAAACTTGGACTATAATTGGGCTATTATTTTTTTAAAAAGATCATAGAGTGTCCTTTTCCCTAAAAAATGGGCTAAAAAGGGATCCAAATCTCATTTTTTTCTCATTTTTTTTCTTTATTTGCTTGTATTTACTTGTAATTTAATTTAACTAGATGAATTCTTGGGGAGCAAGTTTATGTTAAAATTATTCATTTTATTTTAGTTGTTTAATACAAATGCGCTTATAAAATAATTTGAGAATTTATTTATATTCTTTCATAGTTTAATGGCTCAAAATCCAAGTTTAAGAAGTTGGGTTAACTATTTAGCCTAAAATCTTAATCCGGATAAAATTGTTAAAGTTAGAATTATTTTGAAGTTTTTAGTGTTTAGCTTATTTATTATTTGAAATAAATAAAATGGATTAGTATCAAATAAATTTTAGTTACTTGAAATAAGATTTTCAAAATAAACTCAAGATTTCGCTAAAATAAGTTTCAGATTTTTACAAGTTAAAAAAATGCAAAATTATCCAAATAAGTTTAATCTGTCGGGAATCATATTTTGCGAATTTTTGAAAGTGCCTAACACCTTTCGAATTTACTTGAACCCTTACCTAGACTTTGATTATTTTTAAAAGATTTTCTTTCAAAATTATCTTTTTAAACCATTTTTTAATTTCCTAAAATTAAGTGGCGACTCTAAATTACTTTTTTAAAATAAAATCAAATAAGACTTCTCTTTTTTTTTTCACCACGAAGTTATGAAACGTTTTTGACTTTTCAAAAACGGATCATAACAGTGAATCCTTGATTGTAGGCATTTTTTATGGAGTAAAAGGCGTAAAGAAGGGAAGGTAAAGTGGTGTATATAACTTTTAGAGAGGGAAATTAAAAGGTAGGATATTTGCAATAAGTTTTGAGAATTGAGATATTGTGTAATAAATGAAAGTTAAATTGTTGTTTTATGTAATTTTTAGTTTTTTAATATAAATGGCCCCTAAATACATGTAAACACTAACTAATGACTATAAATTATAATTACTGAAAGTTAGATTAAAAAGTTAGTTAGGAGGGATTTAAATTAGCTACTCCCTCCGTCTCAAATTATCCGTCTAAAATTGAGGTAACACATTGATTAAGAAAAATAATAAATAACATGGCTAGTTTATCATAGTACCCTTATTAAATGATGTTTACATTTTAATTTAAAGAAAAAATAATTAATACAAAGGGTAAAACATGAAAAAAAAAATTGTCTTTTCTTAATTAATGAAAAAAGATAAGTAAAATGGAACATCAAATTAAAAAATTTGGAACGAATAATTTGGGACAGATAAAATATATGTAAAGTTTTGCCTTTTCAATTTCTTAACATGTCTTTTTAAAGTAGTTGACAATGTGTGACGACAAAAACTATGTAATTTATTCAAATATTATATCTATAATATATTAAAAGTGTAAAGACCCTTAGAAAAGTGTTTTGAACTTTTTACCTTTCATTAAAATATTATGCTTTAGACAAAATCATCTTTTCACTTTTTTTTTTAATAATTATACCATTAATTTTATTATATTAACCATCTTTAAATATGAGAAAACTTTGAAAAAACTCCTACATATATGAAAAGACTCTCAAGTTGTGGGAAAAGTTTTGTTGGTACGTACTTTTTTTTTATGGAAAAAGTATGTATGTTAGGATTCACTTTAGGTTTTTTACACCATTAATATTACTTAGGGATCCCTATTACTTATATTGTGTCTTATTTTGTTTAGGTTAAAAATTAAATACTTTCATAAATCCTTTTTAACAACGCCGGAGGTAATAGGCTAATAGTTTGACAAAGAGGTAAACGAACTTTGAGTTTGAGATTGGTTGAAGCCAGTTTAAGATGGATGGGTTTTGTATGTAGATGGATATTATAACATGCTTGAAGTTCTTTAATTTGTACTACTATTTTTATTTGCTTATTTTAGTGAGTTATTATTTATTTTTATTAGTCTACTGCTTCCACATGAGCAAGGCCTAGAAGATTTCTGCCGAAAATCGTTAATTCTTCATCTTTTTACTAAGTCAAATTTCTTTCTTGTGGTTTAAATTTACATGAATTCACGTCTCTATAATCTTTTGAATAAAATATTTAATATTTATTATTTGACTATCACATGAAACCCTTCTTAGTCTAAACATCATTGTTGTATTTTCAATTTCGGATTCGGAATACAACTAAAATTTCATTAATGCAGCATTTAAATATCTAGGAAAAAGACATCATTTCCACCCCATACTAGACAAGAAAAGTCTAAGTCACACCTAAATTATATAAGTGACCTATTACACACCTTAACTATATAAAAGTGATATTATTACCTCCCCGCGACCCCCATTCTAATGCGCGTGTGTTACACTTATTTTAGGTGCGTCCAGCCTATTAAATAACAAAAGTAAACGGCTAAAGACATTAAGGGAAAAGGCATCGTTTCCACATTAAGGGAAAAGGCATCGTTTCCACCCCAAACTATAGTCGAAAAGTTGAATCACACCTAAACTATATAAGTGACCTATTACACACCTTAACTATAAAAAAATGATACTTTTTACTGACGTGGTGCTGACGTGGTAGCGCGTGTAAAACACTACACCACATGCAAGTGGTGATAGCCTGACAGGGTGTAAATAGTTTCACTTTTTTATAGTTTAGGTGTGTAATAGGTCACTACTATAGTTTAGGTGTGACTTCGACTTTTCGAATATAGTTTAGGGTGAAAACGATGTCTTTTCCCAAATATCTATTATATAGAAGTGACACACATTGACAGACAAGTTGTCTGTGACCTTCCTCACTATTAACACACACAGCAAGATCAGGTAATCCTTAGACTACAATTATTTATCCTAATATTCTTTAAGACTTTCTTTTGTTCCCCAAACCTTGAATTTCTATTCTTCTTATGATAAGAGAAAGGCTGGTTGGGTGTAAGAAAATAGTTTTTTTCTTTTTAAAATTTTTATATAGGTTTAAAATAAATTTTCTTAATTATAATAAAAAGAATTTCTTCAAATTAATGCGATCATATTTGATTTTAATGTTTTGAATATTAGAATTTTCAATATATTTCAAATAAGAAAAGATTTTAAAAATAATTTTTAGTTGATTTCAAAGTACTAAATATCAAACCTTTTTGACTTTATTTAAATACTTTGCAATAAATAAAATCGTTATTTATTATTTTTTATATATAGAAATAATATTTAATTATTTTTCTAATATTTAACGAAAGTCACATAATTGATTACTTTATGAAGTGGATTGAAGAATTGGCATGGTTAGAGTAGAATTAGCATGTTGGTTAAGAGGCAATGTCAAAATGTTCTCCATGTGAACGTAGTATATCATTAGTGTAATAAACGATCATGTTCTCTTTTATGAATTCTTGCACAAATTAACTTGGAATATTGTTAAAGTATATCCCATATAGATACAGTATTGGTATTGATTAATAAAATTTTCCTATCTTTGTCAATCGTTAATTATATGGACTCATAAAGTAAGACTTTTTATGGTTACTTAATCATGAAATTAAATCATATCATATGTATATTTTAAAAGACAATCAAAACAAATGTATGGTAACGATACCACACACTATGGTATGAGTAACCACCATCCAAACAAAGTGTTAAAGACAAAAATCTTATCATCCAAGTAAACGATTACCTAAATATATTTTAAAAAAAAAAAAAAAATTAAATTGTGGAAAATAAAAATCAACTATGGTATCAAATTATTTATGATAGTTTTTTATTTTTATTTCTTAACTTGAATTTTAAGATCTTCACCCACATACATTGAATTTGAAGACTTCTACCGTGATATTGATTCGTTGGATTTTTTTTTTTCCTTTTGTAACATAAAATCATATTGGTAATTAAATACAAATCCTAAAACCCAAATAATATTAACCTTCGTTCTTTTTCTTTTGTTTGCTAGGACAATGCTTCTCACAGAACGAAAGGAGACCTCCAAAATTTACATTAAAATTTGTGGGTTAAATATAATTTATGATAATTACAGTGAAAAAATCATATTTCAACACGGGGATATATCAAATATTAGTTGATGACATCATAGCCGGAGAATATAGATCATACTAAATAAGTAAAGAAATTTAATCATCGACAGTCATAAGGATATGAATTATGATAATCAGGCCACCTTTTTATCTAATCTATAGTCTATCTATATGTATATTTACATTTACAATATATTAAAAGTGTGAAAATCCTTAGAAAAATTATTTGAACTTTTAAACCTTCATTAAAACATTTCACAATAGACAAAATTATCTTTCCACATTATAATTTTATTATTGTCGAATTTTTTTTATGATTTTAAAATTAATTAAAGTCCTTATTTAATTTGCATAAGAAATCATAATATTTAACACTTTAAAATTAATTAGAATTGTGTCTTATGTTTTAAAAAATATTGTATAATTCTATTTAATTTAAGTAATATTACGATGGACGTGGGAGGAAAAGGGGAAGCGAGTTGTGGTCCTCCATTCCAAGCATGATTGAAGCTCAACTAGCCTCCAATTTTATATCCAAACAAATGAGTTAAATATGTTATGTTAATTTAGACACAAGCACGTAAGTTATTTGTTCTTGATAAAATTAAGGGATAGGTACGTGAATTAATTAAGAGGTAGGCAGATTCTTATACGTAAAGAAAGTTATATATTAAACTTTGAGCAGTTTGCAACAACATTAACCATAGCTAATTGTTTTGTCTTTTCACTTGAGCAGGATTCGACAATGATTTTGGGTTGATGATTGTAAAATATGTCAAGCACCTTTCAATCTTATGTTAAATGAATTTTATTTTATACGAAAAATATTTGGATGGTCTATTATAATGAAACCCCTAATCGAAATGTTGATTGAGTTTTTATTTAAAATAAATAAATTAAATATTTTAATATAGATACACGCACAAAATACGTACTCTAAACTAATTTATTAAAATAATACAACACGATATATTAAAGAGAAAAGAGTCAAAAATACCTTTTTATTTTTGTTAAATGGTCAAATTTACCGTCAATTATACTATACAGCCAAGTATATCCCTGCCGTAATAATATAAAGTCAAATGGTTGTTCAACATGACATTTTAAAATCTGACGTGGCCTAATATTTAGGTGAGATGAATGTCACATAACTTACCACCTCACTGTAATTTTTTTATTTATCCTTATTAATTTACTAAATTCTTAATTCAAAAATAAATGCCAACTTCTTCCCTTTTTTTTTTTGTTTCAAAACGAATACGTTCATTTTTTTTATGTTTATGAATTTGAATAATGTTTACTAATATCACAATTTAAAGAAAACAAAATTGATTAAGCCATATTGCTCAATGAATTGAAGGCTAGAACCATCTTTCTTTTTCTTGGGATAGTGCAGGCAAGAAACAATTCCTTCAACTGCAGAAACAGTTGGAGCTTTTTGAGAACAAGAGACAGTCCTATTTGATCTCACATTTAATTAAAAGACTTCATTTTTAACCCCTAAAAAGATCTGACCTTCAACATAATTTGTTTTTGTAGAAATAATGGTTAATTTTGGTTTTTGATGGAATTGAAATGGCCCATTTCATGATTTTATTTTTTATTTTTTTGGTAGAAATGATTGTTAATTTTGCTGCTATTGATGGATTGTGAATGACCCGTTTCGTGATTTTAGAATTTTCTGTAGAAATAACGATTAATTTTGCTGTTTTTCAAGGAATTGCAGGTGACCCATTTGTGATTTTACAATTTTATGTAGAAGTAATCATTAATTTTGTTGTTTTAACTAAGTGGATTTTTAAGCAAATGTGAGATGAGGAGGAGATAACGAAAATGGAGTTTTTGAGATTTGAGGATGGAAATAAAGGAGGAAAAGTTAAATTTATTTTTGGATTAGAATTTAGCAAACGAATAAAGATAAAAGGACAAAAACAACTTTAAAAAAATATCTTGTAGTGAGGTGTCAAGTTAGGTGGTGTCCATCTCACCAAATGTTAGGTCACATCAGATTTTAAAATGTCATGTTGAGCAATTGTTAAAAAAGAGACATTCTTGTTAAGTTTTCTAGAGTTATTTGAGAAAAATAGCTTGGTCGACTTTTGTACTTAGTTTGATTTGTAAAATTGATATTTTTATTTAGATTTTGATCATCTAAACTCCTTAACTCAATAAAACTCAATATTTTAAGATTCTCTGATCGTTGACCAAGTTTATATGGCATAAATTGACTGAGTAGGACGAAATGCATAAGTACATGCACTTGAAGTGCGAGTGAGAGTCATTTTTTTTATATATATTTTTACATTAAAATAATTTTTAAAAAAATTAAAAAGAAAGTAAACCCCCCCTCCAAACCATCGTTGCAGCTCCCACTATTAAAAACAAACAGGGAGAAACCATCATTGCAGCTCCCACAATTAAAAATAAATAGAGGGTAGAGGGTTTCAGCAAATGATCAGCGACCACCGCTAGTGCATTCACGAACAAAGTGCCCGTTTTCACCACACTTAAAGCAAACGCCTTCGCCACCACCTCATCCACCATCACCATCACACTCAGCCACCCCGTCTCCCATCCCCCATCCACCACCACCACCACACATCAATCCACCATTTCCACCCTTGTCCTCCACCCTATCCCACACCACAATCACCACATTATTAGTACCAAATAAATCATCCAATGTACATAAGTTTTTCAAGTATCCAATTCGAAGAGAAATTCATGCTCCTTGTAGAAATTTAAGATTTGGGCATAAACAATTGAAGGGTAAATTGGGTAATTCAAAGAGAAATTCATGCTCCTTGTAGGAATTCAAGATTTGGGTATAAGTAACTGAAGGGTAAATTGGATTATTTAGCTCATAAAATGGGTAATTCGATTCGAAAGAAAGAGAAATTTTTCTTTTTTCGTAAAGATTGCTTCTTGATACAACAAAGATTCAACCTTTTTTTTTTATTTTCTAAAATGAGTGTTGAACATCGAGAAAATATATTGGTGACTGTCGAAGCTGATTTAGTTGGAAACACAGTGGTGTTTCGTTGAATATCTAACAATTTTTTTCTGAAAAAATAGTGTGTGTGAGAGAGAGAGAGAATTCAACCTTGGAGATGACATTGAAGAGACAGATTTCTTAGGCAGTGTATTGAATTATTTGGAAAAAGAGGTGGTTAAAATAAATTATTTTAATATTAATTTATTATGTGGTATTTAAAAATAATGTGAAATTTAATGTAGAATTTTAGAATGACGTGAAAGCTGACGTGAAGGTGAGTGTGTCGCACTCACCAAAATAGGGTTTAAAATGTTGAATTTTGATAAATTGAGAGGTTCGGATGATAAAAATCTAAGTAGGAGTATCCTCTTTACAAATCAGACCAAGTACAAGGGTTCATCGAGTTATTTTGCCTTTCCTCAAATTATCATTTAACTTATAGAAGTATCTCACTAAAGTAGCTTTTGAATTTTTTAGAACAATATTATCACTTAACTTGTAGAAACATGTCACTAAAAAACTTTTAAATTTTTTTAGACTATTATCATTGAACTAATATATATTTTCAAACAAGATGAAAATTAACGAAAAAGTTAAGTTTTAAATAAAAATTTATTCATATATTAATTATATAAAATTTATTTAACCCATTTCAAATATATCTTTAATAAAATGAATTATATTCATTTACCTAAAGCCAAATGGAGGCACAATTTAAAATAATATTTTCATAAAAAAAATCATATCATCTTTCCTTTTTTTTTTCTCCTACATACTAATCTCAAGTTTACAATTAAAAAGATTTGGTAGTTAAAATAAATTCTCTTAACAAAAAGTAAAGATTAGCTAAAAACTAATATTGGTGATACATAATTATTATTCATCTTTGCGTATTTGTACAATAAATTCTATAATTAAACTGAATTTCAAGTACCTGCATGCCTGTCTACCCCCTCACCTCTCACCCCTGGTATTTCTTCTCACACCTCTCCGCCCTCATACCCCACCCCAACCCTCTAACTCCTGCACTTCATTAATTTCTTCAAGAAAAAAATGTATGTAAAAAAGTTGTGAATTTAACACACTATTTTTAAAATGCATTAATGAGAAGAAGAAGAAGAAATGTATAACCAACTCATCTTTGTTTCTTTGTTGCTAATTGACATTTTGATGCGATTTTAGTAATGCGGTGACAGTGGTAGGGGATGAGGGGATGAAGAAGAAAGCCCACGGATGAGGAGGAGGGGGCATGGGGGTGACGAAGAGAATTTTTTTATTGTTATATATATATATATATATAATTATTTTTGAATAATTTTTTTTTTTGCGTGACTTCAACGTGGCATGACATGACACTAATGTGTAGGCACGTGTAATGTACTCTCCATTGTGAGAATGGTATTATATCTTTAGGGTGATATTTAATTCATGCGAAAGTTATATAAGGGGTAAATAATTACCTATAAAGTTAAAAGTACTAAAGTAAGTTGTGACGACAAGTTCAGGGGTATTTATGTTTTTCCCTAATAATTCTCTCTCTCTCTCTCTCTCTCTCTCTCTCTCTCTATATATATATATATA
>NC_061116.1:121086808-121094254 GCF_002878395.1 Capsicum annuum
ATATATACACACACACACTAGTATACATACCCGCGCAATGCACGGATAAAAATATTATTTCTAATTTTTTCGGATTGTGATGTTCGAGCATGTTAAATCATATTACCTTAAACAGAATTTAATTATCATATTATTCCTTAATGAAATAAATGTCAACCTCAAGTCATTTCCCCCCCCCCCCCCCCAACCCCCCGACCCACCATTCCATAGCCAAAGCTATACACATAGTGACAATAAATCACAAAATATTGAAAACTTTTATATTTCGTATTTTATTTATTATGTTGCTCAATTTTTAAATTTATTATTAACTTGTTAATATTAATTTTTAATAGCTTATCACTTGGCATAATGTAGTTATTAAGTGTCCTTTTGATTAATTATGAAATAGATATATTAATTTTGTTTACTTGTGACTTTTTTCATTTGTAAATTTTTATTCTATTATTCTCATCTTTTCAATTTAAAATTTATAAATAGTAATATATGTATAATCTAGTTACTAAATTATATTCTCAAAATTAGTTCAAAATATTACCCCCACACTACCCTTACTCCCCCATGTTCATATTTTTTCTTACTGTATTTAATTGTTTTCTCTTGTATATTTTGATATTTATGTTTTTGCTTATTTCAAAACAGACAATGCTAATTTAAAATTTAAGTTGCTTAATTTTTTATATTTTGATATTCCTTTAATTCATTATTATCAAAATTTTAGTTAATAATAATATATTTATCATTATATTTGATATAGATAAGCTTGTGAAATATAAGATTATATTTTACTATATTTTATAGAATTTAAATTTTAAATAGATAAGTTATGAGTTTCTATGTCTAAGATAATGAAAAAAAAATTATTTAAAGGATAATGACTTCAAATTAAAATACTTAATTTTTTAATTCAAAACTTGATAAGAGTCCAATCAGAACTCTCTAGTGTGATAACTAATAATTTTTAATAAGTAATTTTATTTTATAATTATTTTTAATTTAAAATTAATAATTTATTAGTCTTAATTATCTTTTGATAGTTTATCTTCTTTTTTTTTTGGCACATTTTTTTATTTTATTTTCTTTTATTTTCTTTTCTTTCCTTTCTTTTTTCTTTTGTTTGTTTGTTAATTTTTTTTATAAAAATAATTTGACAACTTAGATATATAAAGGTATTTCAAGTAGATATATACTTGAATTTAATTATTAAATTTTAATTTATATTTACAATATAAAATAATCGCGAGTAAGAATAAATTTTAGATACACACACAAATATATATTATTTATATCTATAAATTATAATAATAATAATAATAATAATAATAATAATAATAATATATTTATCATTATATTTGATATAGATAAGTTTATGAATTATAAAATTATGTTTAAATATATTTTATTGCATTTAAATTTTAAATAGATAAGTTTGAAATAACAAATATCTATTAGAACTTTCCAATTATGAGTTTCTATTTTTAAGATAATGAAAATCTTTATTTTTTAAGGATAATGACTTCAAATTCAAATACTTAATTTTTCAATTCAAAACTTGATAAGAGTCCAATTAGAACTCTCTAATGTGATAACTAATCATTTCTAATAAGTAATTTTATTTTATAATTATTTTTAATTTAAAATTAATAATTTATTAGTCTTGATTATCTTTTGATAGTTTATCATCTTTTTTGGCACGTTTTTTTTTATTTTATTCTTTTGTTTTCTGTTCTTTCCTTTCCTTTTTCTTTTGTTTGTTTGTTAATATTTTTTTTATAAAAATAAATTGACAACTTAGATATATAAAGGTATTTCAAGTAGATATATACGTTGAATACAATATTAAAATAATCGCGAGTAAGGATAAATTTTAGATACACACACAAATATATATTATTTATATTTATGAATTATAATAATAATAATAATAATAATAATAATAATAATAATAATATATTTATCATTATATTTGATATAGATAAGTTTATGAAATATAATATTATATTTAAATATATTTTATTGCATTTAAATTTTAAATAGATAAGTTTGAAATTACAAATATCTATTAGAACTCTCCAATTATGAGTTTCTATTTTTAAGATAATGAAAATCTTTTTATTAAAAGGATAATGTATTTCAAATTCAAATACTTAATTTTTTTAATTCAAAATTTGATAAGAGTCCAATTAGAACCCTCTCATGTGATAACTAACTATTTCTAATATTTAATTTTATTTTATAATTTTTTAATTTAAAATTAACAATTTATTGGTCTAATTATTTTTTGATAGTTTAACCTTTTTTTGCACGTATTTTTTTAAAAGATTCAATGGTAAAGTTATTATTAACACAAAACTATAATGGCCCAATTTTTTTGCACGTTTCCTTAAAACTATTATTATTATTATTATTATTATTATAATTATTATAATTTCATCTTTAATTTAATATTTAAATAAATTATATTCAAATATATTATATAACTTAAATTTTAAAAGAGATAAGTTTGTGAAAGAGTAGAAGTCACTCTAGAGCTACAAACTATACCACATTCAATAGCTATTGACATCTAAAAATTTATGGCTGTCATATTCCTATTTAAGCGAAAATGAAGACATGGACACTTAATATATATGTGTCACAAACACGACATCTCAATGGCAAGTCCTTTTCTTTTAACATACATCATAAGGAATCGACTAAGAATAGTTATTATGTACAAAGGAAAATAAATTGGCATGATAGTCAAATATACTGCTGCAAAGTAAAACTGAGAAGGGCAAAAGAAAAGAAGAATCATACCCATGAAAACTGAGCACTGCGAAACTTGTTAGCTCCAGCCATTGTGAATCAAGAGGGTTTAGATTTAACAATCTTGGAGCCGAAATCTTATTCCCCATGCAGCCAGCAAGATCAGTTTTAGTACTTCCATTTTTGTCAATAAATAAGGTGCATATCAATATCAAATAAGTATCAGTTGTCCCTAATATCCACTTCCCATCATAGGTAACATCGACATGAGTGATAAGAGAACCAAGCCTTGAAAAAATAGTTTTAGCCTGTCTCATGGAACTGCTTAAGTACAACCTAATCTTGCCCTCAAGTGAACCAACAACTATTGATCCATCACCAACATGGGTTGTGGTGCAGTGGATGGGGCTGCTCCACCCTTAATCAGAGGTCGAGGGTTTAACTCTGGGTATGGAGAAAACTCAGTTGGGAGCGCTGTCACCTTAATGGACCCTGCAACGCGCGATCCGAATTATTCGGGGCTCCAATGCGGGTACCGAACACCGAATGAAAAATAAAAAAAAATACTAATCCATCACCAGTAGTAACAAAGCACTGAAAGTTAGTTCCCCTCGAAGGACATCAATTTTAAATGTTGTGATTATTGTTTCTACCACTACTACTGATCATATAGATATAAAAGAGATGTTAAGAAAATAAAACTTCACTTCAATTTAAATTTCATTTAAATTCAAATTCAAATATAATATCTATTTATTAAAAGAAGTTGAATTATTATTCTTCCTTATCCATAATTTTTCAAATATATTACATACTTATATTATAATGTCTAACATAAGTTTAAATTTTTAATACCTAAATATACTATTTAGTTATTTATTTATTTATTTATTTATATTATTATTATTATTATTATTATTATTATTATTATTATTATTATTATTAGTATACTACCACTATCACACGTATGTACTACTATTATTACTATTAATATTTTTTTTAGTTTTCCATCCGATTTTCGGTGCCTGCATTGAAATCCCGACTAATATGAATCGCACATTGCAGGGCCTATTAAGGTGACAGCGCTCCCAATAGAGTTTTCTTCATACCCAGGGTCGAACCCTCGACCTCTGATTAAGGGTGGAGCAGCCGCATCCACTGCACCACAACCCATGTTGGTTACTACTAATATTATTATATTTTATTATTAGTAGTAGTAGTATACTACCACTATCACACGTATGTACTACTATTATTACTACTAATATTATTTATTTACAGATTATTATCATTATAAAATATTTAGAGTTTATTTAGACTCTTTAATTATGAATTTCTAATTTTAAACTAATAAAAATTTCTTTTTCTTCTAAAAGCCTAATATTTCTAAATTCAAATAATTTCAAATCTTTTATTACAATATTATAAGTTTTGTCCTAAAATCTGCCAAGTAACTTATTCTTATGCTGACACTTGGCTTTTTCTGATGTTTCGTCCTCTACTTTATAATATATATATATATTATATTACATACTTATATTATATTATATAATATATATATATATATATATATATATATATATATATATATAAAGGTAATAAACATGTTGATGTGGCACATCTTAGAGGCAAGGAAATCTA
The DNA here is from genome assembly GCF_002878395.1 of Capsicum annuum. Classification (NCBI taxonomy): domain Eukaryota; kingdom Viridiplantae; phylum Streptophyta; class Magnoliopsida; order Solanales; family Solanaceae; genus Capsicum; species Capsicum annuum. Next base: position 121,091,198 of record NC_061116.1, read on the forward strand.
TTTATCTTTATTCTCAATTATGTAGAGTTTTAATCCTTATTTTGCTTTTATTAATTTTATTAATTGATTTATTTTAAGAAGTTCAGAAGTCATTTCTATTAGTAATTAGCAATTAAGCCCATAAAATAAGTGAAACGGTAGGCATTTATTAACATTCATACTATGGGATGATAATAAAGCTCCACCAAAGACTAGCCATTTCATCTTCATCTGTTTTGCTTTGCTTGCTTTCTTTTCTACTCTAAAAATTTTTTGTTTTTCTTTCTTCCAGCCATACTACACTACGTACCTCCAAATCTTCTTCCATTCTTCAGTTCTTTCAATTCTTCCTAATCATCCTATTCCATTCTTCTTTCTAATTTTCTTTCTTTTATGTAAATATTTGTGTTTTAGATAGGTAAATACGAGTACTTAGAAACATTTTCCTACGATAAATGCTTGAAATTAGAAGATTAAGTGTCATTATTAGTTTTTGCTTTTTAACTTTCATTAATTTATGTAACTTGCAATATTGTGCAGTTAATGGTTGTTTTGATTTTTCTTGATTCAATTATTGAAAATTTGACTACTAAATGTGCTTGAAGTGCTGGTTCAATCTTTTTTTTTTTAGTAATTTTTTTCTTATAATAATTTAATTTTATTAATTTTAGGTTTGTTGATCATCACAGGTTGCAGTATTTGTAAATTGATTGGTTTGGATCATTTTATTTTTGAAGATATTTTTAAAGTTGTTTTGTAAGTGAATTTTTTCAAGTTCATTACGGGAAATGATAATTGTTGCATCACTCATTACCTTCTGGAAGGGCAAACTTACTTCTTCTTTTCACGTTAACACTCTTCACAAATTGTATCACTTAGTGATTAAGCATATCCTACAATTTAGAAATGTGACAAATAAATAGTAAGTCTTTCCAACTGTATTTTGTAATTTAAAGTTGATTTTGTTGAACTAAGATTTCAAATAAATATTTGTCAGTTTCATTTAGTTGTGCATTCTCCAGGTTTACCTAGCAGTCAAATCCAAAACGAAGGACAAACGTTAAGATAAGAAAATTGATATGTTTTGTATCTTCAAGTGCAAAGAAGTACAACAAGACTTGTTGGTTATATAAGCATTTAGGATTTGAAATAAGTAATTAAAAGTTGTGTGAAAATTATGTAATATTGTAAGTTTGAAAGGCATGTAGTTCCTCCTACATTAGCATTAGATTACTTTTTCCTGTTTTTATCTTCTTTGAAAGCTTAAAGAAAAGGTAAAAGAGAGATAAAGAATGGACAAAATTAAAGAACAGTGATAGATAAAGGTGAAGCCAATGAAGAAAGTGAAAGGAAACGAAAGAGCAAAAGGTACAAAATACTTCAATGAAAGAAACACATGTTTTCAACTTTTACAGCTTAAGAAACAGTAAAAGAAATGCATGAAAGAAATCATGTTCATGGTTCTTCTCCCCTCTCCTTTAATGAGATTTTATTAATGTGTGTAATGTCTAAATAGGAGCATTTTTTTTTTTATTGTTCAAAAGATTAAAATCTCACATGAATTACACATTCATCCAAACAATGTATCTCATTTGTGTTATTTTATTTATTGAATTTCTTCACTTAGTAATTTTTTTAAGAAATAATTAGTATCTTGTGCATAGTAAAAATGAAAAAAAATCAAAACATATAATAAATAAAAATAAAAAATAAAATCAATACAAAAACATAAGTTCAATTAATATAAAGATTATAAAAAATATATATTTGGTTTAATTAGTAAATTAATACGTAACGTTGTGTTGCTTCTTAGTTTTCATATTATTGATAATTTATTCTTCAATTAATTAAGCTCTTTGATTTTTTTTCATATTTCAACTGTTGGTCATATTATTCATTGATATATATAAAAACATAAAATCAATAGGATGTCTTTTGAACTTTCTTGGGGAGGATAAAGGGTATACTAATTGCCCATTATTTTCTTTTAATGACTTTAAGAATTGACAATTACTTCTTCTTTAAATTAATGAGTAAGAGCTGTTAAAGATTTTATTTGAATAAAATAAATGAAGAAATAAGAGAAAAAAAGGCAAAAAATTCACGAAAGAAATAAATGTTATTCCTGATTTATGAGGGGGTACGATACCATAGAGTAACTAATATATAATAATATCTCTACTATTTATATTCGATAGCATATTTATATGTAATATTAAGTATTTTGTTATACTTTATATTGAAATTTAAAACTATTTGATTAGATATGTTTATTGTTGTGGGGATATTAGAAGAAGAATATGAGATTTGATATTTCTTAAAAGGAAAATGAAGAGGTATGAAAGTAAGAAGAGAAAAGCAGAAAAGAGAAATATATTAAAGATTTAAATCATTTAATAGAGGGAAAAAAATAAAATAAGATAAAAAGTGCACACTTCATGTAATTAGATTAGGATTAAATATATGAATAAATTGTTTAGCTTTAAAATTTATTAAAAATATGCATTAAAATAAATCAAGTTTTTGTTGAACCTTTTTTACTTTCTTTTAAGAAACATAAAGTCATTTTTCACTTACATTATATTATATTAAATTTAAGTATTTTAGAATATTAAAAATACTTAAGTGATGAAAACTTAAGAAAACTACATATATAAAATTAAAGGTGAATAATAAAATAAATTGAGATAAAACTAAAAAAAATTCAATAGTTGAAATTTAATTAATTCGCGCGAAGTACGGATGGATTCACTAGTCTAATAATCTATAATCTATAATTTATATCTATAATCTATATCTATATCTATATCTATATCTATATCTATATCTATATCTATATCTATATCTTTATTTATATCTATATCTATAATATATTAAAAGTGTGAAGCTCCTTAGAAAAGTGATTTAAACTTTTTGTCCTTCATTAAAATACTCCTCAATAGATAAAATCGCTTTTTTCACTATTTTTTAAAAGTAATTATCATTAAATTATTATTCAAATATTTAAAATATAGGAAAATAAATAAATAAGAAAGAATCTCATACCTATAAGGAATTAAATGTAATGTGCCAAATTTT
>NC_061116.1:121097254-121189510 GCF_002878395.1 Capsicum annuum
TAATGTATATCTATAATATTTTAGAAGTGTGACGACCCTTAGAAAAGTTAATTGAACTTTTTGTCCTTTATTAAAAGATCCTCTTTTAAACAAAACTGTTTTTTTACTATTTTCTTCAATTTGTTATTTAACTTCACTATTTTCTTCAATTTATTATTTAATTATTTTACTATATACTAAACTCCTAAAATATATGGAAGGAGAATCAACTAATATTTTTCTTTATAGTGATCAATTAGAAAAAATACTCCTAAAATAGGATAGAAAAATAATTCTAAAATAGAATTTTATTAAGGAAATACTTCTATAAATATTGAGAAGAACGTTAAACTACCGAAGAAATCAGTTTACTTATTGGGAAAATATGATTGATGCTCATCTAACTTGATTTGGTTGCATGTTTAGATTGGTGGATGCTTAATTTTCTAACCCTCAACTTCTTTACGATTTTTGTCAATATAATAGAATTCAACGTGTGTGTAAATATATATCTTCTTAGTTTTCATCCAAGTCATTCTTTAGGATCAAAATTTTCACTCAGACAAGAATTATTTTCATCAAAATTGAAGCTTTGTGATCACTATTAGGGCTAGCAATTTCAGCCCATATTTATGAAAAGAGTTCATTTAACCCATATTTATTAAATTGGATCACTCACATTTCAAATGGGTAAATATGGACTTCAACTCATTTTAAAAGCTCATACAAATATGGACAAAATGGATAAAATATGGGTACCCATTTAAATATAGAGATCACCCACCTATGCTTAAAAATTCAATTTTTTTTTCTTTTCTAGTTTCTTTTTTTTTCCTCTCTTTTTTCCTTTAATTTACTTTTTTGCTTTTTCATTTTTTATTCGTTTCTTATAATTTCTTTTTTCTTTCTCATTTTTTCATCTATTTTTTTTTCTTTTTTCTTTGTATTTTTTTTCGTTTTCCCCTTTTTCATTCTTATTTGATCATTCATATTTGCTTGAGACCTACATTGATTAATTAATTTAAGCTTCTAGTTATTCCATTTAGCCTATACAATTTATAGTATCTCTTATCAATTAAATATAATCCATGGTCTCACTCCTTTATTATTATTATTTTCTATCTTTTATTCTCTTTCCTTTTTTTTTTTCCTTTTTTTTATTTTTTTCTTTCTTTTTTCCTTTAATTTACTATTTTTTCTTTATTTTTCCTTTAATTTACTATTTTTTTCCTTTAATTTACTTTTTTTACTTTTTCATTTTTTATTTTTTTCACTTATTTTTTACTCGTTTCTTACACTTTTTTATTTCTTCTATTTCATCAATTTTTTTCTTTTTCAATTTTATTTCTTTTTTCTTCGCATTTTTTTCTTTTTGTATTTCCGTTTTCCCCTTTTTCTTCTTATTTTTTTATATTTTTTTCTTATCTTTTTTTTCATTGCATTTTATATTTTAGAAAAAAAAATTACTTTAAATTTATTTGTATCGTATTATATATTTCAAATTATTTGATTATTTGTATTTGAATAGCTTAGTTGTCAATATGTACAATTTATCATTTGTATTTATATACAAATAAGTGTATGAATTAATTGTATTTTCTCGAACCTAAAATATATAAATATACAATGTATCATTCAATGCAAATGTGCCATTAGTATTTGTATATCAAATTTATCATTTATCTTTGTATATAAACAAGTATCATTAGTATGCGTATGGTTCAAGTTGTATAAACATGTATCATTTGATACAAATACAACATTTGTATTTGTATAGTTTAGCAATTGTATTTGCATAATTTTATTATTTTTATTTTTATTATTTAATTTATATCAGTAAAATACAAGTTGTATCAATATATATAAATATAAGTGTTCGTAGAAAGGAAAATAATTGTTCTTTTTCAATTGTTTAAAAATACAAATGATAGTGTCAACTACGAATGCAAATACAAAACAAATGCAATTATAAATACAAATACAATACATGGTCAACTTAAAAATACAAATATAAAATAGATCTTTAAAAATACAAGTTCATCAATGAAAATAGAATACAAATACAAATACAAGCAAAATAAAACCACAAAATACAAATACAATGTGCAATCAAAGATAGATTACAAATACAAAACAGTCCTTTTAAAATATAAGTGCGAATTATATAAAATATATATGACGGTGCAAACTATAAAATACAAATACAAGTTTGAAGTCTAAAAAACAAATACAAATACAATTACATTAAGTAGCTTGGTCCATCTGTATTCCATTTCACATATGGCAGAGGATCCACATAGCCCTCGATTAATGGGAAAGTTCAACTTCAAATCTGACTTCTAACTCCCTCATCTTAGAGTTCTCGTTAGAGTAGAAGTAAGGCACGAATTGAAGAGCTTAGGGTCAGGCAAGGCAGGAAGTACGTAGAAACCTTGATTTGTTTACTTCTTTAGACTGCTAAAGATATTTGGTTTGACGAATGTAATCCCAAGATCTTCAGGATACTATCTCTGTATCTGCCCATTAAGGGGAGTCCACTTGAGTGTACTAACACAAATTATAAATGTTGGGCGAATATAAATCAATACGCGCTTAGGGTAATTTCATTATCATAAAAAAAATCAAATATAGAAAAAAAAAAAAAAAAAAAAAAAAAAAGAATGAGAGGTAGAAGTTAGAGATAGAAGAGAAGAAAAAGCGTAAAGAAAGAATTGAAGAAAAAAATACAAAAAAATCAAAAAGAAAAAAATAATGAAAAAGAAGAAAAGAAAAAAGAAAAAAATGATGGTAAATACAAATATACTGAGTGGTTATGATATTTCAGTCATCATTCATAATTTGTACTCGACTTAACCATGTTCTTCGAAAATAAAAGAAAATATAAAACATAAAATACAACCAAAAAAGAAAAAAAATGAGAAAGAAAAAAAAATGAGAAAGAAGTAAAAACAAAATAAAATAAAAAATAGAAAAAAAGGAGACTAAAAAGGAAAAGAAAAAAAAAAGTAAAAAGAAAGAGAAGCAAAGGGTAAAGATAGAAGAGAGAAAAAAAAAGAAATGAAAAAATTAAAAAATAAAACTAGAGGCTACATATAGAAGAGAGAAAAAAAAAACTAAAAAGCAAAAAACTAAAAAAAAAAAAAAAGGAAAAAAAAGTCAAGTTGATATGATATAGAAGTTTTAAGTTTTTGACTCTAGGAGTTAAAGTGGGTTGGACCCATTTTTACCCAATTCATATTTGACCAAATCCATATTTACCCATATTTATATGGGCGGATTGCAATCCAAACCATTTTTGCTTGATCCATATTTAATCCGTCCAAATCCAATTCAATCCGTCCATTTGTCACCCCTAATCACTATTGTATTATGTTATTGTAGTTTAAGGTTGTAGATAAAGTTACAGGTGGTAAATGAATGCCGATCGGCTTTGAGAATTTTTTTTAGGTAAAGGTTAGGTTTAATTATATTATTTTTATATCTCTGTTTTGAGAAATTATTTTGTGTAAAGGTAAAGTTTAGTTATTTTGATATCTCTATTATCATATTATTTTGTTATAATTTACATATGAGTGTCAGACGGCTTTGAGAAATTTTTTGTGTATAAATTAGATTTAATTATATTGTTTTGATGTCTCTGTCATCGTATTATTTTGTTGCTGTTACAAGTGGTAGATGAATGTCTATCGACTTTGACAAATTTTTTTGATAAGAATTAGGTTTAATTAAATAAATTTTTCAAAAAATGTTGAATTTAATTATTGTATTCAACTTTATTATTTAATAACGTTTAAACTCGATAAAGCGATGTACACGCGAGACGCATAGACCTAAACTAGTTATATTAAAGTGTAAAGGATATTTGTGACGTGATTTAAATTTTTTGCACTTTATTAAAAACCTTTGCAATACACAAAATTGGCTAAACTAGTAATAATAATAATAAAGAAGATCATAAAAGAGCACCAGAAGAGGGAGCTCTAACTTAAATACATACCATTGATCCTTTCTTCAATCACTACGAAGTCCAATATACATTCCATTTATGGCCTAATTTCCCCTCCCAGACTCCAAATCTCAAAAGCAATAACAGTCATGTGATAAAACAGATTTTGATCTCGCCCTTCATACAAGAGAATGTGCACACAATTATTTTACATTAGGGTTCTGTTAACAACATACACCACTAAATACACATCAAAAAGAAAAGAAACACAGGTACCTTCAGAGCTAAATATAGATGGAATAATCACACAAATCTGTTAAATGGTTTCCTCCCAACTATAGTACTTGGTGTCGAAACATTAGAATGCACACTCATATGATCTCCCATAGAGTCATGATCCTTTACAGAAGACCCTTTGTTCCACTTGACGGACCCGGTACTACTTGGAGTCAAAGGAAACGATAACCTCCTCCTTGAGCTGTTTGATGGGGTACCTATGTTTCTCTCCTCAAGAATGGTTTTTCCTCTGAACTTAGCTTTGGCTGAGATGGTTGGTGACATGTAACTTGGACCTGAAAAAGGCGGACAGCTTATGAGGCTGTCGTCATCCTTCAAGGAATGATTGAAAGGGGAATCAGCAGCACTAGCACGGCGCCTAGAGTACTTTGATATGCTCGAGCTGCTCATTGGTGATGATGTTCTTCTGGGAGTATGCATTAGTTTGCCCCTTAATGGAACTGCAGACTTAGTTGACCTAGGTGTAACTGATTCATGACTGTCATAATCCAAATGGAGGTGTCTGAAATTATGACTTGGACGCCATGGGCTTGGCTTGTGTTCTGATATTGCACTTGATGGTGTTAGATGGACGTCTTTTGCAGCAGATTGGCTCTCAGAATCATTTCCTGGAAGTAGCTGGCGGTCTAACCAGTTCCACCACCAAGGAATTCCACTGGCTCGGATGTCCATAGCTGATTTGGGGTTGCTTCTCCGCACCTGATAAAAGAGGTATGCGACATAGTAAGCCACATATAAAGTTAACAGAAGTACTGAGTTTGTCAACATGTCTCGGCCAAGAATAACAAACAATGATGAAGTACTCTGAACCAATGCAATATTATGTATTTTACCTTGACACATTGCCAGAATAACTAGGGAAAGTTGAAACAACAAAATTGAAATTTGTAAGTTCTGATGTTTGTGGTAATTTGCACAAGTGCATCTTGATTTGATAACCTTTGAAGTGCAAAGTCATAGACTTAAGATCAGTCAAAAGCAAAAGCAGAGAGATTATTATGATGCATTTAGTATCGGGATTCATATTATGTAAAAGGTTTGGTAAGAAAGAGGACTGCTAAGAAATTCACAATAACTCGGCAGCAAACAGACAGAAATTGTAATGGTGCACTTAAATACCAGGATTTGTACAACTTTAGAGAATTGGTAAGCAAGGGAAGCACTAAGAGACAATATCTAAATAACTTGCCATTTCCACAGATTACACGAAATAGAATGATAGATTTCTGCATTTTCAAAGCACATTTACACACTGGTTGCCCTTAGTCACCACTGTTTTTTTACGTGCTGAAGGACATGAGTCTAATGTACCTGGTGAGAATATGCATAGGCCATTGCTCTCTCCCTCTTGATGCCTGCCTCCACTTTTTCCCGCCGCCTTGCTTCAACCTCATCTTTAGTTAGCATACTATTATCCCAATTATCATGGTTACCTGCCTCAGTCTACACCAAAATATCCTTTTTAACAACAGACAATTCAAAATATGTTTGAAAAGGAAAAGAACTTTAATTCGATAACTCTCACATCCTTAAACTACAATATATGTACAAAATGAATTCCTAGAACCTATATTTGGAATTGTTAAATCAACTAAGGAACATAGGAAAACAGTGCCTCCAAGATAAGGCATCGGCCTATATCATCACCACTAAATAGGTGAACAACTCGAGATCAGTAGCAGTTTAAACTTACAAGCGGAGCCCATTTGCTTAGAGTGCTCTCAACTTCTTTATCATTCATGTAAGCTTGACTATGGAGTGCCTGGAACCTCTGAGTCCTCCTTGACTGAATTTGCATTTGAACCCTACTTAGAAGCTGCATTTGTTTCATGGCATTTACTGTCTGTCGCTTTACACTTCTGCTTCTGACCACTCCTTGAAGTCTTGCTAAACCCTTCAAAGATCTGAAACCCCTCCTTGTCTGTGAAACAGATTTCATTCACATAGGTAACTTTTGTTAGCAATTGATACATTCTATCTCGGAACCAAACATTCTTGTCCCATCAATGACCTACTCTAGAAAGGGAATAAAATGGGAAAGGACTCTAACGAACCCCACCCTATGGTGCGGTGCTGCGTGGTATCCTCCCCTCCCATAAGTCTTGTTTTGACAGCGGGAAAGTGAACTTTGCAAAAGGGCTTATTTGGTTGGGTTCTCTTTTTTTTTTTCTAAAGAAAAAAAAAATCAAAAGTTTTATATGATGCACTGAACTTCTATGAACCCCACCCTACGGTGCGGTGCTGCATGGTATCCTCCCCTCCCATAAGTCTTGTTTTGATTGCGGGAAAGTGAACTTTGCAAAAGGGTTTATTTGGTTGGGTCTTTTTTTTTTTTTTTCTAAAGAAAAAAAAAATCAGAAGTTTTATATGATGCACTGAACTTCTATGAACCCCACCCCACGGAGCGGTGCTGAGTGGTATCCTCCCCTCCCATAAGTCTTGCTTTGACTGCGGGAAGGTGAACTTTGCAAAATGGCTCACATGGTTGGGTTCTTTTTTTTTTTAAAGAAAAGAAATCAGAAGCTTTAAATGATGCACTGAACTTCTATTCATCGCTACTTGAATCAAGACAAAGGGCAATAACAATGATAACACAACTCTATATTGTTTTCATTTAACATAAGAAGTTCTTCTAACAAGTTGATAAGAACTAAATTACAAGAATTTTTCAGGAAGCTTGTAACAGATGAATGCAGACTCTGTATTTTCCCTGGTTCAAGAGTATAATTAAGACATTGAGGAAAGCTACTCTTAACAGTGAAGTCCTTAGGACCGGCAACGGTTTCTTGAAAACATAATGTCAAAAAAAGATTAGGGGTCTCAATTACTTATACAAAAATTTTAATCTCTGTTTTTTCCCTATCCATTTCAGATAATCCACAAGTTACTTTATTTTTGTCAAAATTCAAAAAGAAAATGGAGTTCTCAGACAAGGAAAGTGGCCTTCTTTTAATTAATCAGTTACGTATAATCTGTTCCACAGTCAATCTACTAAAACAAATAGTGAAAGGTATACGATCTGAGGAAGCTCAGAGCTTAAGAAGGAATAGTGAAGCTTAAATGGTCAAGTAAAACTATCATAAAGAAAATGATAGAAGGTCAAAGGATTAATGCAGATCAAGTGGAAATGCAATAACAAATCTCAATTGTGGTAGTAACTGTTAAGTATCCCACATCGGAAAAGGGATGGGTAATTGGTCTCTTTATATGGACTTGGGCAATCCTCCCCTCATGAGCTAGCTTCTGTGGTTAAGTTAGGTCCAAGATTCATTCTTTATCATGGTATCAGAACCAAGCCCATCCCAAATCTTTGTTCACCGATATTGGGCCTCCATATTATATTGTCTACGCTCCAGTTAACGAGGTCTAAGCGTGCTGGGGAGTGTTAAGTATCCCACATCGGAAAAAGAATGGGTAATTGGTCTCCTTATATGAACTTGGGCAATCCTCCACTCATGAGCTAGCTTTTGTGGTTGAGTTAACTTGGGCAATCCTCCACTCATGAGCTAGCTTTTGTGGTTGAGTTAGGTCCAAGATCCATTATTTACAGTAACATATCCCGATCATTGAATGAACTCATACATGCTTTAATTAAGGGCTGGAGATTTGTTTTACCTGTTACCAGTTCTCTAACACAGTAGGGAATTTCTCCACAAAAAAAGCACCCAATCCTAGACTACGAGAGATGCATGTCTTTAACAAAGCACAAAGCATTTCACATGATTGATTTACTAGCTCAGCTTGATGCTCGCCTTTGGCAATAACAAATAGTTGCAGCAGACATGAAAATGATTGCTTGGAAGGCTATTAAAGTGGTTTCAACAATGACAAAATCGTTACTAATATATCACGAGTTTGCAATAACATGACCTACAACTTATCACTCAAGATCTAGCCAACTCACAAAAATCAAGTAGTATTCTTAAAGGCTATTTTCAGCCAAACATTGCATGATGGAGTTATCTTGAATCTTACCATATAACTTCTGTAGGCCGCCTGTATCTTGGTTGCTGAAAGGTGGAGCGTTAAAGTTGGTTCTGGCCAGTTGGCATAGCTAATCTCATTGTGGTTCCTACTCAGCTCATAATAAGTAGATCTAGGGGAAGAGACCCTTGGAGAAGCTGCCCTAGGAGAGATAGCCTTTAGAGAAGGAGCACTAGCAGAGTTAACCTTTGGAGGAGCTTCCCTAGGAGAGATAGCCTTTGGAGAAGCTTCCCTAGGAGAGGTAGCACTTGGAGAAGCTTCCCTGGGAGAGCTCACTTTTGGAGAAGCTGCCTTAGGAGAGATGACCTTTGGAGAAGCAGCCCTCGGAGAGGAGATCCTTGGAGAAGTGGCACCAGGAGATGTAGCCCTATATGATGTCTGAGGAGATGCAGCTCTAGGTGAACTGATTCTTGGAGAAGTTGGTGTCACAGGGAATGCAGATGGACCACCAGACTGTTCAGAAGTAGGAGGCCTAACAAGTAGTTTCTGATCATCAACTTCCCCCAGTATTTTCTCAATACTGCTTGGTTCTCTGAAGAGGAATGATTTGATCTCTCCATGCCTCAGTATTCTACGACCCTTCTTCTTTTCCTTAGCAGTTTTCTTTGCTGATCCCTATAAAAATCATCCAATTTAGCTAAAGGTTGTGTTACAACAATGTTTGAAGCATAGATATCCAGCAAGTTCTCCCACAGTCCTTTTTATTCTGTTAATATAATTCTAGATGTTGCTCGGACTCTTCAAAATGGTGGGCACCTGTGTCGCATCCCTCATAACTTCACTACTTTGGGAGAATCCAACACGCATCAGAATATATTTTTGAAGAGTCCGAGCAAACATACCCATCCTGATATGATTCATTCGGGAATATTTAAAACAATCAGGCCAGAGCTGAATTTCTCCAAATAGTTCACCCATGGTCCATTTTATAAACACAATTCCAATCAGTTTAAGAAGTTAGATCGACTTAATAGGAAAGAAGAAAACTAAATCAATCATTGAATTCGACTTATTTCATTATAAGATAACCACCCCTGCGGTACAGAAATAAATGATATGAGAATACCAAGTTCAAGAAACCAGAGTTTTGTAAACTTACATGGGCAGACTTCTTCTTGGAGTTGCACGTAAAAACCCTTTTGAGGGCATTAAACCAACTGCCTTTTTTCCCCATGTTTCTAGCATTACTGTGTAACCCTGAAGAAAAGGAAAATTAACTAAGTTGTGATTTCACAAAAACAAAGTCAATTGAACACATGCAGTGACAAAGCAACATCATACATTTATTGTATTGACAAGAAATATTGTTGAAAGAAATCCAAGTGTAGGCGGAGGAAGGTAACACAAGCATTCCAGAAAAAACATAGATTGTCCACCTAAAACCCAAATACATGAAAAATTTGCAAAATCGTCCAATTTACTCAGCTAAGACGTTGTTGATAACCATCTTAATTAAAGCCATATCATTTAAAGAAGATTTTCCGTAAGTTCAAATTCGGAGTTTGCACATTTAGCTGCTATAAGGTGATCAAGGGAGAGGAAAATCATTCACCACAAAGAATGAGAATTCCCCCTCTCTCTGGCTTCATTTTTTCAAGCAGATCAAAACCAAAATAATGAGAAAATGAAAAGGCAAACAGGGAAATGAATTTTTAGGTCCCTTTAATCTCGTTTCTTGAATTCCATTCTTTGAGTTGACTTTCAAGTTTCAAATTCAACCTTCAAGAACCAGAAATAATCAAACTAAAGGATAAATCTTTTTTACTAGCAAAACAAAAAACACGCACAAGTTCAGGTCATCTATCATCCAAATGATTTCATAATACTGTCCCTTTTTCCATCTTTTCCCCTAAAAAAATCCTAGCTGTTTTACAAGCTCCCAAGATAATAACAATGATTCACATATTACTGTCCTATTTCTAGGGTAATCTTAGTGGCTCAGTTGGTTGGCTACCTGAACTTCCACCTTGTTCCTTAGGGTTCGATTCTCCACTTGTAATCCCCTCCCCCGTTTTTCCTTCCCCTACCCAAAGGTATCCTATTTCTGCTCGACTTCAAGCTTCTTGAAGCTGGTGTTGAGATAAGAAAAGAGGAGCACAAAGGAGCAGAGAAAGAGTGATTCTTCATTACATTCTGAGGATGAAGTATGTTATTTTGTCGTTATTTCTTCAACAGTTATGAGGAATGTAACATACAAATAATATCAAGAAATTATAAAAGAACCCACTCCCCCACAAAAAAATACAAGAAAAAGAAAAAAAGAAACAACAGACACAAATTTTCACCCCCAAATTCCACTCCACATAAACACACACACACACACAGCGAGCAGAAAAGAGTTAACATCAATTTTAAGAAAAAAGATTGGAACTTCATTTTTGACAAATAAAAAGGGGTCTATAAAAAAGAAAAGGTCACACTTTTCTGCCCTAAATCAACATCCAAACTTCCAGAGTATGCAGAATCCACACAAAGTAAAGTAGATTCATGAAACCAAGAAGTCCTAGTACCTCAAGTTATGTTTGAGTTTCTCCATGGAAGCCCCTTTCACAGAAAGCTGAAAAGAAACCCAAAAGCCAAAAAGCAAAGTCCTAGAAGAAACCAACCCAAAAAGACAACTTCAGCTACCCTTCTCTATTTTCTCCTCTCACTCTCTTTCTCTCTCCAGAATCTTTGGTTTTCCTTCCTACTATAACCCCCTCCACTTTGTTTATACTACTACCATTAACCTCTATTGCTCTTTTTAGACTTTTTTTTTTAATTAATTTAACCAAACTCTTAATCAGACAATTACATAAGAATCTGGTACGTTGTTGCTTGTGGGATTTATTTACCTTTTCTTTTTTGTTGTTTCTTTGACTTTTTTTCTTCTCAACCTTTTTCCAGTTTTCGGCTTTTAATGCTTCTTCCTTTTTTGTTTAGTGTGAATAATCTTGCTGTTAAGTAGGTCAATTCTAATTCAATAACTTAACTCTATTTAATAGTTACAGGATTAAATGATAATTAATTAGTAATTAATTTATGGAGATGGGAGCTGAACTGAACAACTTAATTACTCCCTCTATCCATGAATACTCACTCTGTACCACTTTACCCATCCCAAATTGAAATGACACAGCTATTAAAAAATAATGATTGGTAATGTAACTTTACCATTTAATAATAAGGATAAAATAGATACAAAATAGTAAATTATCTATTTAATTTTTAAATTAGACAAATAAAAATAAACGGTAAGAGTAATTTCTATAAAGTAAAATACTCTTCATTTGAAAATACTTATTATAATTTCCTTTTTAAAAATCAAATAATATGAATTTTGACCAACATTTTCAAAAGTGTTTTTGTGATATTAATATTTTTTGCTTAGGTATTTTAGGAACTTTGACTCTAGAATTTAGCATTTTCAGATGTTTCAAAATATTTGGTATCATTCTACTTTTACCAAACTTTCAAATTACATTCAATGAACTATTTGAACATTCATGTATTTTGTTTTAAGGCAGAATACATCTCCAGATTCCTCAAGTTTGCATCATCTTTCATTTTGGCACCTCAAATGAACATTGGTCATTTGTCATAAAATATTCAAAACTTCTCAAGCTGTAGGTAGTCATAGAACCATTCACAAAATCAAGAATTGCAACAACTACGAACACGAGGCAACTCAAATTCAGCTAATTTATCAAATGGATGCATAGTTCTTAACATGCCAGCATCAATGGAAAACGATTTTAGCCAAGTGAATTTTCAGCAAGAATAAGAATTTGCATGAGGGTTAAATTGTCATTAAGTAAATTTTCAATCTTTTTCATGTAATTTTAATAATTTTTCTTGGATGAGATTTCGCTTATTTGTAGAAAAGTAATAATCTTTAGTTCCTCTTGTTTTTGGTTTGCTGTAACTTGTAACACACATTGCTTTGAAACTTTCACAAGCAATCTGAAAAATTTGTTGCAGATACATAAAAAAAAAGTGAGCGATCAAATTAATTCACTAAATGTGATCTTCTTCTTCTGTTATTGTTGATGTGTATACCACACGGGTATAGAGAAAAAAGGAAAAAAAAGATAGGTATTAAGAAATTATATGACTAGTTAAGAGAAAAAAAGATTGGTATTAAGAAAATTCATGGTGAATAATAATTAAATCTATTTTATTTATATGAGTGAATTTTTATAAATTATATGATTAGTTAAATTTTTATTTTAGATTCAATTTAGTTATTATTCGCCCAACAAAATTAATTAATTTAAATATTATTTACAAATCGAATTCGTATGAAAGCAAACTCCTAAATGTGTATCTCATTTTTAATATTTTCATCATTAAAAAGTTTAAGATTGACAAAAATAGTGAAAAAAAAATAAGAAGAAGTTATAAATTAATGAAGATGAATTAATATATTATTTGTGGGCCAAATTGAATGCCACATCAACTGAAAAGATACTTCCACGCGTCTTCATGTAGGTGCAACATACGCACCATGCCAACTCTGCAAAGGGTGCCAAAATGGCACACCCGTACGCTACTTGAGGTGCCAAAAGTGACCAATGTCCACTTAAGGTGGCAAAGTGAAAGATGACGCCAAGTTGAGAGATCTAGCTATGTATTTAATATTATCACCAATATACCACTATATTAATCATATTAATATATCAGATAGCTTATTCTGCCAAATTATGTCATACATAGTAGATTAGAAGGGTTTTGTTTTCTTTTTTAGGGGTTTAGATGTAGGGGAGGTTGGGCTCTTTGTCCAGTCAATAATTGGTGAGATCCAACCTCAGGATCCGATCAACTATAACGGATAGATTTTTATTTATGTGTATTATTCCTTTTACGAATATTGTCTTATCGAGACAATGACAGTGATATTATTATTATTACCCTTATATATAAATGAAGAGTCTTGATACTACTATTTTATCTTTTAATGCCTACTTGCTATTACTATTATTATTATTTTTTTCTATTATTATTCATTTTTTACTATTCATTTTTTACCCTTATATATTATTACCCTTATTACTACTCTATAAAAAAGTGAAGCAAGGGACGACCAGGGTATTTTAATCATTTCATAATTAAGGGTAATATGGGTATTGCACAACTATTTCTGCAACATTCCAGAATATAGTGATATTTCCACATTACTCTTCCACAACATCCACCCATTTGTCTTTCATTTCAACCATAGATAAAAAAAAAAAAAATCAACAAAAAAAGGGACATTTCTAGAAGACATTTTTACTTGAATATAAATAGGACTATCTTCTCAATTGTGTTCAGAGCTTGGTTTAATCCTCATCAGTAAGCTCACAGGTAAGTTTCTCCGCTTTATTAGTTTCTTCATCTTCATAATCCGTTTATAATTTTTTTTCTATAAATATATATATTTTAATTGAGTGTTAATGCTCGAACTACTAACGATTGAAAACTTCAATTTTCAATTATAGATCTAAACAACATAATTATGTATTTAATAATGTATTTTTTGCATATGGAACAGTCAAAGTTGATAAAGTAGATGAATAAATCAGAGACATACCTTGTGAGGGCTTCATGGATTGGTCCGTTATACTTCAGTCAGTATATATATGAAGATAAGTGAAGTGAGTTTTTTCTAGAATCATTTATTTTTTGTAAAGCGATTTTGAATATGAAGTATTTTGAAGGTTCTAGAAATGATTGGAATGTGAGGTTTAAAGAATTGAACTTTTATGCAAGGTTTTTAATGATTTCGTTGATCTTGAATTAGTTGAAAATGGTGAAAGCTTTCATTGAGCAGTATAGGGAGATAGTTGATAACAGTACAGCTGCCTTTCTGGTAATTTGTTTGTTTTCCTATGTTGAATTTGTTAATTTTATGCTTATGTTTTTTGGCGAAAAGCAGTTTAAGACAATAGTTGATACAGTAAAGCTGCTTTTCCAGTACCTGTTACTTTTCCTCTGTTGGTTTTGTTTCCATTTTTTATGGCTTTCCGAATCAATCAATTATACCTTAGTCAGTATATGAGAACAAGTGAACCAAGATTTTCTTAGAATCATGTATTTTTTACAGAGTGATTTTGGATAAAAAGTATTTTGAAGGTTCTGGAAGTGATTGGAGGGTGAGCTCTAAGGAATTGAGATTTTACAAAAGGTTTTAAATGGTTTTGTTGAATTTGAATTTGTGAGAAATGATGAAGGTGTTAGTTCGAGCAGTTTAAGGCAATATTGTTGAGGACAACAAAATTGTTTTTCCTGTAATTTGTTCGTTTTCCTCTGATATTGTTAATTTTGTGTTTATTTTTTGTGGCTTTGAAAAGCAGTTTAAGGTAATAGTTGATGACAAAAAAACTGCTTTTCTAGTAGTAGTTTGTTAATCAGAATTTGAACGTCATCAGTTCAACCTTTAACATTCCTAGCACTAATGAATGTACTTTTGAGATCCTGCTACATAACAAAAAATTAAAGTGGTTTGGTTGATGGCATATCATGAAACAAAAATCAAAGATGATTTAGAATGTGAACTTCATGAGTTTAATTTTTAACGTTGCTACCACTACTTAGTTTACTTTTTAGATTATTATGGTTATGGATTTCATTGAAACTTAGCGTCTTCTTTCACATGTATATTCAAATTCAAGTTCAGTTGATGTTGAGAAAGATATAATTAAGTAAATAAAAGCACGATCTCTAACAGTTTAACTTTTAAACAAGGTGTTCACACACTTCAACCGTTATCTCTTAAGTCTAAAAGCTAATAGGAAACAATTAGGTCCAAGAAGTAAGCAATTTTAAACAGGAGTTGATATATGAAAGTACCTTTGAAGTATGTTTAGAAGGCAGGACTTTTGCATGGTTTAAATAAGCTTGCCTAGTCAACTTCCCCATAGAAAATGCATTTTTCTCATCATGAATTACTTGCCCTTTTGCAAAAACTGGGAATGAAGGTGCCCTCTATAGATTGCCCTGTGATACTTTTGGTAACAAGAACTGTAAAGTATTCTTCTGAGATAAAACTTTTACTTAGTTTATAGATGCTTGCCTAATCAACTTTCCCATAGAGAACTCACTTTCCTCATCATGAACTTGTTCACTTTTTTGAATAACTTTACTCTTCGTTATTGTTGTTATTGATGTTATAGATGCTTGCCTAATCAGTTTTTCCATAGAAAAATCACTTTCTTCATCATGGGGTTCTTCTTTATAGTCTATAAAAACAAGCAAAGAAGGTGCTCTTTATAAATTACACCTCTCTGATGATACTTCTAATGATGCTCTTTGTAGTCTTGGTTTACTTTTTCTTGAATCAAGAATCATTTTCCCACTTTGTGGGAGTTTTTGTAATGAAGAAAATGTTTCCTCCATAGATTTTCCAGATGAAAAAATCTTGATTGGTATTCAGCCTATAAGGCTAATATGGAGAAGTTAATACATAACGTTCGTGCTGATTTACATCTGCCATCTTTGCCAATTATTCAGGTTAGCTAATGTAGTTTGCTTCAAGCCTAATAATGCCTTTTTGAATTCTTACTGCACATTCTCTATGCATTTGTCCAATAAATTTGTTAAGATAGTAAAACAATGAATAAGATCCATACCAAGATACACTCCTCTTCTCCACTGTGCAGTTGTTGTGAGACAGAATTAACTAGGCTAGAAAATCATAAAAAGGTGTTACGTGAAACCGCGAGGCCACTTCAAACCTGCTTGATACATGTTGACACTTTTCGTGAACTTTGGAAAATGTAGTTAGGAATTTCATGGACCAAAGTAGTTGAACATTTTCGCTCAAATCTGCTTGATGCATATGACACTTTTCAAGGGCTTAGACAGTTGTAGTTAGAAATTTCATGGACCAAAGTAGTTGAACATTTTCGTGTGTTCGTTAACTGAAATGCTTTATCCTACAGGTTGCAATTGCACCAGGATATGAGAGGTATATTGAAAAGATTTGAGAAACTCAAAAGGCGATTGATTTTTCAAATATTGTATGTGTTGATGCCAGGGGATTGAAGCTGAAGGAAGATAATCTTTATTTAACCACAGAGGCTCAAGTTAAGTTAGGTCAAATGTTGGCTGATGCGTACCTTACCCATTTTGCATCACAAGAACCTTGTGTTGCTTCATCTTGAGAAATTTGTTGTACTATGTGTGTATAACCTAAAAATTATTTAATCTCGGTTTATGAACATAACGACATTGCTCATAAGGTAATAATGTAACAGTGTATGTAATCTTTATTCCACATAAGGTAGTCTCGGTATGAAGAAGCAGCTTATTTAATGCTAGAATTGTAACTTAATTTTTTTATATCACGACCTACTATTTTCGTTACATACGTAGGTTCTATCTGATTATGTAAAGTTCAATTTTATACAAAAAAACATGCAATTTGCTATTGTAGTTACCAATGTAAATAAGCAACAATTAGTATGATATGTGAATGTCGTATAGCATCCAGTAATATGATATTTTCATGATTGTAATCTTATGATATGTCCACGATAGTGATATGCTATAGTTAGTTTATATTGATCTTTATATGAAACTTAATTATTATATTAGCTTCATAATAAAATTATGTGTTGGGCCGTGCAAAGCATGGGCATACCTATCTAGTATATAAATGAAGAGTTTTGATACTACTATTTTGTCTTTTAGTGCCTACTTTCTATTACTATTATTATTAGTAAAAATTACATATATAACGACATGTTTACTAGAAATTACTAAAAGTCTCAACTTTTTTAAAAATCTTGCAAAATCCCAATATTTGGCCACTGATGATACATGTTAATAACTTAGATACATATAAGGGATACATGTTTGAAGTAAACTAACTGACACTTTTTAAGGGATGTAACGGATAAATTAGCATTAATCTAACTAATTATGGTTAAAACAAAATTAAATTCCATAATTTATGGAAATTATCTTTGTTATTCCACCATTCTAATAAAAAATAACATTCATAATCTGTTTGGAAATACCCAAAAAAATTTATGGCTTCTTCAAAAGTTTCAGACGTTCATTTTTTTTCTGATTTATTAATTTTGTTTGGTTATTTGAAATGAATATTTCAGTTTTGTTACGCCATTTTGGTGTTGGGTTAATGAAATCAATTATGTGGGCTTTAAGAGCGATGAAATTGTAATAAGTGAACATGTTACTTATGAAAAACTAATTTCGATAATTGTTGAAGAACTGAAAATCGACGAAATTAGGAAAAAAATTGAGGCTCATTATATTGTTGAAGGAAATGCTTGTCCGTTGTTGATTCGTAACGAAATAAGTGTGAAGTTGTATCTCGAGATTAAGAAAACTGAGCGTGATTTTGGGACGTATCCACTCATCATCACTACATTAGATAAGTTTGCTAGTGAAATATTGTTTGATGGGAATGTTGGTGTCGTAATGTGTTTGGATAGTCCATCAGAAAGAGTTGCGGAATTAATTAGTTACAAATCTAATTCTACTTCTCCTTTGCCTTTGTTAGATAGGAAGGGGAACAAGATCATTACTTACTGCAAACATAGTGATGTTAAGGTTTGACAAATCTACAAGGACAAGGGTACTTTGATTTCGGTTATGACAAGGTTTGCAATTGAGCATTCCTTCAATTTCTATGCTAAGAGATCGGACAAGAAAAAATATATTATGATTTTCTATGTATCAGTTGTTGTTATTAACCTGTACAGTAATGTTATGATGTTATGTTAATTAGGTCGAGATATATTTTTATGCTAAAAGATACTTTTTGCTCATCTTGTATTTAAGTTTATAGATTGATGTCTAATTATGTATCTCATTATATTTTAGTGTAATGTGTATCTATATACGAAAAAATCATAAAAGTATTACATTAGATACATGTTGTACAAGTTTGTGAGGTATATGTATCTAGTACTCTGTTGTTTGACAGTAACTCAAGGTAAAAAAATTAAAGTTTTGTTTTAATTGATTCAGCTATGTCCTAGAAGAAGGATTGTATTGTGCCACAAGAAGTTATAGATGAAGTTGTGTTACCACCTAAATACAAACGTCCACCTGCAAGGCCAAAGAAAAACAGGCACAAGAAATCAAGTGAAACTATGACATCAAGCAATAATTGTTGCGGAAGATGTAGTTATGAAGGTCACAACAGGCGCACTTGCAACTTCTTTTCAAAGGAGGAGTGATAATGTGGTTGACTGATGAATAATGCTGAGTAGTTCCTCAAGATGTTGCTGGGTTTTTTAATACATATTCTTGTTTTTTATAAAATTTTAAGAAAGACATTTATCAAAATAAATAGCGTTTTTGTTCCTTTGTTAATTAGTTATATATTTTTTAATGATGTATTTTGTCGTGACACATCAATTAGAAATTAAGATATATTGAACTGACAATGTTATTAAATAGTCTATTCGTAATTTTGCCATAATAAATGATAGAAAATAGATACATTCTTATAGGATGTATCTCCCTTAAATTTATAAATACAAATTTATAAAATATGTATCGATTGTAAAATATAATTTATCAATATTATTAAAAATAGTAATATAAGTTCTGCTTTAATTTGTTATGCAGGTTAGAGTCATACATGTAATCCTATTAACAAAAAAGGGTTATAGATACATAAAAATGTATTAATTTGTTGGTTACTATGATTATATAGTAAAACATGTTTCCTTATAATAGAACATATAATACGATAAGATGTATCTCGTATTAATTAATAGATACAAGTTTAAATAATTTGCATCACCTGTAAAATGTAATGGGTCAATAGTTTTAACAGTGTAGTTCTATTAAGTTCTGTTATAATTTGTTATGCACGTTAGAGACAACATGGATTAATACCCATATATTGTAATATATCTTTCTTTAATTTAGATACATAAAATTGTAAAATATTGTAAAATATGTATCAAACACAATGTCTGTAAATAGTGAACCAAAAACATATAACGAAAACCTAAATATATCTTTACATGCTTTAGCATTTCGTTAGAATGTTAATGCAAATAGAAGTAATTAAACATTAAAGAAACTTAATGTATGTTTATCTAAACACTACTAACATCATCAAAACATCAACAAAGCTTATATCATCAACAATATTTTGAATAGCCAACTAGTCAATAAATAAACAACTACTAAATACTTAAAACATGATTTGTTTCTTTTGGTGTGAACTTGATCCTTGGCCTTGGTGGATCGTCATTCTCACTAAAGTATCCATTCTCTGCATTTTCAGATCCATACTTGCACAAAAGACTAGCATATCTCAGATGATGATATTGAGCATCAATTTCCACAGATGGAATGTCTAATCCCTCGCTCAGATACTCGGCATATAGTACACTTTGAAAAAGCAATCTGCGGTAGTGTATCTCTTGATTGAAAAATTCTTGTTCTTGTACTTCTTCCTCAAGTAGTACATGATGACATCTATATTTTGTTCAACTTGCAATCAAATGTAATATATCACACATCAACCAACTGTGATGATTAAAACTGAAAGAGATACAAATTAAATGCTTTTTGTATCTAATGTTATTAATGCAAGTGATAGAAAATTGCTTCAGATAATGAACAAGATACATATTAATATAGATAAATACATGTTTTGTTATTATGTATCTAATACAAAATAAATTAAGGGTGCACTAAATCATGCACAACCATTCTACTCCAAGACTAAACTAGCACTGATCAACATTAATAATAATTATCTTACAAGATGAATCATCCTATAATTCTTCAAGGAAAAATTTGTACATATCCCTTTACAAGCTATAAATTACTAAACTTCTATCTCTTTCAACATCTATTAACAACATCATGGTGCTAGTTTATGATTTATAGGTGATTGGTTGAAGGATATAGAGCTCTAGTAATTTATAGTTTTACTAAAATAAAGAAGTCACATCTTAAGGTGACCTTCTCGGACACTATGGCGCCATCGCTCAATTTTCAATTTGATTACTTAAAAGCAGCCTGAGTTTTTATGGAGGCTTTGCAATCTTTGAGCCTAAGCATGAGTTCTCTTAAAAATATTTGTTTTCTCTTTATGTATAGCTTAACATGATCTCATCACTCCTTGTGATTTTCAAATTTGATTATTATAGAATAACATGATCTAAAATAATCAAATTTCAAAATAACAGAGTGATGAGTGATGACACATCAAGCTATCCACAAAGTCGCAAAAAAAATCAGGCTGCTCTAAAACTACAGTATCACGTCAAGCTATACACGAATACAATACATCTAAAAAGCTCATGCTGCTCTAAAATAGCAAATTTCATAATCAATGGGACTACAGTATCACGTCAAGCTCCAATGGCACAACGGTATTCCAAATAATCGTGTCAAGATATAAACAAAGACAAGACATGCTTTAGGAAAACCTCAGGCTTATCTAAAACAACATATTGATAATCAATGAGACTACAGTTGAGTCAAGCTCCAATGGCACCACAATATTTTAAACGATCACATTAAGCTATACACAAACACAATACATGCTTACAAAAACCTCATGCTGCTCTAAATTAACCAAATTTCAAAATAACATAGAGAGATATCAATCAACCTAATCTATCTAAAAAATAATACAAGTAATCGAATAAAACAAATTCAGACCACTCTACAGTATACCAGCAGATCAAGTAAAGAAAAAAAAATATAAATGATAAAATTAATTGAGATGCACAAATCTACATTAAGACATTACAATATATACAAAAACTCTAAGAACGTCATACATTAGATACAAGATAACACAAATGTATCTTTAAGCTTAAAAAATATGTATCTTAGAAGAAAAACATGTATCTTGTGTAATACGACTTTCACTAATATTTAAACAACACTACATACATTTCAAAGTATTGACAGTAAGTCACAGATACAAATTAACACAACATGTATCTTAGAAAGAAAACATGTATCTTAGAAGAAAAAACATGTATCTCTTTTCATAAGACTTTCATAAAAATTTAAACAACACTAGATAAAAATCAAAGCATTAACAATAACTCACAGATGCAAGTCAACGTAACATGTATCTATGTGCTTATGAACTTGTATCTTTTGTTATATTAAATTCAATAAAATATCAAAAACACAAGATACATATAAATTGGCAACAAAAAAAATCATATAAGCAATGAATTTCTAAATGTATCATACAAGTCAAAATATGTATCTCGGCCTAATATTCAACATACCTAAACATGCAATTACCTTGGGAAGCTCATATCTGAAAATTGTTTCGACAATTCTTCTTCTCTTGGCGGGAGCTTTACTTGCCGAACTGTTGGATCCCTTTTCTTAGAACCACTTTCTTTTTATTTTTGTCTTTCTTATCATGCTTTTGCCGTAATTTTTTCATAGTTTGGGGATCGTTTTTGTGCTTTGATCTATTTTCATCAAAGCCAATAAATTTGTAATCAAAACTTTTGGGAATGAAATTTACGAGTTTTTGAGATTCTTTGATAGTTTCTAATTGAGAAAACCCAAAACTAAAATAAGGTGTCAAATCTTTATTCATAATGGTAATTCAAACAATGAAGCCTAAAAAACGAACAATCAAATAAATTGCTCAACCAAAATACTAAAATTTCACTTTGAAAAGGAATGGGCAAAATATTTTTTTTGAAAAAAAAAAGTAAAAAGGATTAGAAGAAATAGAACCTAATTTTAGGAAGGAAAATTACCTTACTTCAAAGCTTTGAATTAGATGGAGAAAATTGATAGAAACCGCACCAGAAATTGCGGCATATAGAGAGGAGAAGAAGTAGATTGTTTTTGGTAAAGGATCGACTATTAATTGTAGGTTTTACCTTGTATCTCAACTTTACCAAAAAATTAAAATGTTGGGATTTAAGTAATTTTTTAGAAGTGGGGGGATTTTAAGAAGTTTAGAAACTTATGTTGTTTATTTAGGTAATTTTTTCTTATTATTATTACTAGATGGATATAGCCTGTGCTAAGCAAAGGCCCAACATATTATTTTTTTTCAAGTGGGGATATTTGTAGAGTCAATTTGGTGAAGAGAAATAACAGATAAAATAGAATAAATTTGCACAAACTTATGCATCTTTCTAGAACACTTGTCATGTTTCAATCCGATCTGATCCGATCTACCTGAGAGATATATGAAACTATATGCCAGTAAGTCTCCCTTGGATTTGCCCCTCTATCTAAGTTATTGCAAGGTACATCTACATTGATTGATGACTCTCAAAGTTTTTTTCCCTTTAGGAACATACAGGAGCATAGCAATCAATCAATTGGTATTGGATGGCTCAACGTTGGTCTTTCAATGTGTCATTTATCTTGATCAAGATCTTGAAACAACTGCAGAACAAGCTGCTACCATCAGAACCACCAGAGTTAATAGGGGCGACAGAGAATTTGACCAAAAACTGCCTCATTACTGCATTGCTGAAAGGGTCTCGCCGTTGGAAATCATGATGTCAAATCACGTTAACAACATTCAATAAGGTATAACATAAGGAAGAGCACAAACATCATCAGAGTCTATTTGCAAAGGTTCATACCATACACAATGCTCCTGACCGACTTTATTTGGACACGTTTCAACACTCTTAGGATGTGTTCTTTTGCTTTTGGATAACAACCATTCCTGGTCATCATATCCAGACTAATCTTCCATCTTAGGAACTGAGAGTATCTAGCTTAAATACTTGGAATCGGGATCAGGAGGTTTTTTTAGTTATTTCAGCAATCTGATCAGCCCCAGAAATCACAGGAGAAGCCTTTGCCTTGACACTGAACAACGGTTGTTTAGATGCTTCAGCAATCTGATCAACACCAGGAATGGGAGAAACCTTTGTCTTAACACTGGACAACGGTTCTTAGATATTTCGGCAATCTGATCAGCATGAAGAATCATGGAGGAAGTCCTTGACTTAACACTAAGCATTGGTTTTTTAAATGCCTCAGCAATCTGATCAGCACCAGGAATCACAGAAGATGCCTTTGCCTTAACACCGAACAATAACTGACCTTCTATACTACCATTTAGCTTGTGTTCCTTGCTTTCCGCTTTAACGTCAGAAGTAGCTCTGCCAACTCCCTGTTTAATAGAGGAAAACAAGTCTGATTTTGGGTGAGTATCCAATTTCTTTACATTCTGTGTTGGCTGCTGAGAAGATGAGGGTCGCAGCAATTTAGCAGGCCTGACTTCACTCTCCGTATAGCAAAACAGAAAAGAAGCAATACTAATCAGCCAAACCAAAAGGTTAAATAGCACTAAACATGCTTGTTTAATTCAAGCAATTTGCATTAGAAGTACAACATATATAGTCTATTACACCCAAAATCACAAGAACTCTATCAAGGCAATCTAATCAGATATATAACTCGCATAGCCTTGAGGCATCTATAGGGTATGAGGTAAAGTTAATACAATGGAAAATAACAACTGTTAATAGTTTTTTAAACTCACCATGCAGGAAACCATTAGTTTCAACATTTTTTCTCTTTTTCGCAATTCCCTCGATGGTTGTACCAACACTATTTTCCTTGGAAACAAGCGGAAATTTATTATTACTAACTTTCTAAATTTGCCAAAAGTGGAAAGTGTGGCATAGCTGCACAAAAATTGCTTAGATAGGACCACCTTGAGAGCTCTTTCCCTTGTTTCCTTATTAAGGAGGCACAAACCAATATCTGCAGTAAAAATAAGCTAAAAAGGCATAAACATCAAATTTAAAGGAAACCATCATCACTAACCAAAAAATCACACATAGTAGGATAAATGGTAACTTTTATGATTGTGGATATATGAGAAAACTCTCATTTACATAATCAAGGTTGCAAATCATTTACTGTAAACATTTAGAGAAACTGAACACCAAACAATAAGGTCAAGTGTTTCAATACCAAAGTTCTTTGCCCAGTTTTTCCATCGAGGTTGGCCTTCTGTAAGTGCACCAGAGAGCTCACCACTGTCATAGGCGGCTAACAAGCTCTTAGCAATAGACAAATTAGCAAATCGAAAGAGTATCATCACAACATCAAATACAAAGTTTCTCTACAATGAAAATAAGAATTATCTTGAGTCAGCTTCTCATTTAATAATTTGTTTTCAAGATGATTATTGGCGAAAGTACCCCAACCATAATTTTTCGTTCAATAAGGTACTCATCGCCCATATTTTCCACTCAATGAAGTACTCATCGTTCCCGACTGCTTGCAAGCATAAATGCATGATAGTTGTACAATCTAGAAATTCTCAATTTAACGTGTTATATATAATTAGAAAAAAAAATTCCTTTGAAAAATGAATAAATAATACATGCAGTCGTTTTAACTTTAAAACGTGTAGAATTAAATGAGATTCCATAATCCATGCAACATCACAACTCTCCTTGAAAAATATATCACTTTTTCCTATCTCTAGGAAACAAAATAGACATACAGAGAATTACAACAACAACAATGATAAAATATTCAGTGGACTCCCACAAAGTGAGGTATGAAGAAGATAGAGTGTATACGACTCTTACGTATACCTCCAACTGGTCATGTCCGAAAGATCCCCACTCAAGTGAAGCAACTCAAAGTAATAATGAAGAGAAACATACAGATAGGATAGATTAGATAAATTATGTGCCAACTGTCAACTATATCATCATATGGCATGCCATAAGAAGTGATGTTTAAATCTCAAAATCACATATAACTATTTTTATGCAATATGTTTAATGTCTAAGATAAAGATTTGCGCATGAAAGTTACAAGGCTTTCTTTAATATACCATAATCATGTATGTATAGTTTATGTAAACAGAAAAGTAAACGTGACTCTAGAGAACAATATAAATCGATCATATGAGTTATATAACAGTAATACAACATTTGTAGCATCTACTATCAGCTATTTCTGACTTAATCTAAGATGCACCATCATCCATATCAATATGACAATTCTTTATCTGAACAATTTCAATGCAGATCGACTAAGTAAGATTTCATAAAACTAAGTTAATAATTAGTTATCGATTTTACCCAACTTAAAGAGACATTATGGTATCTGTCAAACTTTAACATCAGAACAGAAGGCTTTTCAATATTCAGTCACAACCAACAATGACAACAATGTGTGAAAGGTATTAAAAGTTACAGATTTTAAAAAGAAGGCAGTATAAGCATTCAATACTCACAAAGCAAAAGTCTTTCATGACTTTGCTTCAAAAATTAACTCTAAGGACTTTCCACCATCTTTCCTATAAAGACATCACGAGCATGTTTATTTACCTGAACAAAATCTAAAATTAAAGTTATCCAAAAGGATACGTGCTTGAACCAACTTTCTAACAATATGTGCAGTAGGTTATCAAAATTCCCATGTCAACTCAAGGTATCATTTTTATCAACCAGGCAAAAGATAACTTGTCAACATCATGCAATAGCATAGCCAAAAATGGTTTAATATTACAGCATCAAGAACTCAATATTAAGATAATAGCATAACTGAACGTTTTCTTCTGATTAAGTTATATAGCCACAAAGGAATAGCTTTCCCAATGACACTCCATTAAGAAGTAAAACTTGTTCATAAAGCAATTTTTGTTTTTAAATTTTTTCTGATCTAACTAGATGAGGTTTATCCAATATAAAGTCTTTATGAATGTCAACGTCGCTCAAATAAAAGCTAGAAAGTGAAAAAAGACCAGAGAGAATCTATTTTTACTTGCTAAAGTTCTTCCCGAGGTTTCATTTGTATACGAAAATTTGCACGCCAAATAGATACTTCCAGAAGCATACCTGTAAAAGCAAGTTCCTAAAAAAAGTGCATTATTTCTATACATATGTATGTATGTATGTCTATGGATCGGACGCCCTAAATGCAAAATTCCAAAATCTTTGAAGACAACTACTCATTAATATAAGAAAACATAACATTCACATGGTTTAGTCAATTATATCTATTTCCATAACAAGATAAGAGCAATTCACCAAACAATAGATATAAGAGAGTATAAAGTTTGAGTATCTCAAAATTATTCCAAAGATTAACCAAAGATAAACATAATACACTCATAATGTATTCACTGAATATGTTTCTAGTACTTAATACTCCACAGATCAAAACATCTTAACCGTAAGGAAAAGTAAAAAATGAGGGAGAAAGGGGTTGCCAGTTCTAAGGGACAAAAAGAAAATGGAAAAGACTACACTTACTGGTCAGGACAAACCATCTTTGTGCAATTTTACAAGATGGAGCATCATCGGACCACCCATCCTATTTCCATACAAAAGAACATAAATTAAGTGATGAGAGGGATAAAGAGAATAGAAGAAATGAGATGATCAATAATTAAACTATCTCTAAACCTTTGAGAAATATCCAGAACACTGATTTTGTCTCCAGGTCTTGAGAAGCAAGTGAAAGAGACAAACTCAAATTTTGCTAGATTTTGAGCTTAACAAGTTCAAGAGTTAGTTCTATCTATACATTCAAAACAAAAAGAAAATAACATTAACTTGCAATGTCATGGAAGCAACTTCCCTTAGAGATAGTGATTAAACATCCTTTGAGTAACTTTTCTCTTATTTCTTGACACTGAAATACATTCGAAACAAAAAAAAATAGCATTAACTTCCAGTGTCATGGAAGAAACTTCCCTTAGAGATAGTGGTTGAACATCCACTGAGTAACTTTTCTCTTATTTTTTGACAATGAAATATCATTTGGAAATAAAGAGTTTTAATTTTCTCTCCTAAACTATCTCAATATACATACTACCAAAGAAATATTTTCTACAAAAGCTATAAAATATAATTTGTTGCATCTTGCTGGATCAGAAAATGGAATCCCTGTGAAGCAAACTTCAGTATAATTTCTGAGACTCAGTTTATGCTAAAAGCATAGAACTATTTTCCTTAAGACAACAAAAGACAGAGCGAGAACTGGGATGATGAAAACCTCCCCAAATATTCATGCGCAATATAACAATTCTCAGTAGTATAGGTAAGGACATTTTCCATGTGATAAATTTGAAAGACATCTAACAATTATGGAGCATTTTTTCGTATCCTTGAATCCCTTTCTCATTTAAAAAATACTAAAAGTACTTATAGATAAGTACAAACAATGAATCAACAATAGGAATATGAAAAGAAAACCTGTATGAAGAAAGAACCATCGGAGAAATTGTAACAAAAAGAATACTCCATCAATTTTAATTTGTTTATCTTAGTTTTCTTTTTTGTCAGTTCCAAAAAAATTGTCCTTTTCCTTTTTTGACAACTCTTTAATTCTATTTTTACACATGACATGTTTGAGACCATAAGATTAAAGAACATTTTAGTATATTTTACATATCTTTAGTTTAAAACCACAATATTCAACTCTTATTTACCTTCTTAAACTTCGTACAACAACAACATACCAAATGTAATCACGCAAGTGGAGTCTAGAGAGAATAGTGCATACACAAAACTTACCTTTACCTTCTTAAACTCTATGACAAGCAAAAACCATACAAACAAATTGAAACGAAAGGAGTATACAATAGAGATATTTTGACATATCTATGAACCAAGGCCATCTAACAGGTTTATCATGAGCTTCTTTAGTCAAACAACTGAATCTATTAGGCATTGTATTCTCTCTACGAACCTCATTTTCACCTTCATCTACTCCATCATTCTTAGCTTTCACAACTTTCATGATAAACCCATTATTCCTACTCAAATAAAACCCATAATTACTACCAAAAAGTCTGGGATATTTGTGTGTCAATTCTAGTTTTAGAGGCTTAATTCGGGCCATAGCGAAGGGAAATCAAGAGTCTGATAACTTCTAGACTAATACTACGACTACGACTGCTAATACAATAAAAACATACCCAATGCAGTCCCACAAAGTGGAGTCTGGGGAGGATAGAATGTACACATACCTTACCCTTTCAAAAGTGAAGAGGTTGTTTCCAATAGACCCTCAACTCACAAAAAAGTCCAAAGTAATCCAAAATGAAACAACAAAAGTGAAAGCATAACAAAGCATATCGAGTGGTAACTAAAATAAAATAATACAATAATCAAAGTACAAGAAACAACATAGCATAACAAAGCATACCGTGCAACATTTCTTTTCCCATGGACTCTCAAAGAGATATCTCAATTGCATGAGCCTTATTCTTATTCATCTAATTAGTCATACATTTAACAATTTAAATGTGTTAATCATCTGTCAACATGAATTTCCAAAACTTTAAGATTTTTTCTTTAATGCATTTAATTGCAAAATATCTTTTAAGAAGTAGATAGTAGTAACCAATTTCATAATCTATAGGAATTCATGAAGACGTTGATCTCTCCAGTAATAATAGTTAGTAAGCTTATCGTTAAGAGCCTAAATAACTGTAGATCCTAAATCATATTTGATATCTTGATACCTAAAGAATAACAGGAGATGGATCATATATGATATAGCTAATTGAACTATTCATTTAGGCTGACTTCCAAATGCAATATAAGACTCACCTACATTCTTTAGAAGCTGGGAATAAGAATGTTACCAATTTTGATATTTAAGCTAGAAGAGACATATGAGAGGTGTTGCCTATCCTTCATAACCTGAAATAATAAAAAATATTACATGATGCAGACATCACTAATGGAGCAAATAGTGTGAACCAATGAACCATTTCATTGAAAATATAATTCTTCCAGAGCTGAATTATTGACAATATAGTTTACATAAACTGACACATATAAAATTATAAGAACAAAATATAAAAATTAATATTGAAATGAGTAGTTCAATTAGATACATCATATGTGATCCATTAACTTAATTATTTGCTTTTCAAGAGCACAAACAAAGACCAATTTTCTTATTGTGACATTTTCTCAAACATCTAATATGACTACAACTAACAAAATTCAAATTTAGTAATTGTAGATGAAGCACCAAATAAAGCACTAAAAGTGAAACAAAAATGAAGTCAATCAAATAAAAAATCGACAAAAGAAAACCTCAAACGAAATATGAAAGAGAAAAAGAAGGTAGTAGAGGCTAAAGTTTACTCAAAATTATACATGGCCCTTCCATGGAGATTTAATTGAGATGATGAGGGTTGATTGTGATTGTTCTCTCTACAGTTTTGTTAGAGATGATTGGAAATATCCGATGCTTCTGGATTTTCATTGACTTATTAAACCGGCTTGGCAATAAGTCATATTTACAATACTGCCCTTGGTCGTTCCTTGCTTCACCTTTCTATATAGTAGACATTATTATTATTATTATTATTATTATTCATTTTTTATCATTTATTTTTTTACTATTTATTTTTTACCCTTATCATTTAATATATATATATATATATTTCTACTATCTAGAAACGTCACCAGAAGGACGACCAAGGGCATCTCAGTCATTTCACACTTACATTTCTAGAAGCACTTACTTATTTATAATCCATTGCTTCTCTTCCTCCTCTTATAAACACCGACTTATTTTCTTGCCACTTTTCATTACAATCTTTTGATTCTCTTCATCTTCTCTTCCAAATGCAGGTAAGCTTTCTCTATATTATTTTTTTTAAATTTTCCTTAAGTTCTTTTCAAATTTATCAACATATATAAAAGGATAGAGTTTCAGTAGGTTTGTTATGTGTGAATTTAGTTGTGATAATGTGATTGATAAGAATGAACAAAGAGGTTATTGATGTATGTGTTTCTCTATTTCATATTTGATTTTGTAGTAGGTTTATTTTTTGTTTCTTGAGAGCAGCTTTTGTACTGCTTTGAAAGTTTAGTTTGTGATTTTATTCTCCAAGTGTTTGAAAAATTCCTCAATCAGGATTCCCATTAGATATTTATTACATTATTTTTTGGGGGGAATTTGTTGCTTCTCTTAGGCGTTTAAGTTGCATAATGAAATCTTTAGCTAATGATGCTTTTAATTATGTTTAAAAATATTATCTATGTTCAAGAGGTTATGTTTTTTATACTTTCTAAAAGTTGTGTACTTATGAAGAATTTGATAGAGATATGTTAGCATTTATAATAAGTCGAGCAACATATTATGTTGAAGTATTGGTGTGGGTCGTTATTCGATACTTATATTAGTGGATGACAAAAGTATAAGTGTGCATAGTTACTTAGCCGATACTTATAAACTAATAACTAAAATCTTATGTTGCTTTCTTTATCTGTGGTTCAAATAGTTAGTCTGATATCTGAATTGCAGTTTCAAAGATGCTTTTGAGATGCCATTTTCTACTATTTTAGAAAAAACTGCTTTGTGAGGATCTGCTGCCACTTTTTCCTATTGCATCCTCTTCAAAACTAAAGCCTTACAAGGTTTCTGCATCAGTGTCCTACTATGAGGTACTTGTTCAATCATAATCTATGAAAATCCTTGTCGAGTAAGCCACTTTTATTTGATCTTACTAAGATACTTAGTTTTTTCTTTTTCTTTTATTTGTTTTTCCTTTCCACCACTTGGTGTAATTAGGTTATTTGGTATTGAAAACCTAATTTTCAAAAAAGAAGAAAAATCCCAACTTGAAGGGAATAGTTATGAACATATGATTTGTTCTTGTGCTGTATATAGTAATGAATCATGAAAATTTTGGTGGAGCTTCAAAATGACCTCATCAAGATTTAGATATGTAGTGGTCCATTGAGGCTAAAACTCTGTTAATAGAATTATAATAATCATTGTCTAATTCTCAGTAGAAGTACTGAAACCTTAATTTTGTTGAACCTTAAATTTAAAATTGCATTAGTATACCTAATTATTCTTCGAGCTGTTGGGAGTTGGTAATCTATCACGGATATGAATAACCTTATGATCCTTTTTCATTTGTCAGGACATTTTGCATGATGCTTTAGAGAGTGAAATACATCAACAGACGCTCACTGGCTACATATCATTCAAAGTACCAGATAATTCTTTTCCAGTCACAAACTGCATAGGTATTATCAGGGGCCTTAAACATGATTTAGGCAAAGCGAACAGCATACGTGATCCCATAGAAGTAGCTCTCTTATGTATACCTGATGGACATCATTGTATGGATCTCTCACTTTTATAAAGTAAGTGGAAAAATCTCACCTGGTATTAATTTTCTAAAATGTACAAGTTTTCTAACCCTTCAACGCCATATAACATTACATCATTCAAAGCAGGAGGGTTAAATTATTTTGCTATTAAATGAAACTGCAACCACTTTTGAGAACTCTGGAAATGGTTACATGATGATTCTACAAGCTAGTGACCTCCCATTTATATCCCTTTCAAGATCTACCCTGCCCAATTCTTGGAAGCTTTACGAACTTCAGGTATATGACATTATTATTGTACCAGTAAATAGTTTGCATAAGTTTCTTTTGAAATTCTATATTCAATGGCATGTGTTCTAGCTTGTGATGTTGGATGGATTGTTTTTGTTCAGTTTATATCATTGCATCACTGTATCTCTTGAACCTTTTAATCTGCATGATAATCTAGGATTCTGCTATATACCTGTAACTGGATAGTGAAAAGGTTCAAAGCATTCTTCATTCTGTGGTTTCTCCCTTGGTAGTCAGTGGTGAGTGGTTATCTTTGTACTATTTAGGTTCCAACCATTCTTACTTGTTATTATCTATAGGAATAGAGGCTAACACATTCACGAGAATTTACCAAGAAAATTTTGGGTTTAAAATGTCACGTCATACCCAAAATGAGTACATCTGAATACCTGTGGTCCATCTCATTTAAATACCAAGTTGAATCACCTATTTCTTAGTCAATTGGGAATTCAGTTTCAAGCTAAGTTAGCTAATGGTATTTAGAGAATCTTGATATACTAACCCTCTAACAACAAAGTTTAAGACATTATCTTCCAAGTACTATGAATAAATTGAATTATAGAGGTCGTATGAATTCCAAATTCACTTGAAACTACAATACTATAATGACAAATTGAATTTTATCTAGGTACATATAATTTTGTTAACAATTCTCATGTAATAGAGATGGCAATTGCTAGACACTTATTCATTTGGTTCTAAATAACAAGTTTATCTCAGGATTATAATCCTGTGATTATAACCAGGAAGATAATCCCATGATTTTGAGATGGATTATGTCAACCAAAAACTAGATAAATCTAATCCAAAATTTGCAACTTGAATACCCCAATCTGTGTAACCAAACGGCCTCTTGACGCATTGTGAATTTGGTTTGGATATCCTAGCAAAATGATTTGACATTTTCAATGTGATTTTTTTTATCTATCAGCATTAAGAGATGTAGCTTATGTTTTTGCTGCCAGAAAGCGTGCTTTGGCTTACATCTTGAATGAAGATGAAGATGAAGTTTCTGATACAGAGTGACAGTATCTTGACCCAAACACCTCCGCCATGAAACTATAATAATATCTTAATTAGTGGATTAAATAATTTGAATAATGAGACTTATAGCTTGTAATGAGTTAAAAGTATTTTTAATTTTGGATCATTTTATGGATGAATTAGCATATGGTAACATTTATCCTTTAGTTATTGAGCATGATGCCATGACTCAACTTTCTGATAATGTTTCTTCCATGCTTTGTTGTACCACGATGAAAATGCAGCTATGGTAGCTAGATACACTTCTCCTCCAAAAGGACACTTATCTCAATTACAATCAAGCATTAAGCTACACAATCCAAGCCGTAAGCCAAAATCTACATGGGTTAAGGAAGAGAAGCTCAAAAAAAGAATGAGTAGAAAACTTGTCTATTGGTTTCAAGAAAACTGGAAGAGAATTTGGGTTCTGGTGTTGTGGATTTTGCTAATGAGTGGACTTTTTCTTTAAAAGTTCTATCAGTACATACAAAAGAGTGTATTTCAAGTCATGGGTTATTGCCGTCTCACGGCTGAGGGTGTTGCTGAGACTCTCAAGTTCAACATGGCTTTAATACTCTTGCCAGTATGCAGGAATACCATTACATGCCTCAGGTCCACTAAGTTGAGCAGTTTTATACCCTTTGATGATAATATCAACTTTCACAAGGTAGGCTGCCCCTTATATTCTTTTTTTTTTCATATGTTAAAAAAGAAATGCTCCCACAAAGATCTCCTATGGGATATCTAGTATTTTTGACTGATCTCCTATAAAACAGATTATATAACTAAAATAGTCTGTTAGTTATGGATTTGGCATATCCAGTAGGTTTGATCACAACCTTATATATATGTTAAGAAGTTCATCAAACATGTGCAAAAATTAAATTGAGAATTTGTTCCTACTATTACTCTATTTGTCAATGTAGTTTGAGAATTTATTCCTACTACATGAGTATGAATAATGAACATATCTATGTTACTCTTGTGGAATTTGCCTAATTATACATGTACATCGCTAATAATCATAAAATATGAGGATGACATAAGTGAAAGGTGGTGTTTATATTAGTCCTTAAGTTGCAATATGTGGCACTTATATTTTCTCTAATATTCTTGTTATGTGCAGACTGTCGCTGCAGCCATTGTTATTGGTATCATACTCCATGCCGGCAACTACCTTGTATGTGATTTCCCAAAGCTTTTACGTCCAAATTCTACAGGTTATCAGAAATATTTAGTGAATGATTTTGGCCCTACTAAGCCTCGCTACATAGATCTTGTTAAAGGAGTTGAGAGTGTGACGGGACTAATAACGGTAATCCTCATGGCCATTGCTTTCACTCTTGCAACACAATGGTTTAGGTTTTGCCTCATTACACTTCTCAAACCTTTTGATAAACTCCCTGGCTTCAATGCATTTTGGTATTCACACCACCTTCTTAAAGTTTCCTCTTAGTCAACCTCTCTTCCCCAAAGTTGCGTAATTAATTGATTGATACTTCACTTTTTATCTAATCACAGCAATAATTATTTTTAGAATCTTTGACTTCTTTATATTTGATACCTTATTGAGTGTATATTACTATGTCATCAGACTCATGAGTTCTCTTAAATACTTTTACTCCTAAGCTTCTGTAGCGGAGGAGATGTATTTACCACAAAGCAAGGTTGCATATCTGTTAACTACATGAGCATTAATTTATTTTAAATTTGTCTTAGCCACAAGAGCATAAATTTCTTTATGGATTATACACATCCCCCTTCTCCCATAGAAGGGTAAAAGTGACAACACAACTAAGTAAAATTATGTTATTGTTAAATCTCATTACAATGGGTTATCTTCTTCTCTATTTCCGATAATTTTACTGGAAACTTGACAAAAAGAAGAGAATTGATATTGGAATAGACATTTATCTATCAGTCCACCCTTATATGTGCATGTGAATTTCCGTGCAATAATAACTAATAAGTCCGATTGACTATGTACTACTTGCAGTTAGTTCGGATTGCGAGGTTCACAGGAAATAATAGATATTGGGATAAAGATACTAACTTCGCCAAGTTTTCTTTGCAAGACGTATTTGGAGTTGATCTTTTCACCATGATGATATTTAGTGAGTTATGTGTTAATTACTGTAGGAAATAAAAAAGTTAGAAAGATTGTGTTGGCGGCGGTTGCAAAGCACTTGACACTTGTAGTTTTGGAGCTAGGTGGAAAATCTCCAGTTTTTATGGATTCAAACATCAATTTTAAGGTAATATTTCTGATTTGCCGACGGTCTCTAGGTTGTTTGAACATATAATGCCAACATTCATAATAATAAGCTTTCTTAATTTTTTCATTTGTCAAATTATTTTTGCTTTAAGGTTACAGTATGGCGTATTATTTCTAGAAAGTGGGGCTGCAACAACGGACAAGCATGTGTCGCTCCTGATTATATAATTACCGCCAAAGACAATGAGCCAAGATTGATGTGTTAAGACCAAGGAGCTTTAATGTGTGACATTATGCAAAATCTTTTGCTCAATGCTTTTTAATTTTTGCTCTTTTGAATCCTCTTCGCCAGCTAGATGCTATGAAGCATGAATTGAAGAAATTCTACAGGAAGGATCCACTAAATTCAGGAGATTTTTCTCACATTGTGAATGCTAACCACTTTTGTGGACTATCAAATTTATTGAATGATACTAAGGTTATCAATAAGGTGGTTCATGGAGGTCAGAGAGATGAAAATAACTTGTGAGTCAACCACACTCTTTCTCCCAAAACTTGTTATCATAAAGATATTTGTTTATGACATGAGAAATTTTTTTTATTCATCTTCTTTTCCTCATCTTAGAAAGATCGCTCCTACAATTCTTTTGAATGTCCCACATGATTCCTTAATCATGAAGGAGGAAATATTTGGTCCTCTACTTCCTATTATCACGGTAAGACATGCTCTGCCTGTAAAAATTGACTTGTCTTTGTACAATCTCTTTCTGGATGACAAAAGGTTTGCTGATAATGATAGTCACACATTTATGAATTATAACAACAACATGCCCAGTGTAATCTCAGAAGTGGGGTCTGGGGAGGGTAGTATGACTTGTCTTTTGTACAATCTCTTTCTGGATAACAAAAGGTTTGCTAATAACGATGGCCACACATTTATGAATTATAACAACAACATGTCCAGTGTAATCTCACAAATGGGGTCTGGGGAGGATAGTGTGTATGCAACCTTACTCCTAACTTATGAAGGTTAAAAAATAGTTTCCAATAGGCCCTCGGCTCAAGTGAAGCAGAGTCAGAAGGACAAGCGGGTAAAACAAATACAGTAACATTTAAGAATTGTGACCTGATAAATTAGATTCCTCTACAAGATGGTCTATTTGCAGAACCATTTTTTTTATGAACGTGGTGTCCGGGTCAGCTTTCGTATGACTGCATGTCATGGGTATGTATGCCATTTTATAGTGTCTATTTATGTTTGGTCAGTTGAATGCTGGCTATTTGGACTTAGAATTCTAATGATAGGAAAAATTCATTTGATCAGTTGGAAACAAAATTGAAAAGTCTTTTGCTACTAAAAAGATAGTCTTCGCTAAAAGAGGACTGCTAGGTATTGGTACATTTGTAGAATTTAAGACTTCAGGCATGTACTCTATATATAACTTGGTGTCGAAATTTGGAAACATTTAGGTAATGGTGTAGAATATTTTTAATTCTCAATTAAAAGATTTAGAGCCAGTGAATTAGTTCATTGATTTCTTTCTATATATGGTATAAGAGTATGCCTCAAATACATTGCAATGTCTATGAGGAGTCATTATAAATATCTTGTTAGAGGTTTATATTAGAAAATTTTGAGTCGGGAGTCTATCTAAAATCACCCCTCTAACTCGCATATGAGGTAGTAGTATGAATTACGTACACTTACCCTTCGAGACCTCATCTGATGGGAATATACTGGGTATATCGTTGTTGTTGTAGATTTATATAGAAAAAATTTTAAAGGAAAACTTTTATTTCCTAAGAGAAGACCCTTGGTAATTGATACTTATCTCTATTTATTATTTTTCTGAATAGACATAAAATGAGCTAAAGCGACACTTATTATGTGACATGTGGAATATCATTTTTCACATTTATTTTTTCTAATATTACTTCTTTTTGTTTCTTTTTGCCGTCAGGGTGTTGTAAGCCACCAACACAATGTAGGTACACATTTGGGAAAACCAACATATTGGATTAGTCCAATTAACAATGCAACAGACATGGATTGCTTGAATTGGAACAATGACCAAACACAACTTTGCTACTTTTCTGATTCTTGCAAAGGTCGATTATTTTGAACTTCTGAACTAATTTAATCTTTAAAGTTAATTTAACATGTTCTTGATTGTGAATGCCGAGAGATTGATCACAACAACAAAAATGCATCTCCTACTATAGAATTTATAAATATTATGTGTATCAATGTAAATTGACTATAGTCACTACCATATGTGAATGTGAGCATTCAGTAGTATGTTATTACCACGATTGTATAAAACATACATTTGAGATCATTTTCATCAACTGATCCGATCAAACGGGATAGCCTCTTACTATTACATCTTCAATTTATTTTACCATACGTTGCACGGGCATACCTAGCTAGTATATATGTAAATGAAGAGTTTTGATACTACTATTTTGTCTTTAAGAGCCTACTTGCTATTAGAGTTTTGATACTACTATTTTGTCTTTTAGTGCCTACTTGCTATTACTATTATTATTATTATTATTATTATAATTATAATTATTATTATTATAATAATAATAATAATTATTGTTATAATTATTTATTTATTTATTTTATTATTCATTTTTTTTATCATTCATTTTTTACTCTTATATATATATATATTACCCTTATATATAAATGAAGAGTTTTGATACTACTATATTGTCTTTTAGTGCCTACTTGTTATTACTATTTTTATTTTTATTTTTATTTTTATTATAATTATTAATTTTTTTACTATTACTACTACTACTATTATTATTATTACTATTACTTCTTTTTTACTATTACTATTACTACTATTATTATTTTTTTCCTACTAATATATAAGTAAAAGTTTGATTGTACTACTAATTTGACTTTTAGTAGTACCACACCTTTACGTTATTTGTTTTTTTTTTTACTTACTATATATAAGTGAAGGTTGGGGTGACTATCAAACATATTTTGGTAATTTTAGTCACCCCAACTTTCACTTCTATATAGTAGTAAATAAAATGATTACACATGCATATAATTTTTCTTATATTTATTAGTTTTGTCCTCATTTTTATGGTGCAATAAAATAGGTATAAATAACATAAATACCAACCCTTTTGGAAGTAATTACACTCTTTTCCATTTTTTCTAATTACTTTACTCTCTCTCCCTATTAATATACATAACATAGCCGACATATACATAGCATTTTGTGTATATATTAGAATTTTTGTAATATATTTAGGGAGTTGGAACTTTTTGTAATATTGAAAACATAAATTGTGTATTTGTGTAATTTTTAGATAAAATAGTTACATATGCCTATTGTTTTTTTTTTTTATATTTATTAGTGCTGTCCTCATGTATTATTTTAATAATATTTTTATTTAGACCTTTGTAATTGAATTATACATAGTAGTATTTTTTTATAAATATCTTTTTGTTCCTTATTAAATAACTACCAAGGATTTTTCGATATATATAAGTGAAGGTTGGGTGACTACCAAGGGTATTTCGGTAATTTTAGTCACCCAAACCTTCACTTATAAATAATAGTAAATAAAATGGTTACATATGCATATGATTTTTTTTATATTTATTAATTTTGTCCTCATTTTTATGGTGCAATAAAATGGTTACACATGCATATTGTTTTTTTCTTATATTTATTAGTTTTGTCTTCATATATTATTTTAATAATATATTTATTTAGATCTTTATAATTGAATTATAATGATAGCATTTTCTTATAAATATCTTTTTTGTTCCTTATTAAATGACTATCAAGGGTATTTCAATAATTTTAGGATGCAATAAAATGGTTACACATGCATATTGTTTTTTCCTTATATTTATTAGTTTTGTCCTCATTTTCATAGTGCAATAATATGGTTACACATGCATATTACTTTTTCCTTATATTTATTAGTTTTATCCTCATTTATTATTTTAATAATATTTTATTTAGACCTTTGTAATTGAATTATACTCCCTCCGTTTCATATTAGTTGGCCTCTATTGACTTGGCACGCCCGGGTTTTATTTTACCTAATTAGCCTTATTAATTGTGCTTTGAAAATATAAATTTGAGTAAATACACTTTGTTTAGTCATTTAATATTAAGGGTAGTATTGAAAGAACATAATAAAATCCTCTTGATTTCATCAAAGGGACAACTAAATTGAAACAAATATTTTTAGAAAGAGGGCCAACTAAAATAAAATGGAGGGAGTACATGATAGTAATTTTTTATACAGAAAAAATCTTTTTGGCCACAAAAATTTAGCCCAAATGTGGCCACAATAGTAAAAAGATCCATTCACACTACAAACTAGTTTCTTTCTGTTCATTTTTACCCCTTTCATTCTAAATTTAAAATTCTATCATTACTTATTTATTACTATTTTTCAATACATTGGAAACTATCCCAATACATGGGAATGGAAAAGTTAACATGATTTTCATAAATATGATTGCATAGTATGTATTGTTTGAAAAGAATAGTCTAGAATAAAAATAATGATATAAAATTAATTAATTATATTTTCATATAGTCACATTAAATGTGACCAAAGTAGTATCGTCTGAAAATTTTAATTTAACATATACACTTATGTTAAATTAATATATTTGTTAGAAAAAATATACTCCACAAAAAATTATTTATGTTTCTTTTTGAAAAGAATAGTCTAAAATAAAAATAATGATATAAAATTAATTATTTTATTTTCATATAGCTAAAAATTAATGTGACCAAAGTAGTATTATTTGAAAATTTTAATTCAACATAATATACTTAAGTATCATATTTACTTAATTATTTATTTTATCAGATAAATAGTTCTTAATTCTTTTAATCTTTTATTTGAAATTCTATTTTATGAGTGAGAATTCCAATTTTTTTACAGTAACACATTACACACTGCCCGTGGATTAATATACATTACTTTGTTAGTATTTATAGGTCATGTTGGAGTTATTTATATAGTCTCTTCTTCTTCTTCTTCTTCTTCTTCTTCTTCCTTCTTTTGTTGAAAATCAAATCATACCAATCAAA
The DNA here is from genome assembly GCF_002878395.1 of Capsicum annuum. Classification (NCBI taxonomy): domain Eukaryota; kingdom Viridiplantae; phylum Streptophyta; class Magnoliopsida; order Solanales; family Solanaceae; genus Capsicum; species Capsicum annuum. Next base: position 121,137,119 of record NC_061116.1, read on the forward strand.
TTTTTAGTGATCTCTAAAATTAAAAATCAAATCGAACCAAATAAAGATATCAATTTTTTCTTTGATTCGATTTCTTCCCCACTCTCCTTATTAAATTAACACCCTTACTTGGCACATTTTAATGACCTATAAATCAATGTTTTGATGTAAATTATTTTTTTATTCAATAGGTGAAAGGAGGATAAATTTAATCTAATTGATGAAATTTGGAAGGAATGTATTTTAAACTAGGGAATTCTTGGCCCTTTTTTTGTAATTAAGAACTTCAAGAAAAAAATTCTTTTGGCCATGCACAATGGACACAATGATATTTGAATGTTTATTCATACTACAATTCGATTTTTTGGTTACATTTTTACCCTTTCTCAATTTAAATTTTTCTCAATAATTTATTAACTATTTTTAATACATGGTTTTTTTTTTCAATATATGGGGATTGAACATTTTTCTTGTTCACTTTACCCGGACGAATTATGTACAAAAATAATTGGATAAATACCTTTTTTTTCTTTTAGTGCTAAGTGAAGAAATTTAAAAAATATTAAATAACTTAAGACAGTTTGTAAGATCAAATGACTTTGGTTAATATTAATTCGACTTTCTAATTATATTTAAAAAAATTTAAATATGTAGTATAATTGTACACCTATATTTTTGTAAATACGATCTCTACTTGAGTAATTTTATTAATTATTACGTCTAACTAAATTTAAACTACACATTTAAATATTTTCAAATATAATTTAACAATATTTAATAATGACAATCAAAATTCAAAACACTTTAGACATGATATATATCGACATATTATAAAAATCATAAAATTATATAGTTCATATGTGTCAACTATTGCTATTTGCTAGAAACAACCCAAGAGAGTCATGTGTTAATGTGGTAGTCTTGCTCCCTTATGTTATGTCGATTTTTGATAATAATCATTACTTATATTTGTTATTAAATTGATCTCTAATAAAGTTATTTTATTAATTATTATGCTTAAGTAAATTTAAACTACATATTTATATTCTAATATAATTTAAAATATTTCAATAACAACAGTCAAAACTTAAAACACTTTAGACATGATACACATTTACATGATATACAAATCTCAAAAATCATATAATTCAGATGCATTGATCATAGTAACAACGACCCAATAGAGTCACATATTAATGTTGTAGTGTTTTGACGCTATTATATTACGTCAATTTGATAACTTGTGATCGAATCATTACTTATAGTATTTGTTGTTAATGTCTGATTAATATTTTTAAATATTTTCATCACGACAGTCAAAATTCAAAATATTTTAACATGGCAGACAGCGACACATTTTAATAATCATAAAATCATTTTGTCCATGCGTGTCAACCCTACATATATATTGTTACTACTATCACACACATTAGACAAACAAGAGTTATTTTATGAAATAAATAAATTATAAATTTGCTAACTTTTTATTTTGAATTATTCCCATATTAAAAATAAAAGAAAAAAATAATTTAGCCCCTTTCATCAATTTCCCTCCAAATTAAAAGGTGTCATATGAATATTTCAATTAATTTTTCTCTCTAATTGTTTATAGGGGTGAGTACTGATTATTCCAGTTCTCATCTATCCGGTTCAATTCTCTCAATTTTTTTTATAATTTTAATTTTTTTAATTTCTACTTTTTAATCTAAATTTTTTATTTTACATTATTTATGTTCCATTTTCTTTCTTTTTATTTCTCAATCATTACTTCTTGTAATTTTATGTTATGTCATAAATTTTTATTTTTTATTATTTATTTCTTCACCTAGCATAATTGATTAACTGCGCTACTATTTTAATTTTTGAATTAAAATAGAATTTTATTGTTGAATATTTCAAAAATTATGTTAAAAAATTGTTTAAATATGTAGTTTAATTTTAATTTAACATAATAATTTAAAAATAATTAATTAAAGGTCATTTTAGTAATAACTATAAGTAGTGATTCACAATTTATCAAATCGACATAACATAAAGGAGAAAGACTTGTACGATCAACACTTATATCTCACTCTTTTTGGTTCGACACATATGAAGTCTGAACTATATGATTTCCTTAATATATAAACATTTACAACGTCTAGAGTGTTTGAGTTGTAGTTATTGAAATATCTCACAAATTATGTGTAAAAATTATTTCAATATATAATTTAATTTTGTTTAAATATAATAATTAAAAAATAATTAATTAGAGGTTAATTTAATAATATATATAAGTATCGAACACAATTTATCAAATCAACATAACATAATGACGAAAGACTTGTATGGTCAACTCTTATGTCTCACTCTCTTTGGTTCGACACATGATGTATGAACTATATGATTTCTATAATATGTCGACATTTATCTTGTCTGAAGTGTTTGAGTTGTCGTTATTGAAATATCTCACATATTATGTTTAAAAATTATTCAAATATATAGTTTAATTTTATTCAAACATAATAATTAAAAAAATAATAAATTAAAGGTCAATTTAGTAACATATTATATAAGTAACAAATCACAATTTATCCAATCCGCGTAACATAGAGGTGAAAGACTTGTATGATAAAAAATAACGATAGCTCGAAGAGGAGTAAACTATCCTTCAAATCATCTCTTTCTTTATTTAAGTTAAGAAAAAAGTCAAATACGTTTGAACTTTTTGTCTTCGAACCAATAAATTATATGTATAAATTTTATAATTATTTGAATACGTGATATTATTTTTTATAACTAAATGTAAATATTTATACCTTATAGTCATTAATTTGAGTTTAGTCTACTTATTTTACATGTACTATGATATTTTAAAATTCTATTTTTTGAAAAATATGATCAAACATATCACTCCAAATCTAATTGCTTATATGTGGTATAGTATATGATTGATTTTTAATGTACTTCAATAGATTGATCCTTTGATTTTTGAAATGAAGTAACCTATACAATTAAACAACATAAAATGCTAAAGTTTCGGAAGAATATTGAAAAGTAATGTAAAAAATTCAAATACCCTTATCTAATAATCATAGATACCAATTTATTAATTTTCAATATTCATTTGAAATAATTGTTCTTTATTATTTTATACTTATCAATTTATCATTAGCTAGTCATAAACCAAACTATCAAACCAGGTTGATAGTTTTATTTTAATTTAAAATTTTAAAAATGACTAAATTACTTTATTTTTTATTTTAATGAAAAAAATGATCCAAAACGGAATCATGAACGCTCACTATTTAAAAAAAGAATTTAACATCCTTTTATTTCTTAAAATGCACATTATAATTGTGTGTTTCTAAGAAATTAAAATAGTTGTAGTTCAAATTTTATCAAATAAAAATAATATTGTATCACAATCAATATTTATAATTTCATCCGAATTGAGTAAATCAAAGATTTTTTTCGGGTTGATCAAGAAATAAAATTGAAAATTGAAATAAAAAAATAATCAAGAAACATATTTAATAACGAAGATTATGAATATGACATAATTCAGAATTTAGACATAGAGATATGACATATTTAGTTTATTTATCAACTCCACTTTTCAAATAATTAAGATTACTTTGATTAATTTATTTTAAATTTTATTCTTAGATATTATTTTAAATTTTAAATAAAACTTTTTGAATTGGATATATATATATATATATATACACACACACGTGTGTGTGAAAATTATAAAACAATTAAAGAGCGCCGTAATAAAAAATAATAATATGATTGAAAGTTAAAATCTTTTTGTTGGGACAAATCATTAAGCTTCAATTTAAATAAGTTATAAATATATTTAAATTACACCGATTAAAATTTGAAGTAAAATATAAGTTTATTTATACATTATTATTAAAAGGAGAGTAAAGTATAAAATACACATATTTCGTTTTTTAAGTATAAATAAATATATAGTTTTTAAATTTTATGTAGAAATCTTTTATACTCATTAATTGTTGTTGTTTAAATCAATTTTAGTTGTTCAATAAGTTTAGATAATTGAAAAAAGTGACTGCATTTATTAATTTATTTTGGAGGGAAACTTATTTAGGAAAGCATGGTAAAAACTAAAATAAGGCTATAGAAGTCTTTTCACAATTGTGGCCAAATTTGGGCCAAATAGTTGTGACCATTTAGCACTATCCTTTTATAAATATCTTTTTGTTCCTTATAAAATGACTATCAAGGGTATTTCGGTAATTTTAGAGTGCAATAAAATGGTTATACATGCATATTGTTTTTCCTTATATTTGTAGTTTTGTTCTCATTTTTATAATGCAATAAAATGGTTATACACGCATATTATTTTTTTCTTATATTTATTAGTTTTGTCCTCATGTATTATTTTAATAATATTTTTATTTAGACTTTTGTAATTGAATTATACGTGGTAGTATTTTTTTATAAATATCTTTTTGTTCCTTATTAAATAACTATCAAGGGTATTTCGATAATTTTATGATGCAATAAATATTTTGGAATCGATGTATGTATCCACAACTTATATATTTGAAACTTTCAAATGAGACGTGCATCATGTATTTTTCGAGGAATGTCCAAACGAAAGACGTGTCGCCGACTGTAGTTGCAACAATCTAGCTAGATTTTTATCCACTTATATAATCATTTTTGTATTGGTTGGACCAGTCTAGCAAACTCAATTTTGTTCTACACTGAATGTATATATTATGCTAACACCGGTTCATTTTGTACTGCATTTCTTTTCTTTTACTCCCATACTAAACAATTACAATAAATAGAAAATAATCTTCCCCAAAGTTGGATCTCTTTTGCACATTAATGTTGTCAAAAGGCTCGTGCCTAGCACGGGCACGGTATCTAGTCATGGGAGAAACAAATAAAACATAGTACAACAAACGGGATGCATACATCACAATATCATTTGATCCTAGATTTAGTTTGAAGTGGCTTTAAGAGGAGGTGAGTGTGTTCATCGAATCTTTTCAATATAGAGTTATATTATATATAAGATACTTTTTTATTTTTGTGTATGTATATAGATTTTAAATATTCTAAATACAATGTTAAATGTAGACTCAGTGGTTTAAGAAATTCAAAATTTACTTTGAGATTCTAAGTTCAACTCTCAAATATTATATTATTTTTTTTCAAATCCCTTAGTGAAAGTTCTGAATTCGTAATTGAATTCAGCTGAAACTTAGAACTTAAGATTTTAAAATTTGTTGAAAAATAACTTTTAGAATCTTGAATTGTATTTGAACATACTCTGCATTTTACATAGAAAAAATTTAAAATTCTATGAATGAAAGTGAATTTCACCACAAAAAAAATGAATTTTTGACATTTGAAGTTTTTTTAAGACTGATATTTCAAAAAGTAGACCGAATTTCATGAACAAACAATATATATTTATTTTAAAAAAATCTACATTCCAAATCTATTGAAAAACTGGGAGCTTGTGAGCTTGATTTGTGCTAAAAGAAACAATATAGCATGAGATCTAATTTGTGAACTATCTACAAATCACGATCAGTGACAGACCTAATGCATTTATTATGAGCTAATGTGGACTCGATAGCTTTTACAAAATTTTGCATTTTAATAATAATATAGTACTTATGTATAAATATTAGGCTGTGACTTCAGTTGTTATGTTATAGGTTCCTTGCATTTTACACCCCAAAGAGTTTTTCTTTTTTTAACTTGCACTCTATCTTATTTATTTTTACAATTTACACCCTAACCTCTTGGGTCCCTTGCATTTTACATCCCAAGGTATCTTCTTTTTTTAACTTACACCCTATCCGAGTTTTTTTTACAATTTACATCCTAACCTTTGCATTTTCTTACAAAACAGTAAAATTATTTTTTTAATGATTTTTTCATGAGGGTGAAATAGGAATAACAATATACTCCCTCCATTTCATTTTACTCGTTTCAATTTGACATGACTATTTTACCATAGTACCTTTATTAAATAATGTTTACATTTTAATTTGGAGATAAAACAATTAATACTAAGGGTAAAAAAGGAAAAAAAATTTATCTTGTCTTGATTAATGAAAAATAACAAGTAAAATAAAAAATCAAATTAGAAAATTTGAAACGAGTAAAATGGAACGGAGGAAGTATTATTTTTTAAAATAAATTTATTTAATTTTTAGTGTAATGAACTTTCAAGATATGTTCTTGCATTCACATTTATCATCTAACTATAGTCATGTGATAAGTATTCTCACTTTAATTTGTAACTGCTAAAATTTCGTAGTGGCGTTGCTTCTGAGTGGTGAAAGTACGGTGCAGTGAAATTTCTGGAGCCATGTCAATATTAATGCAATCATAATCACCTATACTACCTGTCAGAAAGAAAATAATAACGTAAAGAAAGGACCAAAATATTGAGGGAAAATGAATAGAATAGCAGTAGTTAAGGATAAAGCAAAAAATATAACACTGAATTAATGGAATTTGTCTTTAACAATGTCTTTCTATATCACTAGTTCTGCAATATCAATCTTCTCTTAACTCAGATGGCATTCGTTTGGAATTCTCTAAAAATTTGAGTTTGCAAATTTTTCATCTAACTTCCTACACTAAAAATTCAATAAATTTATTTTAAAAAATAATACTTCCTCCGTTCCATTTTACTCGTCCCAAGTTTCCTAATTTGATTTTTGATTTTACTTTTTGTTTTTCATTAATCAAGACAGGATAATTTTTTTTTCTTTTTTACCCTTAGTATTAATTGTTTTATCTCCAAATTAAAATATAAACATTATTTAATAAAGGTACTATGGTAAAATAGTCATGTTATTAATTATTTTTCTTAATCAATGTGCAATGTCAAATTGAAACGAGAAAAATGGAACCGAGGGAGTATATTGTTATTCCTATTTTGCCCTCATGAAAAAATTATTAAAAAAATAATTTTACTGTTTTGTAAGGAAATACAAAGGTTAGGGTGTAAATTGTAAAAAAAAAAATAGGATAGGATGTAAGTTAAAAAAAGAAGACACCTTGGGGTGTAAAATGCAAGGGACCCAAGAGGTTAGGGTGTAAATTGTAAAAATAAATAGGATAGGGTACAAGTTAAAAAAAGGAAGACACTTTGGGGTGTAAAATGCAAGGGACCCTAGTATATATATATACTTAAGTAGGGTGTACATAGATCGGGTTGGTTCGATTTTTTATTAAAATATAATCAAACCAATAATGTCGGTTTTCTAAATCTATAAATCAAATCAAACCAATACGCAATCGGTTTTCTTTATTTCGGTTTTGGTTAGTTTTTTTTTTTCGATTTTTCGATTTGCTCGGTTTTTTTATAATTATAATGTGATTGAAGAAAAAAATTAAATGTTTTCACTAAAAAGATAAAAAAAAAAATGGTCATAGAGTAGTTCCAATAAAAATTAAGTTGGCAAATTACTAAGACGTCTAAACTACTATCTCTCAAAATAATATTATGTGGATACCTAAGTAGTTCAATTTCTAAGTCACTAGTCACAGTAGCTTGTCTGAAAGTTTACTTCACATAAAATGTGAGCACACAAAAGAATGAAGAATTAGACAACTTATTAAAAACTTAACTCCATAAAGTAATTAATTATAACATAATTCCATAAAAAGAGAAAGAAGAGAAACAAACCTAAATCACAACTTGACGAATGAGAAAAGTAAGATGAAAGTAAGATGAGAAAATAATGAGAACTCTCTGAAAACTTGGAAAGTAAAATGTAAAAAGTGAAGCAATTAAAGAGTTTTAGGTTTTTATATTAACTAGTTAAACCCCACGTGTCTCGCACGTGTAACATTTGATTATTTAAAATTAGATGATTTTGTCTATTGCAAAATTTTTTAATGAAGAGCAAAAACTTTAAATCACTTCTCAAAGATCCTTCACACTTTAACAAAATAGTGCAAACATAACATATGTTTTATTAAAATATTTAATAAATTTTCAATTCTTAAATATTGAAGAAATAATTTTGTCTAAAGCAGACATTTTTAACGAAGGACAAAATTTTTAAATATTTCTGAATACCGAATCAAATAAAAACGAAGTTGAAAGAAAACAAACCAAACTGAAATAGTTCGATTCGGTGTTCGATGTCTATTTTTTAAAATTGTAAATTAAAGAATTGAATTGAAATTTGATAAAATCGAATCAAAGAGCATAACGTGTACTTCTAATCAACGCCTTAACAACATAAATCATGCTAATATGAATGAGAAATAATTTTTTTTTTTTCAGAAAAACACACCTTTAAATCCTCTCGTAATCGGCACGAAGTCTCAACCACACACTCACATAATTTTTCTTTACCTGCACATCATGCGAAAGACAACAATTGAAATTACAATAATTATACGATAAAAAATCGTTAATAAAAGATGCATAATATTTAATATTGTTGACCTACAAATGAAAAACTAATATTAAAGAACATAAAACTAATCTTCTCTTGAACATACTCTTTAACAATTAAATTGTGAATGTTATTCTATTATTTATTGAAAAAAGGAATGCTCAATATATAGATGTATGATTTTTTTCCTTTTAAGAGAGAGTTGATGAAAGATGGAAGAAATCTAATCTAATTTGAGTAACTTTTTCATAAAAACCTAATTATTATAGAAAATCAAGACCAACGAAACTTAAAAGAAAAGAAAATTAAAGACTCCTAATTAAATCAAAAACCATACTTAAAAGAAATAAATTAGTTCGTATGCTAACTACAATCTGACACTACTTATTTTTTTTTCTTTTTGAGGTGGGACGTGTTTTTTTGGTAAAAATAGTTAAATAAGAATTTGATAAAATAATAAAAAGACATTTCTTATTATGTATTTAAAACTTTTTAAAATTTAATACTTATTAAAATTTTCTTATCCTAAGGCTTTTATATTTGTTTCTAGATTTTTCAAATCTTATTAAAATCAAATTTAGTTGTTTTATAATTCCTAAACTAATGAAAAAAATATTAGTTGTCATTAATTCTGACGACTTCTAATAAGAAAATGTTTTACCATAAATATATATTAATTAATTATTAACTTTTAAAAATTAGAAAAAAATAGTGAAAAGACGATTTTGTCTGAAGCGAAATTTTTTAATGAAGGACAAAAAGTTCAAACAACATTTCTAAGGCCCTTCACACTTTTAATATATTATAGATATAGATATAGATATACATATAGATTATAGATATAGATTATAGATATAAATATAGATATAGATATTGGGCTTTATATTAATGGAAAAATACTATAATGAAAGGTCCAAGAATATATATCTATTTTCTAAATATAAACAAATAATAAAAGTAATTGGAAAGTAGATTATAGTAATATTTTTTTACGTATAAAAAATTAAAATTATATATGTATTACGTCGGTTCGGTTTGGGTTCGGTTTGATTTTATTTTTTCTAATACCAAACCAAATCAAGAATGATCGATTTTTTCTTGCCAACACCAAACCAATCAAACCAAACCATAAGTCATTTTTTTCCTCGGTTTGATTTGATTTATCGGTTCGATTTGACTTAACGGTTCGATTTGTACACCCCTATACTTAAGATTGTGATGGCCTGATAGAAACATATCTGAATCCATCTTCAATTATCATAACCCATATTTGAAAAATACTGTAGCTATTTCAAATCAACAAATTATAATTTATAGATAGGATTGGACGATTAGGTAGATTAGACTTTAGAGAACTTGGACCTTTAGTTTTCTCCATTAAAAATGGACACTATTGTTCTCATTTTACACGAAATTGCGTTGTTTCCATCCTGAACTATACATAAAAAATGCTCTGTTTCCACCCTGAATTATACACGAAATTGCTGAGACACACCCGAACTTTAGGAGGATCCTATTACCCCTGGACTAGTTAAAACCGTATTTTTGGCAACCTTAGATCCTACGTGACACATCAATGAATCAACACACTAAAGGTCCATGCACGTAGGCACACGTATGCACTAAGGTTGCCAAAAATATGATTTTAATTAGTCCAAGAGGTAATAGGACCTTCCTAAAGTTCGGTTGTGTCTCAGCATTTTCGTGTATAGTTTGGGATGGAAACATAACATTTTCTCTATTTTTATTTTTATTTTAAAATAAAAAGAACATTTTACATACAAATTAGCACGTGGACATTTTTTTTTATATAAAATTAAAAAAATATGACTTTATTGATTAAAGATTAAATATTTCACTATTTTTATTAAAAATATTTGTCATTCATTATTAGTTTGAGTTAAATCAACATTTGCCAGTTTCATGTTCAACCTCCTATTATTTTCAAAATTCTTTTCACCAACAAATTTATTTGTGGTGTTTATTTTTAAGTAAAACCGTCATTTTACTACTACTCCATTTCTCTTCTCTAAATTATCTTCAATTCTCAGCCTCCATCTCACGCCATAGCTCATAATGGTAATATTTGTTTCCCAAAAAATTAAATAGATGTATGTAACAATTTGGGCTCAAAACTGACTGTACCAATTCAACAACCATATATAATCTTTACTCTATTTTTCATCGTTTCATGTCCTCATATATATATGTTTATATCATGTGTAATAGTGTGTGTAATTAGTGGGAGTGAATGTGTATATTCAAGCAGAGGGAAATTGAGAATGGGGAAGTGAAGCAGATACGGTTGAGGATTTGTGGTTGGTTTAATTTTTTAGACCATTTTCTCAAAAACTGATGGGTTTTGAATTGAAAGGAATGTATGTTCCAAACGCATCCATAACCCTAATAGTATAAAAGAACCCTAGCTGTAACCCTAGTGGTATATCCTAAAAACGTGATTTTCCGACTAACATGGCCACCCTATCCTGTGGGACTATCCCATTGGATGATACGACTCAGCACACGTAGAAAGAATATAGTAAAATCAAGTACGTGGATCTGCTGAAGCCAAAAATAGTAGATAATACTAGTATTAGGGTTTCACGTAAGCTAGTAATAATGCTGCATGGTGAGCCATCAATCACGTAGAAATCATCAGAAGTTCAGAATCTAATCATGCAGGAAAAACTTCAATTTACTATCGTTGAAAAGTTCTCATATGAAAAACCTCATATTGATAATCAAAAAAAATCAATTCCAAACCAATGTGGAATCAAGGGACAATGCAATATAGGAGTTTTGGATGAGAGACATGTATTGATAAGGTTAAAAGCATTGGCAGATTACATTCAAGTGTTATCGACAACAACCTTCTATATCAGTACGAATGGGAGATATTGGCAGATGAGGACGCTAAAGTGGGATCCATGGTTTGAACTTGATGTGGAAACTACAATTGCAGTAGCATGGATTTCTTTCCCAGAACTGCCTCCTAATTTTTTTACAAAAGATGTAATTTTTTTCATTGCATCAGCAGTAGGGAATCCACTCATTGTAGCCCTGGAAAAAAAAATCACACAAGACCAAGTTATGCACGAGTTAAAGTGGAGGTGGATTTAGTTGCAGAGTTACCACAAAGAATATGAATAAATAAGGAGAATGATACAACAAGTGAGATCAAGTCAAAATGGGTACAGATTCAGTATGACTATATGCCCAAGTATTGTAAAGATTGTTGTTTACAAGGTCATGATGCTGATACTTGCTGAACTGCTCATCCAGAACTATTTGAGAAGCAAAAAGAGGAAAAGAAGAAGATGGAAGTAAATGCAGATGACAGTGATAAGAATCAACAAAGGAATAGTCAGCACAACCAGGATACAGTCAAGGGAAACACTAAAAATCAACATTGGCTGAGGATAAAAAATAAATATAGGAGAGATAAATATGGCCATATACTTGGTGAAGTGGAGGAAAACAAGCATAAAGAGGTAGAAGTATCCAATTTATTTGGGGTATTGGAGGAGCAGGTTGACAAGGTTATACACAATAGTGAAGGAATTCAGGCAGACAAAATTAATGACAAAGCAGATAAGGACAAACTCAGTACAAAAGAATGGGTCAATGAAACATTTAGCAAAAGCACAAAAGAAATAAATGATGGACAACAATCAATAGAGAAACATCAAACAATAGAAATAACACATAACAAAGAGGAACAAAAGAAAGAGTTGTTAATAGAAGCAGTGCAGAAGGACAACACCGATGTAATAAATCAGCAGAAGTGCAATCAAGAAACAACAGGGTACAAATGATAAGCAGTTAAAGGTATATAATGCAGAAGCCATGGAATTATTGGTGCTGGAGGGGATCTCACCCTTGGCAATAAAATTACAAAGTCTGGTTGAAGCATGTAACAAGGATAAAGAAGACTTGGATAATAATGTAATGGATCATAATATAGATCAAGTAGCTAAAGAAGCTAACTTATCTCTAAAGCAAGTTGTATCCTTAAAAGCTAAATAAAAGAAGATAAAGAATAGGAATAATAGTACAAGTTCAGCAGCTATGAATACAAGGAGCCAGTCATCCAAGTTTAAATCATTATGAATGCATTAATATGAAACATAAGGTCAGTTAACACAAAACAAGCCTTCAATAGATTAATTATAATGCATAAGAGATTTCAATTCTATTTTATAGGGATCATGGAACCCTTTCAGGATAGACTACAAATAAAAAATTACAGGAGAAGATTAGGATTGAAACATACTTTAGTGAATGTTTTAGGTAAAATTTGGGCATTTATTCATGAAGATATGGAAGTGACAGTTTTGAAGGATAAAGAGCAGCAATTATCAGTAAACTTACACAGTGCTGATCTGTCAGTGATAGTTACTTTGGTATATGCTAAGTGTAATGCCAATGAAAGACAAGTTTTATGGGACTCCTTAGTAGATATGGCTGCTACATATCAAAGTCCGTGGCTAATAGGGGGAGATTTCAATGTGATAAAGCATGAAAAGGAAAAATTAATGAGCTTATCAGTTACAATTAATGAAACACAAAAGTTTAATCAGTGTATTAGTATGTGTAATATGGAAAAACCTCTTTTTAAAGGGAGTAAATACACCTGGTGGAATGGGAGAACTGATGAGGGGTGCATATTCAAAAGGCTTTACAGAATTTTATTTAATGACAGGTTACAGAGTGTTTTTCAGGTAATGGAGGTTGAACATCTACCAAGGAGTGGGTCAGACCATGCTCCTTTATTCTTACAGTGCAGAGTGGAAAATGAGCAGATAATCAAATCTTTTAGATTCCTAAATCTATGGTTAAAGGAAGAGTCTTATTTGAAGATCATTAGGGACAATTGGAAAACAGAGATGACAGGAGATCCTTTCATAGTGTTTCATTAGAAACTTAAAAATACTTAGTCTGCTTTAACAAGGTAGAGCAAGGATATTTTTGGTAATATATTCCAGGAAATTGTAACTCTGGAAGATATTATCAAGGTAAAATAAAAGCAATTTGAAGAAAATCCAAGTGGAGCTAATAGAGAATAGTTGTTTAAAGTACATGCAGAGTTAAATATTCAGTTAAAAAGAGAAAAAGAATGCTGGAGATAGAAGGCTGGGTATGAGTGGTTTAAAGATGGTGAAAGCAATACCAAATTCTTTCACACTATAGTAAAAGGAAGAAGGAACAAGCTCAAGATCAAAAGAATACAAAATAAAGAAGGAGGTTGGGAGGAAAAAGTAAGTGAGATTGCAGAATCAACTATTACTTTTTTTTCAAAAATAGTTCAACAAAGAAGGCGATGCAGAAGACTTTTCAATGATTGATGAATTGCCTACTGTGGTAACTAAATAACAAAATACCGAAATAATGAAAATACCCACAGAAGAGGAGGTTAGATCTGCTATAATGGGCCTAAATAAGAATAGTGCTGGGGGACCTAATAGAATGACTGGAGTATTTTATCAAGATGCATGGGATATCATCAAGATGGATATTCCGAATATGGTGGTAGACTTCTTTTGTGGCCATACTTTGCCAAGATTCATCACACATACCAACATGGTATTATTACCAAAAAAATTGTGGTGAATTCATTTTCAGATTTGAGACCAATTTCATTGAGCAATTTTGTTAACAAGATATTATCAAGAATAGTTCATGAGAGGATAAAAAGTCTACTTTTTTAACTAATCTCACTATAGCAGGCAATTTTTGTACCAGGTAGAAGTATTGCTGAGAATGTGTTGATTGTACAAGAAATTATCTCAGAAATTAGAAAAAGAGGAAAGCCACCTAATATGATCTTGAAACTGGATATGATAAAGGCTTATGATAGGGTGGAATGGTTATTCTTGACAAAGGTATTGAGGAAGATGGGGTTTTCTAAAATGTTAATTGATATAGTGTTCAGGTTATTGGAAAACAATTGGTACTCCATACTATTAAATGGGCAGCCTAAGGGATTCTTCAAGTTTTCAGGAGGATTAAAGCAAGGTGATCCTTTATCACCTACTTTGTTTATCATTACTGCTGAAGTTCTATCAGTAAACATAAAAAAGCTTATGTTATCTAAGGAATTCAGGTTGTTTGGAATGCCAAGAGGAAGTCCTAAACTGAATAACTTAGCTTTTGCTGATGATATGATCATATCATGTAAAACTGAAATGAGAACTTTACAGATGATATCATCAACATTGGAAGGATATGAAGCTGTATCAGGCCAGAAAATCAACAAAGGGAAGAGTTCATTATATATGCATAAAGAAGTGTCAAATGGAACTGTGGTGATGGCAGAAGTAACTACAGGTATACTAAGAGGAGAATTTCCTTTTAATTACCTGGGCTGTCCAATTTTCTACATGAGAAAGAAGAGGGATTACTATCAACAATTGATGAAGAAGATAGCAAATAAATTATAGGTCTGGAAGGGGAAATTGTTATCTTATGGTGGGAGAGCAGTGTTGATCCAACATGTACTACAAAGCATACTAATCCACTACCTTTCAGTAATGAATCCACCCTTTAATGTGTTGAATACATTACAAAAGGCTCTAGCTCAGTTTTTCTGGAGCAGCAGAATTGGTGAAAGAGGTAGACATTGGGTGAGATGGCAGGAGGTGTGTTTACCAAAGGATGAAGGGGGACTAGGGTTTAGAAAGCTGACAGATATATCTATGACTTTTTTTCTGCAAATTATGGTAGAATTTTAGGACAATAAAGTCTATGTGAAGTGAGTACATGTATAACAAATATTGTAAAAAGGAGCATCCATTAATGGTTGTGTGGAGAACAGGAGCAAGTGGTTCACATGTGTGGAAGAAAATGTTGTTAGCAAGAGACTTAGTGGAGCATCTTATAGTATGGCAGATGAGGAGTGGTAATACAAATATATGGTTAGGTAATTGAACTGGTCAAGGTGAACTATATTCTTTCATGGAAGGCAACTGTGAGCTTAGTGATAAGTATAAGCAGGTAAAAGAGTTGGTAAAGAAGGAAAGATGGGATGAGCAAATACTTATAAGATTGTTCAAACCAGACATAGCTGAACATATCATGGATAAAGTTAGACCTCCAACAGCAGAGGGAAATGATGTATCAGTTTGGTCTTTGGAAGCTCAAGAAGGTTTTACAGTGAGATCAACTTGGCATTATATCAGAGATAAAGGGAAAATCAGCGATACATACAAGTGTATATGGGTAAAAGGATTGCCCTTTAAGATTGCTTTCTTTATGTGGAGGTTGTGAAAGAGCAAAATTCCTATGGATGATAATATTAGAAGGTGGGGATTGCAAGGTCCATCAAAATATTGGTGTTGAGATGATCCTTCAGTGGAGATAATAACTCATGTTTTCAGGAGGTCTTTTTATGCTAACAGGACATGGTCTTACTTTTCTTATTTTGCAGGAATACCTATTCAAAGATTAACTTTGAGGAACACTGTAATTACATGGTGGAAGGCAAGAGCTAAGAGAAGAGAACAACCTTATTTTTAGGCCTTACCTAGTTTTATACTCTGGGAGATTTGGAGGAGGAGAAATAAGAAAAAACATGATAATAAGAATACATCTGCTCTGAGACTCATTCATAACATAACAAAGAATGTCAGATTATTACTAAATGTCTGGAAACCAAACTATGACTTCTCTATGGAATGGCCACAAATATTGGAGGAGTTTGACAGAATTAAATGCAAAATAAAAGTCACAACAATGCAATGGGAGATGCAAGAACAAGGATGGGTTAAATACAATACAGACGGAGCCTTCAGAGGAGCAGAGGGAAAGAGTTCTTTTACATATTGCCTGAGAGATGATACAGGGGATATTATATATGCTCGTGCAGAAACACATACACATACAAATAGTTTACAAGTAGAAGCTAATGCAATACTTCAAGCAGCTAAACATTGCACGCATACACAATTTGATAAAGCATATTTCAAATGGATTCACTCCTAATGCAGAAGATTCTAACAGGAAGCTGGCAAAGTTCATGGAGTATAACAAGTATAGTTTCCAAAATTAAATAGCAGTTGCAAGAAAATGAAGTAATTTATCAGCATATATACACAGAAGGTAACAAGTTAGCAGATTATCTTGCTAATTTAGCTATAGATTCAGGAGCAGTCATTTACACTAACTTTCATCAGTTACATCAAAGATGTAAAGCAATTGTTAATAGTGATAAAGTCCCTATTTAAGGATTACACCAGCTCGAGGATAAAGGGCAAACAGAGGCCAAGACAGGGTAGTAACATTACACTTCATAGCAGCACAAAGGAAGAACAGAAAGAAGAGAATACATCAAATAGTTATTTCCTTCAAAGCCAACAAAAAGGAGTCGCAGCTATAGGAGAGAATCTAGCCTCCTTCCTTGCAGATTTGATCAGTAACAGAGACGATGTTAGAGTACAAGAGCAACAAGTAAACAAATGTACAGGATACTCTAACTTACTTGAAGTTCTGTTCATTCACTTGAATACATTATTTCAACCTGGCAAATGAAGATAAATTGGAAAAATCAGCTAAATAGAGGTCCGATTGGAAGCAAGAACCCAAGAGACGTACGATTGAGAGCTGAATCATCAAAAAGGAAGACAATTGAAGGAATAACAGTGATGAGAATTGACTTAGGAAAGAAGAGATGCAGCAGTCAAGAAGGAAAGGAAACCAGATCTTTCATTTTGGAAACCCTACTTACACTAAGAGTTTCTTTGTAATTTTTGTTTGGTTTAACTTGTCTTGCTTTATTTGACCCGGGTTGGACTGGGTCAAGTGATGTTGAAACAATTTTTGGTTTACTTATTAATAAAAAGCTAAATTAAACCAAAAAAAAACAAAACATTTCTCTTCTCTAGAAAAAAATGCGGGGAGTGATTAATTGGCTAAAGTATAAAAAAAAGTATTGAGATTAAAAAATAGATTAGAGTGATTCAACTAAATTGTTATTTAATTAATATTTTTTTATTTTTAAAAGACATGAAAATGACAAAGTTGACAAGTTAAAGGGGATGATCCCTAAAAATATATCAAATTCCAAAAAACATAAATTCTTAAACTTAGAGCAGGTTGATCTTCATTAATAATATAATATTAGTCACATTAAAAACTTCAATAAGATATGTGTGAAATCAAAAGGGACCCTTGTCTCTTGATTTTATTAGAATTTAGAAAGCAACGTGCGGCAGGCTTCTAAAATGAGCTTGATGTCACGTATTTATTCTTCTACTAACCATACGTATGACATTTAACAATTTGGTCACATTCTTACACTATTTGCTCATGACTTAGCTATATCAACTTATCAAGTTAGCTTAACACACTAAGAATCGCTAAAAGAGAAAGAAAGAACATTAGAGAATTATTAAAAAGATTTGTACTAGAGACAGCTCGAAAGATTTGCTTAATATTTTTATAATTAAGTGTATCTCTATTTATGCTACTCATCTATGAACTAATACGTAAATAGTACTTTCCCCATTTTAAAAAGAATGATTTACTTTGACTTGACACAAAGTTTAAGAAAATAAAGAAGACTTTTGAATCTTGTGACCTTAATGCTCCTTAATCTTGTGGTCCTAAACATGCCATGTGAAAATTTGAAATTAAAGTATTGTCAAAAAAGAAAAGAGGTTATTTTTTTTGAAATAGATTAAAAAAGAATGTAAGTCATTCTTTTTTAAACAGAGGAAGTAATAATTATTATGAAGTTCCAATATATTTGCTAATAAGTCCTTTTTCTACAACACTATATAGCTAGAAATTTTTAAGGGCTTTCCATGCAAATCCAAGAGATTTTATGATCTTTTATGAGAAATCACTATATATTTCTCATGTTTAGAGATTATTCTACTAAGAACTAGCTTCCTTTCCATATAAGCCTTCCAAAATAAGTATTTTTGTGTCATGTGGCGTCTATATGACATGATGATTTGACAGGTCATCACATTATCCTTCTCACTCTATTAACAAAGGTAGTTGGAGGTAGGAATTGCTCATAATATGACAGTTTTGGAAAAACTCTTGTTCGAGAATTATGTCAAAGATATCTACAAAAGCAACAGTGAAGTTGAAATTGCCTTGCCACATACCCAACCTAATGCCTACTCTTTTAGCAACCCCGCACACAGGAGTTAAATGGCCCAACAATGCATCGTGGTTGTCCCAACATTAGGTGAGCGAGAGTGTGATGACCCGTCATACCATCATGCCACTTTGGTGCCACATGACATAAAAATACTTATGTGAAAGACTGACATGGAAAGGAAGCTAGTCTCTATTGGAATAATCTAGAAAAACAGAGAGATTTTCTATGGAAGAAAAATCTCTTAGATTTGCATGAAAAATGAGTGTTCTAAAAAAAGGACTTATTAGCAACTATGTAGGGACATTGTAACAAATATTATTTACACATTAACTCCGAGGTGAATAGTATAAAAAGAGGGATACTCATTTGTAAAAACATCAAACTAATCTCTCAAGCTCTCTCTAATACAAATCTTTCTAATAATTCTCGTGTTATTTTTTCATTCTCTTAACGATTTCTAGTGTCTTAGAATAACAAAATTGTAAGCAAATAGTATAAGAATGTACGTGAATAATCAACGGTCACACATGTGCTTAATAAAAGACTAAAAGCGTAACATTAAACTACAAATAAAAGCAAGCATAAAATTTAACTACAAATAAAAGCGTATTGATTGTTGTCAGTGGTTCATTAATAAGGACGCATTTACAATATAATACAATTCATATGAATTAACTAATTTTTGTTCAGAAATTATATATATTAAAAAGATTATTAAATATTTAATTATAAATATAACTGTTTATTGTATATTTATTTGATGTTCTCGTAGAAGTTTATCAATTTTAGATTTTAAATCCACATAATTACTCTAAATATACTCCTCCATTTGCATCATCAATACTTTTTAATGATGTGTTGATGTCATGTCAGGTGAAAGTTAAGTAGGTTATAGGTGATGTAAACACCTAATAGCTAGTACATTGGTCAACTTCATTGGGAGAGTCCTACAAATTTGTCGTTTTTAACTTTTTGGTATGAATATGACACTTGAAAAATGAAAAATAAACATATCAAATGGTGAATTTTAGTGTTATAAAGTGTTTAGCAGGCAAACAAATTCAAGTGTCCAAGTTAATTAAGAGAATAAATAAAATAGAACAAGGAATTTATTATTACTAGGTTTTTGTTATCCTTTTTCTTTTCAGCGTGAACACATTAGAATACTACTGGTATATATATAATGTATGTACACACAATACGTGTAGTTTGCTAGTGTTTTGGTTGCACAACTCAAATTATCTTCTTATATCATATTAAGTTTTTCGTTGAATTTATTGATAGTACTCAATAAGAATTTAGAATTTAAATATATTATCATTAGTCTTAGTGAATTTTATTGATGCTTTAAGAAAAGTCTTAGATTAGATCTTTCCGTTAGTATATTGAGTTAATAACTCAAATGGTGACTCAACTTTGGATTTTTATCCCAGAAAGTCATTCAATTTTGATCTTTACTTCAAAAGTCACTCAACTTTCGTGTTTTTACTCAGGAAGCTACTCAAACTATTCAATCATTTTTTAAAATAACATTTGCTTATGTGGAATTATTATTTAAATGCAAAATTCAGAAAAAATAAAAAATTACTCTTAATGATTCTTTTATCCTTATTCCCATAAATTAATTTTTCTTTCTCGTTTTTCTTCTCCTTCTCACATATTGTAATTGATTCAACATTAAATATGTCTAATAAAATATTAAAAGATCAAATTAAATTTAACAATAATCAAAGAATAAAAAATTATTAATATAAACTATATTAATACGATGAAATTTACCTAAATGATACGTAATTTAGCTCATTTATTACTAAAAGTCACGTGTACGTAGTTATTACATATATATAGTGAACTCCTATAACGTAGGTATATTACTCATGATATTTAGTTATGGATATAAAATCTCTAATTTATCATACATATACATATAGTACAAACATTTATAAAAAAGGCATCTTTAGAGTGAAAACAGGAAGGGGGATGAGGGGGGAGGGGATTGTATCGTTGAGAGCGTTGCATTTATAGTAAGCTATATAATGTGTAAATTTAAATTTAATTAGATTTCAATACGAACAATATCAGATGGAAAAAAAGAAGTTGAAACAAGGATTAAAAAGGTAGACAAAATAATTGTAATTTTAATTCTTTGGTTATTGTTAAATTTTAATGTGATCCTTTGATATTTTATTAAACATATTTAATGTTGAATCAATTATAATATGCGAGAAGGAGAAGAAAAATGACAAAGAGGAGGAGAGATATTAAATTTAAGGGAATAAGGATAAAAGAGTCATTAAAAAATATTTTTTATTTTTTAGAATTTTAATTTAAATAGAAATTTCACATAAACAAATTTTATTTAAAAAAATAATTAAATAGGTTGAGTGACTTTTCGAGTAAAAATGTGATAGTTGAGTGACTTTTGAAGTAAAGACCAAAGTTGAGTGACTTTCTGGGATAAAAATTCAAAGTTGAGTGACCATCTGAGTTATTAACTCTTAGTATATTATTTGAGTTAATATCTCAAAAGTTCACTAGACTTTGAGAATTTATCCAGCAAAATCATTGAACTTTATTTATATCAATAAAGTCACTCAACTTATACCTTTATATCGTAAAGAAATAGTAGAGGAAAGATGTAACTGGGAGACATTCTACTAGCCGAAGATCGTTAACTAAAATCGAAAGATTCAACTAAGAAGAGAAAACTATAAAGGTGAAGAAAGATATTGAAAGGAAGAACATGAATTTGAAAGAAGACTACTTGACTATGCTTTGTATTGAATTTATTTTTTGAATGGTTACAAATGTACAATGTGACTCCTATTTATATTTGCCTACGGATGATTCTAGATATTCTTCTAGATACATTTCCAAGGAAAATCTAGTGATCTTTATCTTCAACTACTCTAGATATCTAGATAATTCTACAAGAGAAAAATATAGTGATCTTTATCTTCTATTACTCTAGAATATCTAGATAATTTTACAAGATATTTATTCATGATACTATACTAGGATATTCTAGAAAAACCTATGATATTCCAAAACATTATCTTTAACTTTTTTCACATTCCCCCTTAAAGTAATTTTTTGAAAACTACCCCATGATTGTCGCGAAAGAACTCAAATGAAGTTTTAGGAAGTGACTTGGCGAAGATATGAACAATATTCTTCTGACTTCGTACTTCCAAAGTATTTATCATTCCATCAAGAACTTTTGCTCTGATAAAGTGATGTTCCACCTCAATGTGCTTAGTTCTTGCATGAAATATTGGATTGTTTGCGAGCTTAATGGCACTTTAATTGTCTCCAAAAACTGTAGTTGGCTTTGATATAGATAGTTGCAAATCTTTAGCAAGCCTTTGGAATCATACACATTCTTGAGTAATAAGAGTTGTTGCTTTATATTCCGCCTTCGTAGTTGATAAAGAAACAGAGTCTTGCTTCTTGCTGCACCAAGAAATACCTGTTTCACCACAAAGAAAAATATAGCCCGATGTAGATCTTCGATAATCCATATCGCCATGAAAAACAACATCAGTATAACTCACTAATATCAAATCATTCTTTTTTTGAAAGTATAGGCCTACATCTAGTGTTGAGTTGATATGTTTCAAAGTCCTCTTTGCAACTTCCAAGTGTGGCTTTCTTGGTGATTGCATAAATCTGCAGGCATATCCAACAAAAAAAGCAATGTCTAACCTTGTAATAGTCAAATACAAAAGACTTTCAACTAGAGCTCGGAAGGATTTGGGATCTGCAAGAAGTAAGGCTTCTTTACGCCTTAACCTCGTACTCATCTCGAGAAGAGTAGAAAATTTCTTGCTTTGTTTCATCCCAAACCTGTGCATACCCTTCTTGAGTAACAAAGATTCATTTACTAGTGTTTATCACCTCTAATCCAAGAAAATGGTGTAGTTCAATCTTATGGCAATCTCTTCTTGAAGCCTTGCAACTTCATCATCAATGTTTACTGTTAGTATCATGTCATCCATGGACAAAAAAAACTACTACATGCAAGTCTCCTTATTTCTTAACAAAAGGCTAGGATCTGAATGTGATGCAGCATAGCCACAAAAATTTAGATATTGAGCAATTTTTTCATACCATGCTCGTGGAGCCTGCTTGAGTCCGTAAAGTGGATTTTTAAGCTTGCCGACATAATTGGGACATAAGTTAGAGACATATTTGGGAGGTTGCTCTATATAGATATCATTGTCAAGTTCTCCATATAAGAAGGCATTTTTAACATAGTGTTGTCACAATTTCCAACCATGTGAGGCTGCCATGGATAGTACAACTCGAACTGAGATCATCTTAGCCACCAGTCTGAAGGTTTCTTCATAGTCTTCACCATACTTTTAAGAAAAGCCTCGAGCAACCAGCCTTGCTTTATATCTATCTATGCTTTCATCCGTTTTTCTTTTAATTTTGTAAACCTATTTGGAAAACACAGATTGTACATCTTTTGGCTTTAGAACTAGGTTCCAAGTTTGATTTTACACTAGAGCCTCCATTTCATAATCCATGGCAAGCTCCCATTCTTTGACTCATTATCTTCTTAAAAAGATGAAGGCTCTTCATCGTTAATTGACCCTACAAAAAAATAAGAATACGTACTAACAAAGTTTTCATCTTTGAAGCGGGGTGGCTTAACAATAGTTCTACTTGGTCTTTGTGAACCAAATAAATCATCTTCTTATTGAGTTTCATATTGTTGAGTCTCTGGGCTCCCCCTTTCGTTTAGCTCCTGTCATGACCTGAACTAGGGCCTGGCCGTGACGGGTATCTCAAGTTCCACATGGACAGAAGATCACCCCCTTTACTAACCTAGTCATCACATCGACCACAATGTCCGATGAATTCCAAATATATAACAAGATAGAGCAAAATAAGACTATAAATAGCTTTAAACCAATCCACCAACACAACTCACCCAAGTCTATAGTAATCCACAAAGTCTCTACAAATCTGAAGTCAATAATATGTCGAGACATGCCCCCGACAATAGTAAAAAATAATGTCTAAACCAAGCCTAAGACAAATGATAACAAGACCATGAAATGAATGCCTTTCAAAGTATGGAAGCTCACCACTTCAATGTCAAGACACGATCCACTCGAGTACCCGATCACTGCGGGGAAGAGAAGAAGAAGTTCCGACGCCTGTATCGCATGGGGATACAACGTCGAAGACGGTTAGTGGTTGAAGCGCAAGCATGTAACTCAGGAATAAAGATAAAATAATGTCATTGTGTAAAACCAAGTCAAACCATCATATCCAATGACAATCATGTATATATATATATCATGTCAAAATAGGGAACAAGGCTTAGCATGATCTTTAAAAATATTATCCTGGATTATGTAGCATAACCGTCATAATAAAAGGCACCAACGAGCTATATGGGCCCAGCTCTCCCTTAGCTGGAATGGCTCCAGTGCATGTAGCTGCATGAACCAGAGAATATCCATATCCGTATATACCATTATGTGGGACTCGAACCTCCCAACATAATTAAGGTGACTTAGCACCAATGTATACAATATGGTGAAGAGACTTAAACCTCCCAATCATATATCCTTTTGGGGGACTCAACCTCCCGGTCATATATACACCCGCATCGGCTAGCGCGGTTTCCAGTATTAGTCCTTTGGACTCTACTTTTACGACCTGGATACACATCTCACTTTAAAGCCCAATTTAAAACATCATTCGCATATATACAAAACCATTAGTTCAATTACTTATCCAAGGAATCCCATTGGTATTGTCATACCAACCCCACTTGCAAGTGTACAACATGCTATAACCAATATAACAAAACTTTGGGACTCAAATCCATTTCAATTCATCATTTAGGGACTCAAATCCATTTAGTCATTTAAACCACCAAGGTTATGATTGAATTCAACCTATGGCCAACAAGGCCTTCATGAAACCATTTACCAACTATTTACATTATTAGGCCAACGCTTTAGTTCAAATCATATTACAATTCGATTTATGGTCATCAAAACCTTTACAAAGCCATTCATCCTTCTTTAATATTCTTATGCCAAACATTAGTTCAAAACACAATTCATATGTAACAAGATTCTTCTCATTGACATTTTCACAAATATGTTGAGTGCATACTCTTATCAAAGTAAAAAACCATCAATTTAGGGTTAATCATGACCCCTTAGTCCAAATCACAATTACCAAGCACCCATATGTGTAAACCATTAGCAAATCATGCATAAATATAAGTTAAAACACGAGAGAACAATACTTATCCATATATATTCAAACCCTTACTGTGGATTTCAAAACCACCATTTATGATTCAAGAGCAATGTTTAAATCACATGATATTGGTTAACTAATAATGAGGGAAGAGTGACATACCTGAGTTACTGACCCGACCCGACCTGACCCAACTAGGGGCCTTGTCGTAATAGGTATCTCAAGTCCAACCAGGATCGGAGACCACCCTCGATACCCAACCCAACCATCCAGCATATACCCTGAGTTGAATAATTCAGAATATATAATAAGATAGCATATAATTGCACAAATCTAGACTCTGAAATAGGTCTATAATCGAGACCAACCCAAACGAGCCCAACTATCCCAAACCCATACCATACCAATAACCAATTTCCAAACCAAACCATTAACTAAAACTAAAACAATAATCAAACCAAGTTTCGTAACATAACATAAAAGGATGGAACAGTGAGAAATTTAGTAAACCAGTATCATCCTCAATGCCAATGCCAATACTAAGGTGAACAACAATATCGATCCCACCTATCCAACCAATAGAAGTACCACAAAAGCCTTTAACCAAAAGAAAACCAATGTTCAGTTGGGACATGCTCCCAACCATAGCCAAAACTAATATCCATAAATAAACTAATGTAATTAAAGATGTCCATGATATGAAATGGAGCCTTCCAAAATATGAAAGCTCATAACTTCAATTCAGTAGCTGATCCCAAATTCGAGCACTAAGAAGGAGGAGTAAAATGGTCGATTCCTGCATCACGTAGGGATACAGCCGTCCGAGAATGGGTTAGCGGGTGAATGCTAGTAAGTACTCAGGATAAGGATAAAATAATTTCACCTAATAAAACCATGTAAACCAACCATATGTATACTAAAATACATCTATCTGTCTGTCTGTCTGTCAAAAAAATCACTCACGGGCTATATGGGTCCAATTTAACCCCCTGAACGGCCCCCAATGCGTGTAGCCGCACAGACCGAAGATATCATAAGAATAGGGGATTTTCGAATACCCTTCGCTCTCCATGACACATATGCACAGTGTACTTAGAGGATTCCCATGTACCTTATAGTATAATATATGGTCGCTATGACCAACCCCTCATGTCGGCAAATATGAGTTTCCAGTGTTTGCCCATTGGAATCGCACCTTCACATTTAGTTATCACACCCCACTATTATTGCCCAATTAAAACCATTTCCAACCAACTAAACCATTATTCCATTATTATTAACCAAAGCTATAAGAAGTGGTATTTTTATACCGACTATAGCTTGCAAGCAATGTCTTTAGCCATCTTTTTTATGTAAAGGGATTCCTATGTACCCATAGAGTACATTATCAAGTTATTTGGGGGAATCCCGTGTACCCCATAAGTGTTCCATTATTAATTTTTCTTGGGGGAATCTTGATACCAAACACCCCAAGAACACAACAATTCATACACCAAAACAGTCCACTAGTTCAAGAGAATCGAGGACCCTTTGATGACCACACTCAGATTTGAATTACAAGAACAAGAAAGAGATGATATCAAGGTGTTATTGACACCAAACAACCAGAAACCAAACTACCATAAGGTTAAAAAGATAAAAACAACAAAGAGAGAACAACAACACACGCCTTCAACAATATAAAACAAAATGAAAACAAAATTACAATAACTAAAATGATAGATAGTGAGACATGAAATACTACAAGTTTAAGCACTAAGGTGTATATTAAACACCAAAACACAAACAACAAGTAATATTAAACACCTACACTTTTATGGGACCTCAAGGGAATTGGATTCCCAAGCAACCACCGTTTCTAAGGTTGTTATCAACACAAGTGATGTCCACACTTGCCACAAGAATTTCACCTTGAAAGACACTCCCAAAGAGTTTAAAAAATATATCATCAAATTCTAATGGAAAACAAGACCTAAAGGTTCTATTTATAAGCTAGGGAAACACTTATTACAAAATGACCAAAAGGCCATTAATAAACCCTTACAAAGGGGCGGCCTTGGACTTGTCTTCTTGGATAGATTTGGAGTGTTGTTCCTTGTTATATACACTTAAAAGCTTTTTAATTGGATGGGAACCCCCACAATCTCGAGTCTTCACTCACATATTCATGTCCTTGAGTGCTAAGATGCCTCTTTGACTCGTATCATCCTCTTCTCCTTAGAAAGGATTCGTCCTCAAATCTGAACCTTGCAAAACCATAGGGGATACAAAGAGACACATATTCCTTATAGCAAGAGGGTTAATGTTAGCAAAATCAACCATAGCCGAACACCCTAAAGGAAAAATTAATTGTCTATCCATATAAGTGTGACAAGAAGCAAGAAACAAAAGTTGTTTAACAAGTAAAATCCGTAGACTCTTCTTTGAACAACGATTAGACTTGTCAACCAAAATGGAAGGATCTACATTTTATTCATATTCAAGTCATCATCATAGGCAAAAGATAGAAAAGAAAAAGAGTAAAAGGTACCATTCTCATTAAAGAGTACCATTCAACAATTACCCGCAAGGCATATTTATCTTTCCTTCTTCCATACACTCCTCGACTTCATCATCATTATCATCATCCTCTTGAGGGATGTCATCACTAACATCATGGATGGATACTTTACTCCCCACAAAGTAAGGATCATCTCCCACTAATATAATGTTTCTTCGGTTGGGGCATTCACTAGCCTTGTAACCCCAACCTTGATACTTGAAACAAATAATACCCTTAGGATTATGAGTATAAGAGGTATTACCTTCATACAGTGGTGGGTACCTTTGGATGTCCCTATCAACCGATGTCTTCTCAAAGAATTTGTAGGCATCCTTGCTCTTGTTCCATCCGAAGGCTTTCTTGGCTTCAATGATCCTTTAAACCTCAATGGTTACTTTAATAATATCCTCAATTCAGTCAAACTTGTGGACCACTAATTGAGAGACAATTTCATAGCACAAGCCGCCTTTGAAACTAGCCAAAAAATGATTAGGAGGTTCAACAATATTAAGGCAAAGAATTAAGTTTTTAAACTCCTTATGATACTCCTCCACACTTCTATCACCTTGCTGCAAGTTGTAGAGCTTCGTTAATTGCTCTTGCTTAAACCTTTCCATAACATACCTCCCTCTCATAAGTGCTTTCAATTCATCCTAATACAGAAGGTCAAGATTGCCATTTATTACCCTTTACAACTATTTGGTCTCCCACTAAGTAGATGCATACCCTTTAAATTGAGCAATGGCATGGGCGACCTTCTTGTGAGGAGATAACTCATTGAGTTGAAAGATCCGATTGTATTGTAACTCCCAATCAATATAGATAGACGAGTCACTAGTTTTCTTAAAAGTAGGGAGAGTGATTTTGATGGAATTAAGACCCGTGTCTCTACCCATATTTCCTTTGTGGTCCTCAAAACCTTTTTGAACATGATGGCGTTGCCCCATATTGCCTCTACCATGAGGAGGTGGTCCAAATCTTCCCCCACGGCCCCTATGCCCTTCACCATAAGATATTTTTTTATTTCTCACAAATTCTGTAAAAAGATCTACTTATATAACTCTTTATCTCCATAAGGACCCTCACCTTCCACATCATCAATTTGGATTGGTTGATTTTGGTTTAGTGGTGCTCTTGGCATTTCAAGTGGGTCTCTGTTTTGGGGAGCTTTTTTGTGGACTTGGTTTTGGTTGTTTGGATAAGTAGGGACTTGGTTGAGGGGTTCATGGGCCGGTCTAAGTGGATTGAGCATTTGGTGAAGTGTATCTGGGGTTATAGTCGAGGAGGCATTTGTAGCATGTCCACTAGTCGAGGCATGGTAGTGTTTAGGACTTGAATGGTTGGAATCTAAACGAACTTACAAAGTGTCCATTCTCCTTGAAAAAGAACCCTCTATCCCTTTCATTTTTTCCATTCTCTCCAACCTCCCTTCAAAAGAGGCCAATCGGTTATCCATGGAAATGACAAGCTTTTCCATAAAAGAACTAGCCCAAGTAGGCATTTCCCCTTCATCCGTCATTGTGCCTATCAAAAACTACTAAATAAAAAAAACAAAAATAGAAAACATGTTAAAGTTTAGTAAAAATCAATCCACAAAACGTCTCAAAACAGTCTTAATTGTTTAGTTGTTTAATTTTGTATTTGGAAGACAAATTTTGGCCGAAGTAGAGACAAACAAGGTTTTAGACTCTACTTTCAAGATTCAGAAAGTTTTTCACCTACTTGCACCAAATTGGTAAGACAACCTTTTTGGTAGTCTTGTCTCTTTTCCTCTTTGGGCTATTTTTGAAAAATGATCTTTCTCCTTTTTGGTAACTATACTTTTGGAAGTTTTTTGGTCTCCTTACTACTTTGGTGTGATCTTGGAAATTGTTTCAAGATAAACAAAAGTCTTCTCTTCTTTATATAGTTTTCAAGATCAACAACAACTTTTTC
Source organism: Capsicum annuum (assembly GCF_002878395.1). Taxonomy (NCBI): domain Eukaryota; kingdom Viridiplantae; phylum Streptophyta; class Magnoliopsida; order Solanales; family Solanaceae; genus Capsicum; species Capsicum annuum. Next base: position 121,166,310 of record NC_061116.1, read on the forward strand.
AATGCAACTTTAAGAACACAAGATGAACACCTCCACTACCACAAACAAAATCATCCCACAATCTTTAATAACAACTTGAACCCTAGCTCAAGAACTTGGATCAAGACTCAAGAGTGTTAGAGATGAAGAGAACCAACACAAGAAACAACAAAGACAAGTAAAAACACTCCTAAATTTAGACACCAACTCCGCCAAACATCAATAATAACAAGATTACAAACTCTCAGCCAAGAATAACTTTTTGTTTTTCAACTAAAAGAGCCCAAGATTGGTAGTGTAGAAACACAACCAGCCTTTCCCTGATACCAAATAATACCAAACACCCCAAGAACACAACAATTCACACACCAAAATAGTTCACTAGTTCAAGAGAATTGAGGACCCTTTGATGACCACACTCGAATTCGAATTACAAGAACAACAAAAAGACAATATCAAGGTGTTATTGACACCAAACAGCCAACAACAAAACTACAATAAGGTTAAAAAATGACAACAACAAGGAGACAACAACAACACTCAATATAAGAACAAAATGGAAACAAGATTACAATAACTAAAAAGATAGATAGTGAGACATGAAATACTACAAGTTTAAGCACTAAGGTGTATATTAAACACCAAAACACAAACAACAAGTAATATTAAACACCTACACTCTTACGGTACCTCAAGGGAATTGGATTCCCAAGCAACCACCATTTCTATGGTTGTTATCATCACAAGTGATGTCCACACTTGCCACAAGGATTTCACCTTGCAAGACACTCTTAAACAGTTTACAAAATATATCATCAAAGTCTAATGGACAAATGACCTAAATTTTCTATTTATAAGCTAGGGAAACACTTATTACAAAATGACCAAAAGGCCCTTAATGAACCCTTACAAAGGGGCGGCCTTGGACTTGGCTTCTTGGACGGATTTGGAGTGTTGTTCCTTGTTCTCTACACTTAAAATCTTGTTGTTTTGATGGACAGCCCCACAAAATCGGGTCTTCACTCACGTCTTCATGTCCTCGAGTACTAAGATGCCTCTTTGACCCGTATAAAATCTCATGTACCCTACAAGAAAGTTTAATTAATCATAACCACAACCACCAAACCTTACCATTTATCCCTTCTAAACCATTTAAATGATTTATACCATTTAGGGTTTTGTTACCAAATCATACCATGCAATAGTTCCATTAAAAGTCCAATAGTATAGTAAAAATATTATCATAGGCATTTTATCAAACATGTTGGGGACATAGTGCTTCTAAAATCAAATCTAATTACCAATTAACCATTCCCATGCAACTAATTATCCAAACCACTATTAAAGCATGTAAAAACATAATTAAAATATGGGAAAACCATAACCAAGCATTTAATACCCAAACCCCAACATATACTTGAAAACCCTAAAACCATACAATAATCATGCTATGAAAACATTGTATAAATTATGCCTTTAGTTGGAACTAACAATAATAGAGAAGTATCTTGCCTTAGATTATAAAGATGATAGAGAAAAATCCCAGTACAAGCCCCAAATTGATCACCTTAGTGAAACCCTAGCCTCATTTTACCCAAAAGCCTTAGAGAGAATTAGAGAGTGTTTAAGAGGGTTTAAGTGATTATGAATAGGTAAATAAAGCCTCAAAAGGAGTTATAAGTCATGGGACCTTAATAGATTGAGTCAGGAAATGTCCAGATTACCCCCACTTAAACTTCACAAAATTCCCGTCATTGGGTACTACTACCCCATACCGATCGTACCCTCCAATACGAGTAGTACCGATCATCCGTACCCTGGGCCTCCGAATTAGACTCAATACTATCCAACATACGACTTACCCAACCCAAGTCGTACCCAACCATACGATTAGTACCCTTAAACTGTATCCCAGGCAGAATAGAATCAAAGAAAGTTTGAACACTATACACCATACGAGTCCATGGTATGACTCCTACCCTAGCTTACGACGCATGGTGAGCCATTCGTACTCAGATCCAATCTAAGCTACTAATTCTCAAATTAAGTGAAGGAAAAAATAAAACCAATCGACCAGTATCTACCAATACGAATCATACCTATTAGGTTGTACCCATTCCATAAACCACATCCAACCTACCAACCAACACTGGTCAATGTACGACCAAGCCTTACCAAATCTACCCTAGCATACAACCTATACCCCCTAGTCATACCTTGACCAGAAACTAAAAATGCGAGATATTTTCTAAGGGTCCCAAACCCATGGTGTTTCAGTTACGAAGATTCATGGAGAGATTTTGGTCCTCAAGCCTCTAGGTGATCACCTTGATGAAACCCTAGCCCAATCTTCTAGAGAGATTTTTGGAGAGTTTTTAAGAGTTTTGATCTTTCTAAATGAAGAATAAGGGACCAAATAGTGTTATAGGATGTAGGGTCTTAAGGGCTTGGGGTGAAAAATATCTAAAATGTCCTCAACTTAAAAGTTGTAAATGACTCGTAGGAGGGTACGATTTACCCCCTTTACTTGTACACACATCATAGGAGTGGTACCCTCCACTCGTACCTTGATCATAGTGTTGGACATCACATTTTGTCTAACATGCGACTCAATGGCCTCACTCATACCCAACCATATGATAAGTAGCCTCCAAGTCATACCCTAAGCAGAATGTCAAAGGCTAGACACTGGACAACATAGGATTTGAACCTTACCACACGTATCACATCATACGACTTGTATGGAGTCTTCTCGTACCAAGAATAGAACTTGGCCATGTGATACTGACCATCATATGACTAGGGTCCTTGGCCCATACCACACCATACGAGTGGTATGGTTCAAGTCGTATAATGCACAAAATATCCAAGACTCAGAAAATTTTGTAAGGGCCAAAGTTTGGGGTGTTTCACCCCCCCCCCCCTCCCGGAGATCATTCATCTTTAAATGATAGGATGAGGCACTATAAGCACGACTAACCCCATACATATCTACTCTTACTTTAAACTAAGAAAATAAAACACCAAGGAATTCACAATTTACCTTTAATAAAGACATAAGACGAGGATGTTAAGAACAACACATACCTCAAGCTCAATTTTTTGGGATCGAGAATAGGAATGGATACTTGGACTTCATGTCATCTTACCTTCCTTGGAATTTTGGTTCTGCCATAGAACCTTCATCGAAGCTATGTCTTTCGTTCGCAACCTACGAACTTGTTGATCCAAGATCCTCACTGGGATTTCCTCATAGGTCAAAGAATCCGAAATACCAATGTCCTCCAAGGGAACAATCAATGAAGGATCACCTATATATTTTTGCAATATGGACACATGAAATACCAGATGAATAAAACTCATGCCAGGAGGCAAATCCAACTCATATACAATATTACCAACCCTTCTCAAAACCACATAAGGGCTAATATATCGGGGACTAAGTTTCCCCTTCTTCCCAAACTGCATCACTTTCTTTATGGGAGACACTTTCAAGAATACTCAATCCCCGACCTCAAACTCCAAATCACTTCGCCTCATATCTGCATAGGACTTTTGGCAACTATGGGCGGTCTTAAGCCTATCTCGAATTACCTTCACCTTCTCTATGACTTGGTGAACCAAATTTAGGCGAAATATTTCTGCTTTACCAACCTCTTACCACCCAATAAAAGATCTACACCTCCTATCATACAATGCCTCAAATGAAGCCATACCAATGCTAGAATGGTAACTATTGCTATAAGCAAATTCAATCAAAGGTAAATGGTCGAACCAACTACCACCATAATCAAACACATAGGCTCGTAACATATCCTCCAAAGTTTGAATAGTCCTTTTGGCTTGCCCATATGACTGCGGGTGAAAAGTCATACTAAGACTCACTTTAGTCCCCAGACCACACTGAAAAGAGCGCCAGAAATATAATGAGAACTGAGACCACGATTTGAGATAATCGAGACAGGCACACCGTGCTACTTTACAACCTCTTGAAGATACAGCTTCGCATAATCTTTGATAGAGTAAGTAGTTCTCACTGGTAAGAAGTGGGCGAACTTAGTCATCCTATCAAAAATGACCCAAATGGAGTCATACTAATTTTGCGACCGCAGAAGGCCGGTAATGAAATCCATATTAATTATTTCCTATTTCTACACCGGTAATTTTGTCTCTTGAAGCATCCTACTGGGCCTCAAGTTCTCTACTTTTACTTGCTGACATACCATACACTTAGCCACAAACTCAACAACATTCTTTTCATTCCATTCCACTAATACATCTCCTTAAGATCCTTTAACTCAGCTGGATCCATTCTATATGAGAGAATAGAAATCGAACGAGTGTCTGAAACCAGTTTAATCCCAAACTCAATCTTCCTATCAAAAGAAACACCAGGAAAGTCATTAAGGAAGACCTCAGAAAATTCATTCACCACCAGGATAGAATGTAAAGAAGGATCGTCAGAATGTAAAGAAGGATCGTCTGAGTTAAAATCATTAATCCAAACTAGATGGTAGAGACAACCCTTGGAGATTAATCTCCAAGCTCTAAGATACGATATGAATATCCTTTTAGGATCTAGGGAACCACCCATCCACTCAAACTGGCTCATTAGGAAATCTAAACACGGTCTTATATGTCCGATAATTGAAGGAAGCATAGCACGAGTGCAACCAGTCCATCGCCAAAATAACATCAAAATCAACTTTGTCCAACTCTATCAAGTCTACCAGGGTTTCTTTACTACCAAAAACTACCACACATCCCCTATAAAAACTTTGGATAAGCACAGAGTCTCCTACCAGGGTAGAAATAGAAAAACGAACTGACAAACACTCAGGACCAAAACCAAAACACACAACTATAAATAGGGTCACATAAGAGAGAGGGAACCCCAGATCAAGTAAACATTACACATCATGGGAAAAAAGTTTCAATATACCCGTAACAACATCCGGAGATGCCTCAGACTCCTGGCGCATAGTAAGTGCATACAAACTATTTCGTCCAATGCCGGCATCGGAAACAGAAACAAAGGTAAAAATAACACCCTTTGGTACAGGAGCAGATGAAGTAATAATAGAGACCCTGTTGGCCCCATAAGAAGCTCTAGAGAGAAACTCTCACTGCATGTGCCTAATCTGACCACAAGTAAAATATTTATTCCTCCACGATGATGCTGACCACAGAATCTGTAAAGAGGGTAGGATGGTGCTGATTGGGCCTCACTGGCTAGAGATTAAGCACCTGATGTCCTCGAAGCATCACCACCCTAAAAATATCTATCACCCAACGACTTTAGGTAGGGAGCACTAGCTGTCGAATAGGAGTTAGGACTCTCATAACTCTTCTTATTGGACCACTTACCACTATACTATTAGCCTCCACTTTGTTCTGAAAACTGAGACCTTTTACTCTGCCTCTCACCCATCTCGACCTGCTTCTTTTTCTCTTCTTCGACCTGCTGCATGTACACCACCAATCTGGAGATTCTATGTCCTTGATCAACAAGGCAACCTTACTCTCAAGGATCAACTCACAAGGAAATCCCAAAGCAACTTTATCATTTGGGACCTTATATTAGATACCAATTCGGGAGCATACCAGGACAACTAATGGAATTTTAAGGCATACTCCTTGACTGTCATCTTTTCTTGCTTCAAGTTAATAAATTTCTTTGCTTTTGCCTCCCTTAATTCCCAAGGAAAGAAGCGGTTCAAGAATAGACTAGAGAAATTATCTCATGCGGTAGAAGTAGCATTCTCACCTCTTGACTGTTCCCACTCTTTGTACCACCGGTACGCTATATTCTTCAGTTAGTAGGCAACAAAATCTACACCCTTAATCTCTAAAGCATGCATAACCCAAAAGATCTTCTCTATTTCATCAATAAAACTTTAAGGATCCTCTTCAACCCTTATATCAATAAATATTAAAGGATGCAACCTCATGAATTGGACAACCCTAGTGGCCTCAGATGAACCCATAGCAACACCAGTAAAACCAGACTATTATAACTGAGATGTCACCAACTAAGTTAACTGGGTAATGGAGCAATAAAACTTAGCATTAGTAACCTCCTTGAGAGGCAAATGAGTATAAGTGTCACTCTCAGAAGTTGGATTAGTGAGGATAGGTGGAACCCCACGAGAATAGTCAGATTCAGCGACTCTTGATCAGGTCTGGACCTTAAAAATTGGATGAGCTTCATCCAAATTTTCCTCAGTTGGGACAGAAGAGTTTGCATGAATATTAGATCTTCTTGGAGGCATGATCTGAAAGATGAGCAAACAAAAATCAGAAGGATCTAAGACCTTAAACTCTATAGCTCGAAGTAAAACAACAAAAAAGAAAAGCATTCCTAAATATATTATATCTTTTCTATTCTAAGTGTGTCACGCTACACACCCATAAAAGAGACTCTACTTGACACTACTTTGTGGACACCCAATTGACCATGAACCTAGGCTCTGATACTAATATTTTCATGACCCGAACATGGTCCTGGCCATGATGGGATCTCAATCACCACGTGGATCGAAGATCACCCCTTCACCTAACCTAGTCATCATACAACCATAATGTTAGATGAATTTCAAACATATAATAAGTTAGATCAAAATAAGACTATCAATAGCTCATTAAAGTTTAAACCAATCCACCAACATAACTCACCCAAGTCTACAGTAATCTACAAATCCTCTACAAATTTAAAGTCAATAATATATTGGGATATGCCCCCGATAATAGCCAAAAATAATGTCTAAATCAAGTCTAAGACAAATGATAACAATACCATGAAATGAATTCCTTCTGAATTATGGAAGATCACTACTTCAATGTCAACACATGATCCACTTGAGTACCTGATTACTGCATAGGAAGAGAAGAAGAAGTTTCGGCACCAGTATCGCGTGGGGATACAACATCGGAGACGGTTAGCGGTTGAAGAGCTAACATGTAACTCAAGAATAAGGATAAAATAATGCCTTTATGTAAAACCAAGTAAACCATCATATGCAATCACTTTCATGTAGATATACATATTATGCTGGGATAGGGAACAAGGCTTAACATGATCTTTGAAAATATTAACCTGGGTTGTATAGCATAACCGTCATAATAAAAGGCACCTACGAGATATATGGGCCCAACACCCTCCTATCTAGAAGGGCTCTAGTGTGTGTAGCTGTACGAACCAGAGAATATCCATATCCGTGTATGCCATTATGTGGGACTCGAACCTCCTGACATAATTAAGGTGACTTAGAACCAAAGTATACAATATAGGAGAAGGGGACTCGAACCTCCCAATCCATATATCCATTTGGGGGACTCAAACCTCCCAGTCATATAAACACCCACACCAGCTAGCGTAATTTTCAATATTAGTCCTTCGGACTCCACTTTTATGGCCCGGATATACATCCTGCTTTAAAGACCAATTTAAAACATCATTCACACATATACACAACCATTAGTTCAATTACTTACCCAAGGCATCTTGTTGATATCGTCATACCAACCCCACTTGCAAGCGTACAACATGACATAACCAATATCAAATGGAATCGAACCCATTATTTATACAAAACGTCAATTCAATTCAAAATTTAGGGATTCAAACCCATTTAGTCATTTAAACCACCAAGGTTATAATTCAATTCAACTTATGGCCAATATGGCCTTCATGAAATCATTTACCAATCATTTACATTATGAGGCCAACGTCTTAGTTTAAATCACATTTCAATTCGATTTATGGTTATCAAAACCTTTACAAAGCCATCATCCTTCTTTAACATTCTTATGCCAAGCATTACTTCAAAACACAATTCATATGTAACAAGATTTTTCTCGTTGATATTTTCACAAATAGGTTGACGCATACTCTTTATTAATCCATTATTCAAGTAAAAAACTATCAAGTTAGAGTTAACCTAGATACCTTCGTCAAAATTAAAGTTACCAAGTACCCATATGTGTAAAACTATTAGTAAATCATCCATAAAAACAAGTTAAAATACGAGAGAACAATACTTAACCATATGCATTCAAACCCTCAACCATGGATTTTACCATTTATGATTCAAGAATAATATTTAAAACATATTATATTTGTGAACTAATAATAAGGGAAGAGTCATATGCCCAAGTTGTGAAGATTCATAAAGAGTTTTTGAGCCTCAAGCCTTTAGGTGACCACCTTGATGAAACCCTAGCCCAATCTTTTGGAGAGTTTTTCTAGAGTGTTTTGATCTTTCCAAATGAAGAATGAGGGACCAAATAGTGTTATAGGGTCTTAAGGGGGGGGGGTAGAAAATGTCTAAAATGCCCTCAGCTTAAAAGCTGTAAAAGACTCGCAGGAGGGTTTGGTTTGCCCCCTTCACTCGTACACACATTATACAAATGGTATCCTCTACTTGATCAGAATGTTGGACATCATATTTATGACTCATTAGCCTCACTCATACCCAAACATACAACTAGTACCCTCTAATTCATACCCTAAGTAGAATGTCAAAGGCTAGACACTGGACAACATACGGTTTGGACCTTATCGCTCGTATCATATCATACGACTCGTGTGGAGTCCTCTCGTACCAAGAACAGAACTTGGCCAATGTGATACTAACAATAATACGACTAGGGTCCTTAACCGATACCCATACCATATGAGTGGTATGGAACAAGTTGTATAACACAAAATATTCAAGACTAAGAAAATTTTACAAAGGCCAAAGTTTGGGGTGTTTCAGATCCTCAGCAATTTAATTCTCTTGAGAAAAACTTACGATAGGTAAGTTTGAAACTCTAGAGTTCTATAATTTATAACCCTCTCCTTTCAATGTAACTCTATAATACAAGATTTTTTTTTTCATATACCACATCTCGAGAAACAATGAGACAATGAGTTTCTGGGTCCATACACTTCCAATCTTTTTTTCTTTCATCATATCCAACAAATATGCAGAGTTTTGCCTTAGAATTTAATTTGTTCCACTAAGAATCCAACATGTAAATATAACAGATAGAGCCAAAGACTCTAAAGTGTTTAAATATTAGGCTTTTCTCTAAATATCAATTCATAAGGTGACATTATGTTGTTGAATAAAGCGGCATCCTATTGATCATATATGTTGCGCATTTATACCTTCAGCCCATAGAGCTCTAGGTAATTTTTTGGCATGAATCCAGCTCTTACATGTCTCTGTCAAGTGGTGAATTTTTTTAGCCGCTCCATTTATTTGTGGCATATTAGCACAAGTAAGTTCTCTTCTAATGCCATGCTGACGACAAAAAGAGAGAAAATCTTCAGAATAGAACTCACTACCGTTATCTGTTTGCAATCACCTTATCCTTGAACCATGCTCGCCTTCCACTATTTCCTTAAACTTCTAAAAATTATTGAATACTTCTGACTTGTGCTTCACAAGATAAACCCATGTGAATCTACTAAAGACATTAATGAAAAGTGGTAATATAAGAGTAGTCGGAGAACAAATGAGTTCTTGTTGGTCCCATCAAATCATTATAAATTAGTTCAAGAGGAGCTTTGTTTCTTGTCAAGGATCTATCAAATGAAAGACGATGTGCCTTTTCATATTGACATCCTTCACAAATCTCTCCTTCACCAAAGTTGCTTAAGTTAGGTAATCCTTTTACTAGATTCAATTTTACCATGGCTTTTAATTTATGTATGTTAATATGCCCAAGTCTAGCATGCCATAGATATTATTACTACTCATATTCTTAATATATGAGTTAGAGACAGATAAAACATATAAATCATCAACTTTCTTACCGGTATGAATGATATTTACCTTGAGTTCTTTGATATTTCGAAGGAACTTCACGTCATATGGGCCATATAGGAGATAACTTCCCACATCTATGATATGTGCAACTGAAATAGATTTTTTCTCATCCCTAGAACATGAAAGACACTATTAAGAGTGATTGAGTCTTCCTGCTTCTTGTTGATGGTTGTTGTGCCTTTCTTCTCCACGTGATGAACCATATTATTTGTTGTTATAATGACATCACAACCATTGTATTATTGAAAGTTGGAATATTTAGATCTATCTCCATTGACATGATGCCCACATCCTAAATCTATGATCCAGTCTCTTTCAAAATTGATGGAAGTCATGGCATTAATTGCCCAACTCTCAGCTATGAAATACTTTTCCCAGTCTTTTTCTTCTTTAACAACTTTCTTAGTTTGAGATATATTACTCTCTTTGGCTCGACATATCTTTTTATGTGTCTCATTTTGCCACACCGATAACATTTGAGATTCTTATAGTTATTTGTAGTCTCTCCCTCTTTACTTGGTTAGCTTGAACCACCTGTGGATTGAGAATGTGACATATCTCTTGTTGTTTTTCCTTTAAAGTTCCTCTTGCCAGCTACAAGAGCATTTTCTTCTCCTTCTTTGATTGATACCCCAACCATTTGTTTGGCAAGTAACTCCTGTGACAATAATAAATTTTCAAACTCCTCCAAGAATGGTTATTAAGCCCATCCTTGACTCAATACCACAAAGGAAATATATTCTGACTTCAAACCATGAATAATATTTCTTATTATTCATGCTTCAAAGATAACCTCATCCATATAAAATAAAGAGATCTCAGAGCACAAATTCTCAATCCTTAAGAAATACTCGACAATAGAAAGATTACCTTGATTGACGTTAGCCAATTTATTCTCTAATATCAGTAGCCGAGCTTCATTCTTCTTATTAATTAACTGATCGAGGGTCCTCCATATTTCATGAGCTGATTTTCACCTTATAGTATGCTCGAATAATCTAGAGGATATGGATTTCTTCAAGATGAACTCTATCGTCGCATTAGTCTACTTTTACTTCTTATATATACAATCACTTTCTGGTCTATCGTCAGGAGGACTTATGTTACTTCCATTGATAATATCCCACAAGTCTTCACCCATAAGGTATGATTCCATATATGTTTTCCATAACTTTTACTTGGACCAATTTAGCAACTTTATTCCATTCCATTACAATGACAATTAAAATTCATGGTGAGAAATTAGTTGAATCTATTACTAACCCGATCTTGAATAATATCCAGAATCTAATGTGTGGCTATGACTTCGATACCATGTAAAGAAATAGCAGAAGAAAGGTGTAACTGGAGAGACCATATGCTAGCTCAAGAACGTTAACTAAAATTGAAAGATTCAACTACGAAGAGGAGGCTATAAAGGTAAAGAAAGATATTGAAAGGAAGAACTTGATTTGCAAGAACACTACTTGAATATGCTTTGTATTGGATGTATGGTTACAAATATACAATGTGATTCCTATTTATACTTGCCTACGGATAATTCTAGAAATTCTTCTAGATACATCTACAAGAAAAAACTAGTGATTCTTATCTTCTACTACTCTAGAATATCTAGATACTTCTGCACGAGAAAAATCTAGTGATCTTTATCTTCTATTACTCTAGAATATCAATATAATTCTACAAAATATTTATTCAAGACACTACACTAGAATATTCTAGAAGAACCTATTATATTCCAAAAAATTATCTTCAACTTTTTTCGCATATATGATCGATAATATCACTCAAATAAATTTATAAGTAAAAAAATCTAACATGACAAAATAAACACGTTTTTATGTCATATAAAGATGAATTCCACAAATAAATAAAATTAAAGAAAACTCATTGACTATACTTTTCTCCTTCTTACGTATGATATTTGCATAGAGTTTAAAAAGCTTGAACACTTTATTTTTAATCAGTCTTAAGTCATCGATAGGACCCTAAACTTGTTTCAAAATTTCACTTGGACCCCTCAACTAAGTCTGGTACCTTTTGAACACCTATACTATGTAGAAAATTTTTTCTATTAGGCACTTTCAGATATTTAGCTAAAATTATAAAGTGTGTGTAACACACTTGCAGTGACATGACAAAAACAACTAATTAAATAGTGGCATGTGGTATTGAGGGCCTAAGGAATTATTAAAAAACAATTATAAAAATTTTTAAAAAATAAAGATAAAAAAATTGGTCCCCCTTCGCCTTCCCCCTCCCCCTCCCCCTTCATCTTCTTCTTTATTTTTTGGCTATCTTTACTCCTTCTCTTCAACCATAAAACTCATTTTTTCAAATAAATTTCAGATAAAATCTTCTACTTTTTTTCATATATTTTCATATCTGATTTGGGAACCATTTTAGTAAAGATAATCAAATTTGATTTTCCGGCGAGTCTCGTCGGAAAATGCATTCCTTAAAAATTTTGAATGAAGAAGACGACGGCTAAGGGGGAAGTTACACGGCTAAAGGGGAAGTTGCAACTGACATTCTCATCCTCCATTTCAGTTGCTCTTCTTTTCTTATAAAATGAAGATAATGGCTACGGGATGGTGGGGGTGTGCGAATATCATTCTATCATGTATCTTATTTCACTATTTGTATATCACACGAAGAGGAAAGAAAAAAGACCTCATCAAACATCAGCATCCCACCTGAATTTATATGAGAATGACAAATTACTTTGTACTACAATATAGTTAGGACTCTGGAACTCGAACATGACATCTACAGATTGTTACTTATATGTTTAAACTAGAAGACGAGGACGGGGAGGGGGGGCTGTGTTTTTCTTTTTTTAAAAAAAAAAATTAAGAAATTATTACAATTAAAAATTATATTAATAAAATAATTTAAGCTTAAATTTTTCAGTAAAAATAAAAATAAAATATTAATTTGCAGTTAATCACGCGCTAATAGACATACATTTTGAATAATGTAGGTGTTCAATAGGTTCAAGACTGAGTTGAGGGGTCCAAATAAAATTTTGAAATAAGTTTAAAGGGCTATCGATGACTTAAGCCTTTTAATTATGAGGAAGTGGTGCGATGCCAAAATCTAGCCAGTGTATAATAGAGTATTAATGGTTTTAGGTTCAGATAAAAATACATTATAGAATAGATGATAAAGATTAAAGAAGAAGAAATAGTTGATGGGTCTTTCCTTTTTGGTTATATTGGTATTTTCAAACGCAGTTGACTTATCTGTGGCTTAGTATTTTCACTATTCTTTATTAAAATAATTTTGTATTTAAAGTAAAACACACTCTGGATTTGAAAAACACATGCCGGCGACCCATTATCTGAAACATCTCGTGCGATCTTTTTGGCTTTGCCATTTTCACCAAAACTCAGTCGGAATCCATTATTTTCACTGCTTGGGAGTATTCTCTGGTGACCCAAGCGACCGACGATCATATTTCTTTCTCCAGTGAAATTAGGGTTTTCTTCTCGAGATTCTTGCGGCTCAGACTTCTGCAAAAGAATCTAGGCAAGGAAATTTCCAAGAAGGACCGCTTGGCAACTTTCGTTGCCATGCCACTAGTGACTTTCCGACGACCCAACAACTTTCGGCGAGTGGCGTCAGTTTCCAGTGAAATTGATCGCCATTTTTTTCTTATTTCAGTTCTCCTCTCTTGCCTTTATAACTCCTTTCAAGTACTACAAGTCCGGATCCGGCACTGCAGGCGATGATATTAAAATTTCGGTGACCAGCACATTTTCTGGCGACTAGTATATTCTCCAACAACTAATTACAGGTACGCGGAACCAGCAGTAGAGTAATGACGGTGGCAACAATTTTGATGACCAATTTCTACATTAATTTGTCAAAATTTGATAGCACGATCAAGAAAACAATCTCCACTACATCTTCTCCTACTATTAGGTACACTCGTTCCAGTCTTCTCTAGTTATTTGGTATAGGTTTTTTTTATCCTTTTTATCTTGATTTCATGTGTGGTTTTCGTGATTTCTCCTATGAGAATACTATGTAGGTTATTTTCGGTAGGTAGTATAGTACTTTTTGTTGCTTGTGAGTATCAAGCCTGATTACTTGTTGTGTTTTCTTACTTAGCTGTTCTTAGCCATACTTTTTTGATCTTCGCATGTTTTCGTCTCTTTTTCTTTATTTTTTTCTATTGTATCCACTTGAGTGGTGGCTGGGGTATTAGATGGTAGACTAGGGTTATGTCATAGGTTGGGGTCGGGGCAGGAGTCACGTCTAGGTTTGAGTTGGGGGCTGGGGTGAGGGGTAGTAGGGCTAGGTGGGATAAGGGTGCGTCTAGGTTGAGAGTTGGGTCTTGGAACATAGGGTCTCTTCAAGGTAAGTCAATAGAGCTGCTGAAGATTCTTAGAAAGAAGAGGGTTAGTATAGCGTGTGTCCAGGAAACTAAATAAGTAGGCACCAAGGCGAAAGAAGTGGATGGTTATAAGTTGTGGTACTCAGGTAGTGTGAAACATAGAAATAGAGTAGGTATCTTAGAAGATGAAGACCTTAGGGAGCAAGTGGTAGAGGTTAAGAGAGTCAGTGATAGGTTGATGTCTATTAAGTTGGTCATAGGAGGGTCTACGGTGAACATTATTAGTGTCTATGCTCCGCAAGTAGGTTTGGACGAGGAGAAGAAGAAGGGCTTTTTGGGAGGTTTTGAATGAGGTGATGAGGGGCGTCTCGAGCACTGAGAAGCTTTTCTTGGGAGAAGATTTCAATAGGCATATTGTGTCTTTATCGAGAGGTTATGATGATGTGCATGGCGATTTTGGTTTTGGGATCGGAATGAAGGAAGAGTTTCTCTTTTGGATCTTTCTAGGGATTTTGGGTTGTGGATAGTGAATTCGAGCTTTTCGAAGAAGGAGGATCACCTTATTACGTTTGTAGTTCAGTGGCCAAGACTCAGATAGACTTTTTTCTCCATAGGAAGAGTGATAGGGTGCTATGTAAAGATTGTAAAGTCATACCTAGCGAGCATCTTTTGACTCAACATAGGTTGTTAGTGATGGACTTGGTGATCAATAAAGGCAGAAAAAAGAGGAGCGTGGAGGCTCAACCTAGGATTAAGTGGGGTAGCTTGACTTTGGCTAGTTCTTTAGAGATGGGGAAGAAGTTGAAGAGTAGGAGGGATTGGGAGAGTAGAGGGGATGTGGATAGTACGTAGGAGACGATGGGCAGTTGTATTAAGGAGACCGCTAGAGAGGTGTTGGGTGTCTCAAGAGGTCATCCTGGCAAGCATCGAGGGGACTGGTGGTGGAATGAAGAGGTTAAGAGGAAAGTGGATTCTAAAAAGTTGGCTTATGCTAAGTTGGTTGAGAGCAATGATGATGAAAAGAGCAGAGGAATAAAGAGGAATATAAAATAGCTAGGAAAGAGGCTAAGTTAGCGGATACAGCAACAAAGACGATAGATTTTGAGAGCTTAAATACGACTTTAGAGGAGAAAGACGGGATAAAAGTTGTATAGGCTTGCCAAGGCTAGGAAGTGGAGGGCTCATGACCATGACCAAGTGAAGTTCATCAAGGGAGAGGATGGTACAGTGTTGGTAGAGGACGCCCTCATAAGGAAGAGGTGGCAGTCCTATTTTCATAAACTTTTGAATGACGAGAGAGACAAGGGTTTCGTGTTGGGGGACTTCAAGAAATTTGAAGAGTGTTGCGATTACAATTATTGTAGGCGTATCATGGTTGAGGAGGTCAAAGGGATATTCGCAGGATGCATCGGGGTAGAGCGACGGGGCCATATGAGATTCTGGTGGATTTTTAAAACAGTACTGGTGGGGCAGGTTTGGAGTGGTTGACAAGGTTCCTTACCAATATTTGTAGGGCAGCGAAGATGCCTAAAGCATAGAGGTGGAGTACTATGATTCCTTTGTATAAGAATAAGGGAGCTATCGAGAGTTGCAAGAACTATAGATGTGTTAAGTTGTTGAGTCATACTATGAAGGTTTGGGAAAGGGTGGTCGAGGTAAGACTAAGAAGGATCATAAATATATTGGAGAATCAGTTTGGTTTTATGCCAGGTCGCTTTACTACTGAGGCCATTCACCTTGTGATGAGATTAGTGGAGCAATTTCGGGAAAGAAAAAAGGACTTGTACATGGTGTTTATTAATCTTGAGAAGGCATATGATAGAGTTCCCAGAGAGATTCTGTGGAGGTTCTTGGAGGCTAAAGGGGTGCCCGTGACATACACTAGGTTGATTCAGGACACGTTTGATGACGCAAAGACTCGGGTGAGGATGGTAGGTAGAGATTCGGAGCACTTCCCGATTTTGATAGGATTGCACCAGGGATCTACTCTTAGTTCTTTCTAATTTTCCTTGGTGATAGACTTTTTAACACGGCGTATTCAAGGGGAGGTGCCTTGATTTATGTTATTTGCTGATGATGTGGTACTGATTGAAGAGACTAGGGGAGGAGTTAATGATAAGTTGGAGATTTAGAGACAGACCCTTGAGTCTAAAGGTTTTTGGTTGAGTAGGACTAAGATAGAGTACTTGGAGTGTAAGTTTAGTGATGTAGAGCTGGAGGCTGACGTGGTGGTTAAGCTGGACTCTCAGGCCATTTAGAAGAGGGAGAGTTTTAAGTATGTGGGGTCTATGATTCAGGGCAATGGTAAGATTAACAAAAATATCACGCATCGTATTGGGGCAGGGTGGTTGAAATGGAGGCTCACTTCGGGAGTTCTATGCGATAGGAAGGTACACTCGAAGCTTAAAGGTAAGTTCTGCAGAGTGGCAATCCAGCTGACTATGTTGAATGGAGTAGAGTGTTAGCCAGTTAAGAACTCCCACATCTAAAAATTGAAGGTGACGGAGATGAGGATGTTGTGATGGATGTGTGGTCATACCAAGAAAGATAAGATGAGGAATGAGATTATTCGGGTGAAAGTGGGAGTGGCTTCAGTGGAGGACAAGATGTGGGAAGTGAGGTTGCATTGGTTCAGGCACGTGATGAAGAGGGGCTCTGATGCTTCATGCGGAGGTGTGAGACACTGGCTATGGATAATTTTAGGCGGGGATAGAGGTAGGTTGAATAAATATTGGAGGGAGGTGATTAGACAGGATGAGAAGCAGTTACAACTTATTGAGGACATGACCCTTGATAGGAAGTTGTGGAGGACGCGAATTAGGGTAGAGTTTTAGGGGGTGGGAGTGCGTCGGTAATTGTAAGGGAGCGTTCTTTATTTGTGTCGGAAGTTTCTTGTTTGTGGTGTTGAGTGATAGTTTGTGATTTCGGATAGATGGTTTTAGTATTATCTTGTAGTTGTAGTATTATCTTGTGGCTAGAGGTGTTAGTTTATTTTACATATTGTACTAGTTTATATACATCTATGTTTTGTGTTTGTTGTACTGTTAATGGTCCTAAGCCGGGGGGTCTGTCGAAAACACCCTTTCTACTTCACCTGAGATTGTGGTATGGTCTGCATACACTCTACCCTCCTCAAACCCCATTATGTGGGAATACACTGGATATGTTGTTGTTGTCGAAAGTGAAAATTAGTTATGTGAAATTTGGATTTATGTAGGATTAGGGTTATAGGAGCATTGGCGTTTCATTAAAAGATTTGCATTTTTTTTTTTTGCAAAACAACCAATAGCAAAAGGGCAAAACTTCTCATATACACATACAACAATAGCATATGTATGTTAAGTTAAAAAAAAATGACATAGAAATTTTTTGCTCACGTTTTGCGTGTAGAAATAACGTCATATGGTGGTTGTTTATGATGTTTAAATAAAATTCAAAGATTGTCAATAAACCTAACTCCAAGTGATTTATTAACTCTATGATTCAGCTGTCCTAACATAAGCAACTGGAAAGAGAAGCATGTCAATATTATAAGTTTAACTACTACAACATAAAAAAGAGAAAAGCATCAAGAGTTTTCATTATTTTTATTTATTTGTGAGGGTCATTCTTATATGACACAAAAAATAATTTATTTTTTCATGTTAGATTTTTATAATGATAAATTTAGTTGAATAATTTTATTGATACAAAGGCGTAAGTTGATTGATTTTACTAAGGCCCTGTTTGGCCATGATTTTTCAGAGTTGAAGTTGGATTGAAATTGGAGTTGGAGTTGTATTTGACCATAAATATAAATTGAAGTTATTTTTGAAATTTTGTGAAGTAGGAGTGAAAAAGGTGAAAACAAGTTATACTTGTTTTCACTTTTTCAAATACTAGTTTAGGTGTACGCGCCTTGCGCGTGTACCTCACTTTATTGAGTTCAAAAGTTATACTAAATATGATATTTTCTTAAATAATAAAGATGAATACAATAATTAAATTCAACATCTTTTGGAGAATTTATGTAATTAAACCTAACATGTACCAAAATAGTTTGTCAAAACCGATCGACATTCATCTATCATCTGTAAACTGCAATAAAACAATACGATGATAGAGACATCAAAATAATACAATTAAATCTAATCTTTACCCAAAAAATTTCTCAAAGCCGTCTAACACTCATTTACCACATGTAAACTATAACAAAATAATACGATAATAGAGATATCAAAATAATACAACTAAACATAACCTTTACACAAAAAAATTCTAAAAGCAGAGATATAAATGCAATACAATTAAACCTAACCTTTATCTAAGAATTCCTCAAAGCCGACCGGCATTAATCTACCATCTGTAAATTCATCTACGATCTGTAAACTACAACAAAATAATACAATAGTGATCACAAAGCTTCTGATTTGATGAATATAATTCTCGTATGAGCGAAAATTTTGACCCTAAAGAATTAATGACTTGAATGAAAACAAAGAAGATATCTATATCTATATATATATATATATATACACACACACACACACGTTGAATTCTATTATATTGACAAAAATAGTGAAGAAGTTGAGGGTTAGAAAATTAAGCATTCACCAATCTAGATATGCAATCGAATCAATTTAGATGAGCATCAATCATATATTTTGAATAAGCTAATCTGTTTTTCTTTAGTTTAACGTGCATCTCAATATTTATAGAAGTATTTCCTTAATAGAGTCTTATTTTAGGAGTATTTTCCTATTTTATTTTAGGAGATTTATCATTACAAAAAAAAATATTGATTGATTTTTCTTCCATATATTTTAGGAGTCTAGTTAATAAAATAAAAATAATTAAATAATAAATTAAAGAAAATAGTGAAAAGACAGTTTTGTCTAAAAAAAATGATCTTTTTAATGAAGGGCAAAAAATTCAAATCACTTTTCTAAGGGTCTTCACACTTTTAATATATTATAGATTATAGATAATTCTAAATTGTATTTGAAATTCTCGTGGCCAAACACATACTATTTTCACTAAAATAAAATAATATTTTAAAATAAATAAATAATTTTTACGGCCAAACGGCTACTAATACAAAACAAAGATTAATGACTTTACTAAATAAATTTTTAAAGTTGAATGATCTTTTGAAATATTTACCATTACTAAAGGAGCATAGTCCATGTCAACACGGGCCCAATATTAAGATATTTTGAGTATATATAAAGCTACATATATTCGTGTAAGTTTGGTGTCAACAACTTCAACTCCTATAATTTTATGAGTAAAATGATAACATAAACCATTATTTGAGTAAAAGCATATTTTTTCTTCAAGTCAATACTGATAACATAGACCACTATTTGAGGAAAAAGAATATTGTTTCTTCAAGTTGATCCAGCATAGAAAGATGAACAACAAACTAACTTTACAGTACTTTGACAATTGACACTAAGATAAAGAACTTGGTCACAATCTAGCTAGTCATTTCTAGTTTAACTGTGAAAATCAATTGACAACAGTGAATCAGGATATTCTCTTAAAGTTGATGCCTATAGACGAAAGGTGTCTGCAGATTCTCCTCCTATATACACCTATATACCAACATCAATAGGAAACCTCATCAACGCGGCGATCCATGATATGCGAGATGGTCTCAAGGAATGGATCTTCACTTAAGCCAAGCACGGAGTCCAGTGCTTCTTGAGCAATCTCTTCGATCAAAGATTTTTTGTTCAAAATTTTCTAACACATGATGTTTCCTATGGTAAATAGCGTGAGACCCCTCCATACACCTTTCTTCAAAAGCATTGTAGAGATGTGGAATGTGCGTGCAATTTCAATAAATCAATGTCCTTTTCCGCATAAAGTAATTTTATGTACTCAATGATTTTAGAGTTGAATGACTGATGAGCTTATGGCCAATGCAACCAATTAAAAGTAATACCTTCAAACTGCAATATCATAAAATATAAAGCAACTCAAAAGCCAAAGGATACCAAAAAAACTTCTAAATCTTAATGAAACTTTCTTCTATTATCAATCTTGAATTAAAGACACAAATCGAGGGAGGATGTAAACAACTTAAAACACTCTTTCAAGAATCTCCAAATTTTACTGGAGTTGTCTCTTTGCAATACCAAAGCAGGAAGAAATGAGAAATTTTTTAATTGCACTTTGAAACTTTTTTTGAAAGAGCATACTATTAGGACTTGGAATTGAAATGTGATTATGTCTCATGTAGTGCAAATAATATCAAGGGTAAGAAGAGGTGGTCAATTTTGTAAAGGTCACAATATTTCATAGGTATTCATCCAGCGGCCACTAAAAATCAGATTGATACTTGACATGAAAATGAATTTCTTTTCATCCTTTTTGTGTTTTATTATCTCAAGGGCTTGTAAGTACATAGAGATGCCATCTAAAAAATAGCAGTGGAGATTACATTGAATCTGAATGGACAACTTCACCATATTGAATGAAACTTAACATGCCTCTGAATTTCCAGTAGAGCGGGCACTTAAAATCATAAAAGTCACTTGAGAGCTATGCTAGATCACAAAATGAAATTGTAACAGATGATCAACATCGCACTATAAGTGAAGAGGTACCAGGATATGCAACAACAAAAAATATATCCACCAATAATCCATATGTACTCCAAAAGAAAAGAAAAAATAATGAAGACTTACACTCTCAGGCAAGCAACAACCATGATCAATTAGAATGAAGACAAATTTCCCATCTTCACCTCTACTCATTAGTATACTCCTTTTATGCTTATCTGCATTCTCCATCCTCATATCAAGCACTGTAATCTTATGTTCTTCCTACATCGGAAAAGCAAAGGGACCAACTTGAGCTTCCGTTATAGGGGTACCATCTTCATACTCAATAGCACCATCATTCCATATTTTTCAGCATTGCAATAGCTCCACCATGTACATTAATATCAAGTAATTCTTTTTCATAGTACTTGGGAGATCTAAACTCTTCTGTCACATGCAAGCCATGAATTTTTTCACATATTTATTGAAGGTATTGATCTTCTAGAAAATGCATGAACTAATGTAATGCCACAATAACAAGTTAAGATAAGAAACTTAATTTGCATGACATAATGTAGATACTTCAATGCTGGGGATTTAATTGAATTATTCATTTTAAGTAATAAGGTTTCTTTTATTTACTCTCTACTGGTTGTATCTAACTCACTTGTGACCTTTCAGAGATTTGTGTAAAACACATTTTGTAGTATATTTCTCGACATACTTCTCGCCAACAACCATCTTGTCTTTCCACTATGATCAAGAAAGGCTCCTACCACCTGAACTCGAACATGTGCACAAATATACATGTAAAGAGAAAGAGGACACATAAACAACAATCTTCTTCTTAGTTCTCACTAAATATTTCAGAAATTAGAACATTCAAGTAATTCTCACTAAGTATCTCAAATATTAACCTAATAATTCTCCTACTCTCTTCTCTTGAAATGACATATTGAACAATGATTTGAATTGGAGAAACTATATACGGTAATTTCATGTTCATGTACAATTCTAAGATTCCCATGATTTTCATTCTAGATCTAATAAGGATGATAATTTTTTGCAGAAGGCAGGTAAAGATATGATGCATATTTTTCTCATAAATCAAAGCTCGATCTATATATGATGAGTGATACAAGGAAACATAGATTATTGGCAATCATGAAGAGGAATAAATTAAAAGCAGCTCCAGCCCATGCCATTTCAGTAAAAAAAACTTGTTGTCCTTGATACCTCTTTGTGCAAGAAAGTGAAGTAGACTTTTGAATCTTGTAGACTTTAACTAAAGATATGTAGAATGTACCAAAAAGGCATTTAATTTTGTGGTCTTAAACATGCGATGTGAAAACTGATATTAAAGAGTTCCAAAAAAGGGAAGAGCTACTAATATACTAAAAAGAAAAGAGAGACAAACAAATTGAAATGGAGGGAGTATATAATTAAGAACAATTAGTGCATACAAAATTAACAATATAGATAATCCATGCAATGTAATATAGCTTACAACTACAAGGATTAAGCTTAAAAAACTCTCGTTTTCTGTAGCTTCAACAGTGAAACAAAGGATAAGGTTTTGTGTATTAGTCTGGAAATCATCATCCTCAAGTATTACCACTAAAAACCTTTAGTATTGTAGCGTATGTTTTACTTGAGCGGAAGGTTTAATTTAGGGAAAGTTTCAGAAATAACAACTCTTTAGCCTTAATTATAACTTTTATAGTAATAGTTTCATAATTATGAAAAGTAACAAATTGTATTTAAGTAAAATGTTGCTATATAAATACATATACAAATATATATGTATTACTTATAAATACATATGCACAAATGAAAAATACATATTCTTCCATTATTATGAAGTGGGTGAAATATTGCTACTTTTGCTATAAGCTGTAATTTTTAAAAAGTGTTGCTATTTATTGTAATTATAGTCTTAAAGATGATAGTTTCTGTAATTTTCCTTTAATTTATTAGAAATAATTTCTCTATTTTCATAAGATAGGATTAAAGTTGTGTACACACATATCATCCTCAGTATGTTATTGTTGTTGTGGGATAAATTATTCAATGTTCGATTTTCTTTTAGTATACAATTGTTACAAGAGCATATCCATAGCCAGTTTACAACATTTTTACTATTAACAGATACATATGAAAATTAGCACTCATATACTTGTCAGTATAATTCCACAACGTGGGGTTTAAGAGGATAAAATGTACTTATGTTGACAAGGTTGGAAGTGTACATTTCATTCCTAAAAAGGTGATACTTTCTTTTTCATGATAATGTATAGACTAAACATAATTTTAGGAGCAAAATACAAAAATACACATCAAAACACCCTAGGAGCCAAAGCAGAGTGTTAATTAAATCAATTTCTGTATGGTGCTGATTTCCAACAACTGCAAATTCCTCCAAAACGCAGCATAAGAACTATCACCATATTTTTGTACTTTTATACCAAACACCTATGGGGCGAATCAATAAGGACAATATAACGGTCGATTTTCCTTTACCTGTTTTCCACT
>NC_061116.1:121192510-121406351 GCF_002878395.1 Capsicum annuum
ATATATATATATATATATATATATATATATATTACTATCTATAATAAATGGGGATAAGCAGGCACGTTTTCGACATGTCTGCTTCAACTGCTTCAATCGTAATTTTATTATATTACCCCTAATTAATTACTATAAATTATTTAAGTATTAAAATTTATAATATTTAATAAAAAATATAGAATAAACATAAAATAATAAATTAATATTTGATTTTTAAAATTAATTTGATGTCTTATATAAGGCCCATTTTTGCTTTATTCGCAAGTATTTTTTATAGTAATTTTATTATATCACTTTTAATTAGTTGTTATAAGTCATTTAAGATATGTCTTCTTCGCTGCTTCAATCATGATTTTATTATATCAACCCTAATTAATTACAAAAGGTTATTTAAGTATTAAAAAATTATAATATTTAATAAAAAATATAAAATAGATATAAGATAATAAATTAATATTTAATTTTTTAAATTAACTTGATGTCTTATATGAGATCCATTTTTGTTTTTTTCCACAAGTATTTTTTATAGTAATTTCATTATATCACTTCTAATTAATTGTTATAAGTCATTTAAGGCATGTCTTCTTTGCTTCTTCAATCGTGATTTTATTATATGACCCCTAATTAATTATTATGGCCGCGTTAGAAAATTAATAATATTTCATAAATGGACATAAAATGATATGTCAACATAAAACATTTGATTGGCTGTCGAAATTATATTAGTGTCAAATAGATTGAATTTCAAAATTATATCAGTGTCACTTAAATTGGAATAGAAGAAAAATATTATAAATCACAATAAAACTTTTGATTGACTATCGAAATTATATAATGTCATATAGGTTGACTTTTGAAATTATATCAGTGTCTATAAATCACAATAAAACATTTGACTGACTATCAAAATTATATTAGTGCCACATAGGTTGACTTTTCAAATTATATCAGTGTCACTTAAATTGAAATAGAAAAAAAATATTATAAATCACAATAATTAAAAATTAAAATTATTTTAATAATTGATTATCTAAATTATGTTTGTGTCACATAAATTAAAATTAAAATAACAGCACGGGCCTTCGATGTCTAGTATGTATGTATATATAGACATATATATTGGTGGAAGAATAGTAAAATTTTCAAGAATCAAATGGTGAAAAGTGTCATCAAGAGACGATGTGAGGCAACATCATTAGCCATATTAGACTTTTTCGTTGAATTTACTAATGGTACTCGATCAGAATTTAAATAGATTATCACAAGTCTTGATGAATTTTATTGATGCTTTAAGAAAAGTCTTGATTAGATTTTTCATTAGTGATTAGCATATTATTCTGATGGGAGAATTGTGAAATTTTTGTAGAATCAAATGGCAAAAAGTGTCATCAGGAGCCACAAGCCGTGAGGCAACATCATTAGCTTTTTGACTCTTACCTCAAAATGCAATATTTGTCACTTCACAAAAGTGTTCATCATCCATCAAAATCAAGAATAAAATGGTCATTCACAATTCGTGTTTCTTAAGGTACACGCCTTGAGGCATTGGGGTGCAAACTCCACAGATTCATTAATTTTTAATATTTTATAAATTATATCATAAAAAAAAAAAAAGTAAAGTATATAAAAATCTAAAAATAAAAGTGAAATACATGTCTAAAACTACTGCAACAAATAATTAAAAAAAAAAAATCTAAACCAGAGTCATATAATACAACTAATAGATAAAGTTCACTTTCATATGTTAAACTATTATATGTCTTCAAAAACACAAATTTGAATAAAAAATAGTAATATAATTAATCAATCCTCACCTTCTCGTAATTTTATCAATATATTTGCGCACTCATATACCATATATTGTATTTTAAAAAAGAGCAAAAAAAAAAAAAATAACTTAAAAGCTCGTTACTATGCGACTTGAAAAGAACTACTAAAAGAAAAGAAAGGAATTAGGATGAAGAAAGTACACTTAGAGTTTTCTTGAGTAGCGTCGTGTCAACACCCACTGACAAATACGTTTGAAAGTAAGAGTTCTGAGTTTTCTTTTACTTTTGATTTGAATATTTAAGTATTTATCAATCATATAATTTAGTATTAAGTTTAAATTAGAGATTTAATAAGAAAAAAATATTTTACATTGTAAACTTTCTATGCTTACGCCTAATTTGTGCCTCACGCTTAGGCGAAACCCTAATGCTTAGGCAAACGTCTCAATTTTGGATACTTTTGCCTTTCCACAATGCCTCGGAGCATTTTTGGCTTTTTGACTAAGCCTCGCCCTGAACTTCCTTTTAAACACTGTTCACAATAGTTTAAAAAATTAGATATGTTCTCAATGAAGCAAATCATTATCTAGATGATGGTATTTAGAAACTTGATAGCTAGCTATGAAATTGTCAAAATATATATTTATGCGTCTTAAATAACTGTGTAAAGAGCCAGTTAATATTTCAGGAAGAATTAGGAGTGGATGAAACAATATTCCGTAATTTTATTATGTTCTCCAATTTTGACCCTTGTACTGAGAATATCTCCATATAAATTAGGATAAAGGTAAATACTCTTCGTTGAATTTATTGCAGTACTTGATAAGAATTTAAATATTGTCATAAACCTTAGTTATTTTTATTGATTCTTCAACAAAAGCCTATACTTTTCATTGTTACTAAAATTTTTTTGGTAGAATTGTGAAAATATCATTGAATCAAATCGCCAAAAGTGTCATCTAAGAGAGTAGAGACACAAGCCAAGAGGCAACACCATTTAAGAAAGAACTTAAACATACTCAAATGGCTATGTATGGCAAATTAAATGGACATAGAAAGTGATTTGGCTATTCATCGAACCCCACACACGTAGCGGAAGTTTTAGTGTACCAAATTGACTTTTTTTCTTTTTAGAAACTACTCAAAAGTACACTTCAATTAAACTTCCTCAGCCAAAACCATTCTACTTAAAGGACTTGGACCAAGTTTTTTTCTTCTCCTCAAAGAATTTCTTCTCCTAATAACTTCCATTTGATTCCTTCTCCTAACTTGCATCATTGCTTCTTCTTCAATCACAAATCTCCTCATTAACACATCATCAGTTAAAGATTTTCCCCTGAAAATTTTCCTCCCTTCCAAGCTCATCCTTCCATTTGGAATTCTTTCTTGTGAAATAGTCATTGGTTTTGATGTTCTAGAATAATAACTATTACTTTTTCTTGGTGGAACAACATGATTATCTGCTTGAAATACTTCAGTGTAGGAAGAAATTGGTGCACATAGACAAACTCTAGTAAAAGAAGTTGCCACCCTTAAAGAGGTGCATCTTCTTAACTTTTGTCTATTCGCATTTGTGGTTGAAATCTCTCTTGATGACTTAGAAAGGCTTCTCCATAATGTAGGATTTGTTGTGGGAATTTCACTTGGCTTGGCAAATGTTTTCCATAGAGAGGCCATCTCCATTGCCTTTTGGTACCAAGCCTTCCTACAAAAACATATATACCCTGTAAGGAAATCCATATTGAGTTTAAATTTTGTTCATTGTCAATGTATAGATTTTTTACATTATGTTTACTTAGAACAATAGATAAATCTTCATAGCAAGCCCAATATGATAACCTGAAAAATAGAAGACTAATCTAACGCAACCAATTAAATTTAATCTGATGGAGTAAAAAGATCTTCAAATTGTCAATGTATATTACTTGAATCCAATTTATATATATATATGGTGCAAAAAAAAAAACTATTTATACAATTATACTGCTTAGAAATTTTATCACATGTAACTATCAATGGACAAAGTTAGTGAACTGATAACCAAAGAAGTATTCCAAGTGACTTGCTAAAACTGGTTAATCTTTTTAGTTGTCCATATTGTTGGTTTCATAGTATATGAAAGAAGTGTGAATGGAAAAATGGAGAATAAAATGGTGGAGGGGAAGGAGACACTAAAATGGAAAGTGTACTCCCAAATTAGAAAGTTTACTCTTTCTTTGGTGGAAGAAGAGAATTTGAAAGTGCTTATAATCAAGAACACTTACTCCACATGGCAAGTGAGGCAAGAAATAATAAATGCCTCACACCATCGTCGTCGCTCGGCTTTGGCTTTGGATCAATGAGATCTATAAAAATTTTCTGCAGTGTTTCGGACCTCCATTTATATATACATGCAGTAACAGTTGCACTGTTTCAAGTGAACTGGTGCTTCAGAAATGATACATTATTCTGAACTGAGACTACAGAAGGTTGCAATGGTTCGAAATGATGCTTCAGAAGGATGTAATACATCCTTCAATGAAGTGACACACTGATTCATGAAATGAGATGACTGTTCAGGAAAAGATGCAATCTTTGATGAATATACATGAACTTACAAGAAAGGTGTAACCTTTGGAGTGAACCATTGCCTCTTTCCAGAAGAGGCATGTTATGGCTATATAAACCTGCTTTCATCCACAGGTTTTGATACGAAATTTCAGAATAAAAAAAATGTTCTTCTTGTCTTCAAAAAATTCTGTGTGATCATTCTAACTGTTGAGTGCGTTCGGTGAGTTCAAATATTTGAGGTACCGCTATATTTGGATTGAAGGTCATTTTATCTTGGGAGGAAAAATTTCATAACCTCGGGTACAGTGAGGGAAATTGTTTCCTTAAGGAAACTCTGTGAATTCGGACGACTTGGCCTTATTCATTTCTGTTTCGTCTATTTTCTGGAAAAAATAAAATACACCTCTTGGAAAGGTCATTTTGATCTTGTATTGAGGGTATTTGATATACTTCATTGTGTTCTTGTTTATACTTGAACTCTAGTTGAAGTTGTTGTTCTGCTTATACAAATTCTGCGTACCCGTAGAAGGAAATAACATATATAACTTAAATTCATGTGTAATAAGGTTGTCCTCTTCAAGTACTAAAAAAGTATCACACAAAAAAAAACAGCACAGATGAGGATACAAAGTGAAACTTGAACTAATATCCTCTTTTCAGCTTCTTCTTTTCAGCTTCTTCTTGTCAAATGCATGGAACTTCAAGGTTGAAATACCAAGGTTGACTTCATGAAAAGGTCAAAGGTGGACAGCCTTTGAAGTCATGAGAAAGAACAAAAGTTGCCATGAACTTAATTAAATTAAATTCAAATAAAATTCTCTTGAGCCAAACTTTGAAAAGGACTAAAAATTCTAATTGATGGAAGACTAGAGAATATATGTTGGACAAGTCTTTTGGGATAGGTCAAAGTTGAGAAAATGGCCAAAACCCTTCTCAACATTTATCCCAAATTTCAACTACACACTTGTACTTTGTGGGGTCACATTTTTAAAGTGAAATATTTACACCCTAAAAGCTTATGCCCAGACATTGTTTTAGGCAGTGAGCTGCACTCGCTGCCACATCATTTTTTTCCTTTTTAACTCTAAAAAATTAATTATTTTATTTTATATATTTTACTTTTCTCTTTATTCTTTAATATACATATATATATATATATATTGTCTTTTTCCATTTTCCTTTTCATTTCCCTCCTCCGTAATTTTTGTCGTTACTTTCAGTTTTTCGGTAAAAAAAAAATTTCCGATGAACTGTACAAAAAGAGAAAGAAAGAAGCTAACATCTTCAAGAAAAAAATGAAATCAAAAAGTGTAAAAAGTGTTGGTTTTCTTGTCTGCTCCAACCTCTCCACCTTAAAAACCAAAAAACACACACAACACCAATTCGTTGGTGAACTCACCGATTGGAAACACACAAACACTATTTTTTGTGAACTGCTTCAACCATTTTTGGTGAACTGCTCCAACCATTTTTTTTAATGAAAAAAGTGTTGGTTTTCTTGTTGGTTTCGACGAATGGATATTCTTTCTTCATTTTTTTCCTGAAAATGAACCAACCGGAATTCGTCTGTGAACTCGTCGAAAAATTGACTGAGATCTTCCGATCGTCGATGATCTCGCCGATCGTCATATTATCTCATGTTTTATTTCTTTTGGTGATAATTGTTGCAAGTATTGATTGTTGTGTTGAATGTTGATTTTCATTTTGAAATTTGAAATAAAAATGAAATTGGTAGAGACAAAAATGGTAATTGAGAAACTAATGGTGAGAAGATGAAATTGGTAGAAGTATTGAAAATGTGATTTAGATTTCGACATAAATAGAGACGAGGAAGATAAAGAGATTGACTATGATAGTCATTGAAGAGTTTTTGAAGCTTTTTATGAGAAAGAGTATTTTGAGGATGGTGATGAAGAAGAAAGAAAATAAAATAAAATAAAATAAAAATTATATATATAATATATGTATTTTTATATTAAAAAGAAATATATAAAATATTTTTTTAAATATTTTCGGATTACTCACTCTCTCAAAGAGAATGAGATACACTCTCTTTGCCACATAAGCCTTTAGGGGTGTAAATATTTTACTTTAAAAATGTCCAAAGGGGTTATAGGACCACTACAAAGTATAGGTGTGTAGTTGGAATTTAGGATAAAGGTTTGGGGGGGGACTTTTGGCTATTTTCTCATCAAAGTTTGATTTAATCATTAACAAAAAGTTAATAGGTCAAGAAATTGAATTCATTGACCTTAGAGGCAAGAAAGGCATTCCATGTGAAGGCTTTTGATATGGGCCTAAAGTGTACTGGACTAACATGGATAGCCCATGCTCTACTGAAAATTGGGCCATTTGTTGAGCTAGAAAGCCCAACTACCGCCCAATGGAATATCTATAGCAAGTTTTTTCACCTCTTCTCCTTCTTAAGAATTGGGGTCCCTAAATTTTATTCCTGTTAACAAAACTTGTACAAATATAGAAATGTGTCAGTACTTTTTCCTTCTTCCTTTCCATTTTTAATATTTTCTCTGTTTAAAAAATAATGATCTATTTTTTTTTAATTCGTTTTAAAAAGAATGATCTCTTTTCTTTTTTTTGTAATACTTTAATTTCAACTTTCCACATGACATTTTTAGGACCACAAGATTAAAGGACGTTTTGTTACATTTGATACAACTTTAATTTAAGGCCACAAGATTTAAAAATTCATTTATTTTTTTAAACTTTGTGTTAAGTCAAAGTAGGTCATTTTTTTTTAAACGAAGGGAATAAACCAAAAGTACACAATCAAACATTGAAAAAGAAAAGATATATATTGTATAAAATTGGAGATGCATTGCTTTTATTTGTGATTAGAATTGAGTGCGTAATGTTATATTGAACTTATATTTTTCCTTGATGATTTGAACTGGTCTATATTGAAAATATGAAAACACAATTGTTCGTTTTGCTGAGCTTGTTTGTTGAAACAGACAAAATGGATTTATAGATTTTTAAATATTTGGGTTGAATCTACTGCTGGAAATTTTCAAGATTGATATTAGGATGTTGGCATCCAACCAACCTGTAGTTGATTTGAATCAATTTGGATCAATTTTGCAGCAAAACTGTAGGTGAATCTCTCAAAAACTTCAAGTACTCCATTAGAAATTGTGAATCATTTCTAAGGTTTTGATACGATTTATACTAAATTCCTCGTACACCATGACTTGTGGCAAGTCTGACTATTAGAAACTTGTATTGATCTGTCAATCAATTTGTACTAAACCCCTCGCTATGACTTGTAGCAAATCTATCCATTAAAAATCCTAATGATCCATTGGCAATTTGTACTAAACCCCTCGCTATGACTTGTAGCAAGCCTATCCATTAAAAAATCATAATGATCCACTGGCAATTTGTACTAAACTTGTGGTGATCATTTGACTTGAGACAAGCAGATTCATCAAAAACTTTTGGTGATCCGTTAGGAAAATCTATACTAAACTCCTGGAGATCACATGAATATTAGCAGGTGGGAATAATAAACAAATCAAGGAATGACTTAGTGGTAGGAAAGGAATCCTTGACAGCGTGTCCCTTGGGTAGTTAAATGTGGGTTTGATTCTCTCTACAGATGCTTATTTTTTTCATTTAATTCTTTTCACCCCCTGCTATTTATTGGGAACCCACAAGTTTGAAAATTTTGAATCCGCCTCTGACTTCTAGTAATCATGTGACTTGTGGCAAGCTCAAACGTGCAAAACTCTTGGTGATCCGCAGGACAATTTGTACTAAGCTTTAGTGATTCCCCAGAACAATTTGTACTAAATTCCTAGTACTCCACCATGACTTGCATCCTAGCAATCCGCTAAACATTTTAAATCAAGAACGTACTCTGACCCAGAAACTATTTTTCGCACAACTTATTTAGATGGAGCTAAAACTTAAATAGTGCACGAAATTATAACCTACTTGTGCAAATCTCCAGGATCTAGTATATTGGTTAACTCCTGAACTACATGAATTCAATTGTAAGTGATAAACAATAATTTCGGATGTTAAAATTTGAAGTAATTGAACTTGGACTGGATTGCATTCTACTAATTGCAACTTCGTCTTGCATCACTTTAAATATACTTCGGTGTACAAGACAAAACACTTCTATTAGAAATTGTATGGAGTGTGTGGTTTGGCTGGGCTGGTTTGATCTAGACACAGATAATAAATTACTATTACGCCAAAAAAAAAAAAAAAAAAAAAAACGATGTCTGTGATAAATCAAGTAAAATTAACTTAAAAGCAAATTAAAGTCAAAACATATATAATAAATCATAATTAAGTGGAAAAGATAATGCATAAATAAATTATTAATGTAATACTTTCAAGTTTCAACTTCATTGAGATTCAATCCTCCCTAATCTGCGAGCCTCTTACTAGCTAGTATTTATTTAGGGAGTAATCATTCTCTTGATATATTTAAACATTCTCTTCAAAAGGACGATATATTTAATCTTACAAAGTTAAAATTTGCAATAATGAACAAAGTAAAATAGCTATATATACAGCCAACTTATCAGTTTCACTTAAAATAACGACAAAAGACTTCTCCATTTTACTCTCTCGCTTATGTTTATGATGCATTTTTCAAAACATTGAACTTATTATATTCAAAGGATATAGCGAGAAAATTATACTTTTATTTGTTATTTCTTAATGAGCATGCCAACTCGGACAAGTAAAGATGGATGGAGAGGGAGAGAGTAATTATCAACTACTTGGAACTGTTAATTTTGTACAATACTACTAATTAATAACCTCAAAATAAAAAATACAATTCTCTGTGAGTTCGTTTGAGGTTTAATTTCTTAGTACATCGACCGTGCAGAAAAAAAAATATACTACCACTAATTATGTCAGTTAAAAGATAATTATAGGAAACGGTGCATAATAAGTGAATTTTTTTTAAAAAAATAGGAAAAATAATCTATTACAATTTACAACTGATTGAATTGCAATAAATTCAATAATCGTGCAGTAAATTTATATATATATATATATAAAAAATTCGTCATCCTCCACTTACAAGGTGAAATATACAGCATGTAGTTATAAAGATTTCACGTAATTCACATGGTTCAATAAGATATTTCACTTAAAGAAATGGAAGAAGGAAAAGTTACCTTGCTTGTGAAGAATTCTTTGGATCTTGCATGAACAAAGAAGATCAAGATATATATGTTGTGATTGAATGATATAGAGAGAAAAGTAGAAGTGGAGGAATTAGAAATCTCTTCTCATCTATGGGATTGTACTATACTGTAGTATAAAAGAAAAGTAGTATTAATGATAATCAAACTTTTTTAAAATTACAGAGAGTTTCTGAAAGATGGGTTGGCAAACTTAGACCTTTCTTTCTCTTTTTCTTCTTTATTTTATAGTGATAATAATATAACGCTCTTTCTTTTTTGCTTTGGTGCAGGCAAATGATTCTTGCTGACATTCAAATTTCAGAAGTGCAAAAGTGTTACTCTAATACTATACAATATATTGCTTTCTTTTTTACCTTTGAAAAATTTATCGTTTAGACTGATCTCAAGAGCCATTTTTATTAGGCCCCCCAATATCAGATCATCTACTCCAAAGGGACCACATAAGTGAAAAAAAAAAAAAAAAAAAGTAAGGAAATAACTTTAACAAAATCATTAAATGGGGAAATGAGGGAAAGCAAATTGCATAACAAAGAAATCAAGTTATATTATCTAAAGGGGAAGAGACAATAACAGTTTTTGAGCTGAAACTAACTCTATGAAAATAGCCAGAAAATTTTAATTTTCACTTCTAGTCATTTACTGGTAGCTGGTATTTTTTAATTGTTGTTGGGCTGATGCCTGATGCGCCTATTTTTTATTTTTTATTTTCGTTATTTGATATTTTTCGAAGGATTTGTTGCAAAGAACAAAGAAAAAAATATATAAAGTAGCATACTTAAGTATTAAATTACAAAAATAAGCAACACTTTTATTAAATTACATTTTGTAGCATATGTATTCGTATTTTTGTAGCAACAGTTTGCAAAAATACAAAATACATATCGATCATAAGGACGGTAAAAATCATATGCATTTGTATTTTTGTAGCTGCAGTTTGCAAAAATACAAAATACAACTTGCTATATTAAGTAATTATGAAACTGTTGGTATAAAACTCATAATTAAGAGGATAAGTATGTTATTTCTGAATTTTGCCAGAACAATTGATCTTCTTTCTCTTTAAATTTAAAAAAAGAGTCAAACAAAATTTTCTGTGTTTTCTTTTTTTTCTTTTAATAATTAAATACAAATTGCTTGTTATTCATATTTTTATCAATCAAATACTACGAAAGAGTGTATATTTATTAATTATATAAAATAATATATTTTAATAATACATATACATATTTAAATAAATAATGATACAACTTTTACATATATCTTATACATATACATATTCTATACAATAATGATGCAATTTCGATACACATCTTATACAAATATATATTACATACAACAATGATACAATTTCTATGCATGTCATATACAAAATATATATTCTATATAATAAATATACACTTTCTGTACACATTCTATACAATCTTTAACTGTGATAATTATTCAGATACAGATTCTATACAATCATTATACAATTTTTATATACATCTTATACAACATTTTTAGTTATAATAATTATTCAGATACATATTCTATATACCATTTATACAGTTTCTATACACATCTTATACAATTTCTATGTATATTTTATACACACGCGCGCGCGCGCGCGCACACACACACACACATATATATTATTCTATACAACAAATATATTATTTTTATACACATCATATACGAACCTCCATTTCTCCGGGACCTCTTTCGATTCATTGGTATCTAAATCCTCATAATATCCATTGATAATCAATCCTAAGGGACCTCAAATCATAAAACACAACTTTTTCTAAAACACAACCCATTTTCTTCAAATTCCTTCATCATATACCTACCCACTACTACTTTAGGCTTTAATACAGTAGCTCTTTTCTTCCTATCCCGATCAACCTCTACATTTTGCATATTCTTTCTTCTTCCTTTCCTCCCTCTTCTTTTTTATTCACCCACACAATTCACAAACTTAACATAATTTAGACAACCTATATGAAAAAATTAAGCATTAGAATTAGAAGGAAAAAGACATGAATTTTATGGGGTTCTTAGCTATCAGAGATGGAAAAAGAGAGAAAGAAGAATGATTATGAAATTTTAAAAAATAATAAGTGAAAAGCATAATAATAGAATGAAAGAATTAGACTTTATTTTCTTTTCCCAAAGCAAAATAGCTGACTGAGACTTAATTAATGGACTTTAGGCGGTGACTATAATTTGAAAATAAAATAACCGACTGATTATTTTATGTCCAACAGATCAAACTTGAATCATTTATTTTAAATTTGATTAGATAGTGTCGTTTTTCCTTATCTAAAGGGTACATAAATATGACAAATGTAGTTATTAGGTTCTCTAAAATATAATGTATAAACCACATATATACCGCATAAAGTGAAACTATTTACATAATCTCCCTTGAGATTTTCTCTCTCCCTATTTTGCAAACTATTGTCATACATTCGGATAGTTGTTATACATTTGCCGAATGTATGATAAATCTGATTTGCATACAATTATGGGATTGGAAATCAGTAAATATCTCTCTACTCCTTAAATTACGTTATTTAATAACCTGATGTTAATTATTGTATGAGTTAAAATAGTAACTGAAATTTGAATTTCAAAAGAAAACTCTTAAACATTACTTCTAATTGTCTTCTTTCTGATTTACGATTCTGGAAAAAAAATCTTTGTTCGTGATTTCTTGTAAAAAAAAAGATGAACATCCCAATATTATTGCGTCATTCTGATGTTTGAGAGACGGAAATAAGTTTTAAAGCATACAAAAGTGATGCTATTGTTGTTTCAGAAAGTATTAATTTCTTGAAATTAATTGCGACAATTGCAATGGAATTGGGTATCGACGATGTTCAAAAAATATTGAAGTTAAATACATCATTGATGGTAATTCTTCTTCAATTATCATAAGAAATGATAATGGAGTGAAGGTTTATATAGAGTTGAAGAAACAATGTTCTGGGCTTGTAAATTTTTCTCTTTGTATAACAACTTCCAACAAATCGATTAAGGATATCAAGTTTGATAACAAAACTGGGGCTGCAATGTGTATTGAAGGTAGTAAATATGATTCGGTTGCTTTAACTGTTGTTGAAACACAGAATCAGTATTCATTATACGTTCCAGAATTTGAAGTTAATAATTTCATTACTGATTGCAAGAACACTGAAATAAAAGTTAGCCAACTTTATAAGGATAAGCAAACTATGGTATCGGTTATGAAAAAATATGTAATATCGACTTGCTTCAACACCTTTACTAAACGATCTGACAAACAAAGGTATGAAATAAATTATTATTTTTTATTTGTAGATATTGTAAAGGATGTTCTTATTTTGTAATAGCCTTTGTTAATGGAGTTTCATTGTTGACTTCAATTTCTGATTTTTGTTGTGTGCACAAAATGGAGCATCATTTACAATGTATAATATGCCATCATATATTCATTCGAATGTATAATAAAACTGTAATAGTTTAATTATGGTATTTTATTCAAATTGTTGATTTTATATGTATGTTAATAAATTGACATCATGTTTTAAAATGTAACTGTAGCTATGTGTTACACTGTCGTATCAAAAATTGCAAATAGGTCCTGAAGATGTATTCGATGAATTATTCAGAAATCTGTAATAAAGACATTTATTCGGAACATAGTTGCAGCCTGAGTGATAGAGTACTAAATAATTTGGTTGCAACAACAGCTTTTATCAGTGAATTTACTGCACCAAAGTTAATTAATTACAAGAGAATACACACACCGACGGACATAATTGAAGAGATGAAGGTCGTCTACGGTGTTGATATTAACTTCATGATGGCTTGGTGGGAAAAAAAAAAGGTAATTGCGATGCTTAGAAGTGGACCAACTGATGGATATCGAAAAATATCCCGTTATATATATATATATATATATATATATATATGTTGAATCAAGTATATCCTGGATCATACATTCGGATGCATAAGGCATTAGATAATGAGTTTGAATACTTGTTTATTGCCTTACATCTCATGATTAGGGGGTTCGAATTTTGCCATCCAATAGTAGTTGTAGATGGTACACATTTAAGCGGGCTATATCAAGGAACGTTTGTATCGGCGAGCACTCTTGATAGTGCAGGTATTATAATTTAAAATATTGATCTTTGGTAATTCGTCATTTTGCATGCATTCTAGCTGAGTACATATATTACTGATGTACGCCTTTTATTTTGTATTATTATTTTTTTCTATAAAGTAGATGCTAGTTTCTGTTTAAACAACCTTATAAATTGCATATTCATTTTAAAATATAATGAGTAAAATTTATGTAGATTTTGCTTTGTGTAATATGTGTATGATTAGCAATTATACGTTATGGTGTATGTATGATGTTGTAAAATATCCATATTTTCTTATCAATTTTACGTTTAATGTCTGATACATCTACTAATAATTGAATGTATAATTCCCTAACAGTGTATTTACAATGTATGATATATTGTTATACGTTATTGATATGTGTGATGTTATTTTATTTTAGTTATTTTCAATTAAGTGATAAAGGTGGGGCAACATATATGATATCATTTATTATATAAATCTTAAATAATAGGAGACTTGTTCAATAGTGTACATATTTTATAGACCTGCACATATTATTTTGATTTTTTTTGTTTAGGATGTATTCTTTCATTAGCTTACGGTGTTGTGGATTCGAAAAATAATAATTCGTGGACTTGATTTTTTCATCAATTTAGAGAAGCATTTGGAGAACGGGACAATGTGTGTGTTGTATCAGATTGAAACGAGAGTATCATAAAAGGTGTGAGCATTGTTTATCCTAATGTTCCCCATCTAGCATGTATTTGGCATTTATAGAAAAATATTTGTAAATATTTTAGAAAAAGCAAAGATAAACTTAGTGACCTTTATTATTCCATGACTAAAGTTTATAGAAAAGAAGATTTTGATTACATTATGTCAAAGGTTGGAAAGATTGATCCAAGAGTTAAGGAATATTTGGAAGAAGCTGGATATGATAAATGGTCTCGATGTCACTCCCCTGTTAATAGAGATAGAATGATGACCTCTAATATAACTGAATGTATTAACGGTTGTTTGGTAGAGGCTAGAGTACTTCCTATTTTAGGTTTCCTTGAAGAAGTTAGGATTCTATCCGCTACATGGAATTGTAAGAACAGTGAAATTACATCTTATACAAACACAACACTTGGGAGAAGATTTCAAGAAATACTAACTGATAATGGAGTTAAATCATTGCGGATGACGGTATGTATTATGATAGTTGAATCTCCTTTATATTTGTTATTAATTTGTATGTTTTTAACTGTTTAAAATTAATCATTGCTAACAAGTTAAGGCAGCCGGTAGTTATTTGTACTGTGTGTATGAATCAGGAAGAAGGTACATTATTGATATTGATCGTGGCACTTATAATTGTTGTCGGTATCAAATTGATGAAATTTTATGTGCACATGCAATTGCCATTTTGAAGAGTATAAATGTTGATGGAAAAGAGTATGGACGTTACTGCTCAGAATTGTACAGGCCAAACACCATTGTCAAGACGTATGAACTCCCCATAGTTCCTATGCCAGACATGAAAGATTGAATTGTTCCAGAATTTGGTGATGCCGAAGAAGTTTTGCCACCCAAATACAAAAGACCTCCTGGGAGGTCAAAGAAGGAAGGCATTTGAAATCTAGTGAATCACTTACTGCAAGTTCAAATCATTACGGTAAATGAGGGCATGCAGGACACAACCGTAAGACATGCGGTTTCTTCCTAAAAGAAAGTTGAAGATTTTATTTTGTTGTTCTAAATGCTAATTGTTAGTTTGGTTATAACTATAGAACATCATTTTATTTTATTTTTTCTTGATTTCCTTGTTGAAGTTTATTTTATGTTTTTAATTGTTATGTGATTTTTTGTTATTACTTAATGTTTGACATTTTTGCAATCAATTAATATAGTTTGGAATATCATATTTTATGACTTTACTAATCATTATTGTAACGTATTAATATGTCGTTATAACGTATAATACATTTAACATTAACCGATCTTATATATATTGTGTATGTTATACTATTATACTTTAACAACATGTATAATATTAAAGTAAATGCTTTTAAAAAGTATGAGAATTGGCGAAATATAAAGTAAACAATTTTGTGTATGAGTATGAATTATACATTAGGATATATGTATGATATTATAAAATATTCTTATTTTCTTATCAGTAGTACGTCTAATGGCTCATAAAGTAAATTTGTTTATAATTTACGATCTACTGTTATTCTTCTTAAATTTTTTTGAATACTGTAGTTGTTTTCAATTAAACAATGAAAAAGTGTCAACATGTATGATGTAATCTAATAAATTTATCAAAAATAATTTAATACCTGTTCAATGTATAATATACTCATAATATAATTTTAACTTCTTTAATGCTGTAAAAAACACAATGTTTTATATATATATATATAATTCATTAATGTGTAATTTGTTGTTATACAGTGTTAGTAATATTAGGTTAGGCAAAATGATTAATTAACAAACAAAATAGAATCAACACAATAGAGTTTATGTATATGTAAATGTATTTAGAACAAAAACTGTCATCCATATAATGTTGCCTAAAAATCAACATTCAAAAATACATTACTGTATATAACTATTTACCAGAAACAACTAAAAAAGCAATTAGAATGTTTTTAGAAAGTACTACTCCAAAGTAATAATTGCACTTTCATCAAGTGATTGGAGAAAAGTATTCTTTGGCCTAGGAGGATCGTCATTATCACTCGTATAACCTTTTTTTGCCCACGTTACTTCGTAATGCCATAGTAACGAAGCATACCGTGCACGTTGTCTTGCAACTTCAAACTCACATAAATGGACTTGCTGCTCTTCACTTAATATTTTTGCATATGCAGCCACAAAGACCCCGCAATCCTTGATTTTATAATAAAATGAAAGACCAAAACGTTTACTAATTTAGCATGATTATACATGTTAAAATTTAAAAAGTAATAGTCACTTACAAACTATCAAACACTTGCTGTGAAATATTTTGGACGTATTCAATATCAAATGGGTTATCAAATGGGTTGTGACTTTATCAAATGGGTTGTGACTTATCTCACCAGTTTGCAGATCAAGCTTTCCTTAGTACGCTTTAAGTGTAGACCAGTCAATTCTTTCAGTCTTTTTAAAGAAATCACTGTCCGACAAGTAAGTAGACAGCATGTCTATTAACTTTCGTATTTCGGTTGGTAGTTCACTTTTTATTTTGCTTGACAATGAGTTATACACACGTATCACTCTCTCCTTTAATACAATTATAGTCAATACCCAGTGATATTTTTTTTCACAGTAAACGGGAACATATACCTCATCAACCAAATGCCATGATAAATCTAGAAAAATACAAAACACATTAATTATATTTGTTATAGTAATTTCATTTGAAGCCACGACAACAGATCTGCGTAGTCTTCTTACGTGGATATCTGATCTGTTTCAACTGCTGAAAAATATCATTCGTATGTCTTTTCGATATATGTTTTAAAGAAGCAGCTGATTGTCGTATAACTATATGTATTACACTGCTGCAATTTTGATTTTTTTCTCAAATGGTAGAATATCACATCTAAGTGCTACATGTTAAAAATGGTAAGAATATGTTAAACACTAAAATATAAATACATTTATTTTAGTTATTATTATGTATTATTCAAGAACTCGAATGTATAATCTGTTATCATTACATTTATAAAATGTGATTATACATCACACAATATGTATGATATTTAATCATTCAACAAATTGTAAGTCATTCGTTTTAGTTATTATTATGTAGTGGTCAAGAACATGAATGTATGATCTGTTACTATTAGATGTATAAAATGTGATTATACATCACATTTTGTCATATATGTATTTTGTAACAATGAGTACATTTTTATTAAAAGCTTAAACAATCATGATATAGTTTAGTTTAATTTACCTCATCATTTCAACATGTGTTACGTTGTGACATCAAGTAAACCAATTCTTTGAGAGTGCCTGTGCAACAACAAAGTCCAATAGAGGATAACCTAATCCTGGAGCATTTTTCAGATAGTGATTGTCTGTTTGTTTCTTGCAATATAAACAAGGATTAGACTTCACCAAGATTTATTCTTCTGTACTATTCTCAATAATTTAGAAATGTTTCTAAATAACTTACTTGGAAGCATGATATTTGAGTAACCCAATTTCAAGCCACTGTGAATAATCGTTGATCAATTGATTAGGCAATTCTTCGTAAATGGTACAACCATCAAAAGCATACATCTGCTTCTCTTCATTAGCTGAACTGCCTTTATCTTTAGAGCTCGATCCAAATTTTGTGATGTATGGTGACCTGAAAACCTTTGACTTTTTTCGATCTCTTTTTACAGGTGATTTTTTGGCTTCACGTGCTTTTGCTGCTTTAATCTCCCTTAATTGAGCATCCGAAAAATCAGGTGGAATCTGACTATCTGAAAGTGATCACTGACTTTCCGTCACTATATTTGGTATAACAATATCAAATTTCTTTGTATCCGAAGGTGTTGACAACCCAAATAATAGTGCATCTACAGCGTCTTGAACAGACTCCGTTATTGTGACATCGACATCATCCCATAGAAAAATGATTAATGTGTTATGTGTAAAAGCAAACATATTAATGTATAATGTTAATTATACCTAAACAGCAGCTACATTTATGTAGATAGGTTTTGAGTTAAAAACAACATGAACTATAAAGAAATAAATACCTGCAAATCTTTCACATCAATACCATGATGTTTGTTTAATTCTTCAGCACAACGTGCTTTTTTTGTGGCAACATTCTAATCCTATTTTAAATAAAAATCATTATGTAAGAAAATAAATATGTAACGATGATTTGAAATCTCTATATATAAAAATTGAATATGAATGTATAATACTCTGTATGAATATATAACATACTGTTATACATACAAATGAAAGTATAATAAAGCTGGAACATCCCCAAATTAGGATAGTATTGCAATGTACATTATACATAATCCACTATACTTGAATAGAATCAATTCATATATTGTTAAATATTCATCATGAGCTAAAATTAATAAAGATCAATATTAGAAGTGCATAATACCAAGTAACAATACAAAAATAAATCGTTGTAGAATGAAAACTCAAAAATTGAGATATGCATATAGAAATATTATGATCCTTTTTAACAGTAATATCTCGTAAGTTTATGTATTTAGATTTGAAGTGTTAAACCAGCAAGAGTAAAACTGAAAATAACAACAAATGTACCATCACAAGACTGTGCTTTTTTTTCAAATCTTCGATACTAGCTTCCTCTTTATCGGGCATAAGCTCATCCTAAATTACGAGTTAATTAAAATGTAGGAACATTTATTCAAAGTAAGACATAGTTCAACAGAAAAAAAAATTGTAATAGTAATTTGAAAAGTCATGCAATGATGAATGAAAATCTTTTTATATAATTTGATATCTATTAGGCATGGGTGTGAATGTATAAGTATGTAAGTTTTGATTTAAAAAGCAACATGAACAACCAAAAAAATACCTCTAAATATTTTCTATCAGGGCTATGCTGTATGTTCAATTCTTCAGTACAACCTGCTTCTGTTGCGGCATTATGCTCATCCTATATTCAGTAACAATTATCATGTATGAAAGCTTAGTCAAAATGATACGTAGTTGAATGAAAAAAATATGTACCGATAATTTAAAATTGATATCTATAAAAAATATATATGTATTTGTTATATGCTGATTTAATGTATTAACAAAATGTTATACATTCAAAAGATTGTATAATGAAACTGAAACAGCCTCAAAATAAGATAATATTACGATGCAAATTATACATAATCCACTGTAATTTAGTAGATTGAGTTCATATCCTGTCAAAGAGTCATCATCATTGAAATTTCATAAAGACAAATATTATTAGTGAACAATACATAACAACAAATGTACCATAGCTGGTAAGTTTATGTAGATAATTTTGAAGTATTAAACCAATAAGAGCTTTAAAGAAATAATAACAAATATACCATCACAGGACCATGTTCTTTTTCCAAATCTTCAAAACCAGCTTACTCTTTATCAGAGATAAGCTCAACCTAAATGAAGTGATAATTAGAAGGTATGAACATTTAATCAAAGTAAGACATAGTTGAACAAGGAAAAAAATTATAACAGTGATATGCAATTATTGTCTGTAAGAAGTGCGTATGAATGTATTCATATTTTTTTTGAGTTGTTAGGTGATTAATAAATGTTACTACATAAATAATTGAAAGTAACATAGATATGTATGAGGATATTTATAAAGAACAGTCATTTTCTCAAATAAACTATTAGTATTAATAATGTATAACATATCATTATACATTCAAATGTATGTATAATAATACTATAACCACCTTCAAATAAAGCGTTTTAACATATTGATATTCATCCAAGAACAAATCAACAGGAGAGACAAAATGTACCGATATATCTTTCATATCATTAATGTGCGTGTTTTGCAATTCTTCTTCACGCCCCTCTTCTTTATCAGTCATGTGCTCATCCTACAAATAATTGACAAGTGGATGTGTGTACATTTAATCAAATTTATATAATGCTGATTGAGAATATTTTTATAATTTGATATCTATTATTCATGGTTGTGAATGTATAACCATATTTATA
Organism: Capsicum annuum; assembly: GCF_002878395.1. Classification (NCBI taxonomy): domain Eukaryota; kingdom Viridiplantae; phylum Streptophyta; class Magnoliopsida; order Solanales; family Solanaceae; genus Capsicum; species Capsicum annuum. The sequence goes on from NC_061116.1 coordinate 121,212,792, forward strand.
CATATTATATATATACCTTCTATTCGAATTAAACCTCAGTTATTGTTGGACATTCAGTATGGATGTGGACACAATCTTGGATCTCTGTTTCCAAAGGTTCAAGTAATGATGGTTCATTATTTGATATATCAATGACTGGTCCCTTGTCTTCTTCTTCATGTTGTATAAAAACCAAACAAAAATAGGTTAAGATGTTGGAGTTATACAGATTTATGATAACACACCAATTTAATTTTGATTAAAATTACCAACAAATTATTCTTATAAATACTGTCATTTATTTTTTAGTCTTCTTCTGCAGCTTCTTGTTGATCAATAATTTTCTCCTCCTATATATCATGAATAATACTAATATATAAATATTTATTCAAAGTATTAAAATTTTGAATGAAATATTATTTTATATCGAAGATTCTTTATTATCTTATTTCTTCAAGGCTTTAACGACCTCGGTAGATATATTGAAGATTAGAGTTTTCAGCTCAATAATTTATTTATCAACCTTATAACGTACAGATAAATAATAAGATATTAGAAACAAGTAGTGTTTTTCAAAAATAAAAATTTATGAATAAGAAAATTAACTTACATATGCTTTGACATAACTCTTTATCTGTTCCATATCTAAATTAGACTTAGGAGTCCCTTTAGGCATTGTGGAAGATGAAGGAACAGATTTGAGTTGTTCGCGCTCAGGAGACACACCAATGTCTCCTTGATGAGGATGATCAAAATCATACACACGAATTTGTAGTTTATCTATTGATTCTTATTGTTTTTTAAAAAACATACCAGACACATGACGTACTGAAATAGAACTTGTTGATTTCTGTCCATCTGTCGCAGCTGGACTAATTTCTTGAAACATAAATGTTTTTCTTCTTTTGGATGGTTGTTCAGTTGATAAAGGTGTAGCCAAACGAGTCTTTCTTAGAAATTCCTAAGTAGGTCTAGTGGTGAAATCATCATAGTCATCATCTACAGTGACAACACGCGATTGATCTTCATCGCCTGACCTTTTCAATGTTGCAGCAACAGAAGTGGAAGCAGCAGATGTTGGGTCAAAAATCATAAAATCTTCAAAGAAAGAAAAATCTAACATACGAACTTCTTCGCTTGCAGGTTGTAAATTCTTGAAAGAACACTGAAAAAATTAATTTCAAAATGAAATATTAGCACTTCAATAAATTGAGTATAAAATAAAAATACTTAACATGTTATACAATTACTTTACTGAACATGCCAGACATAAAAGATTCATACTTAGGCCTTGTACAATCCCAGACCAGTTAAGTATTCTTGGGATGATGTTTCTTTGTCGCAAAGCAACTTTTTTATCTACCTCAGAGCAACACTCAAATATCTAGACATTTAGAGCGTGGGCATTCCACCCAAAGAATATAACTTCTTTGCGACTCTGAAATCCTACTGCCATGAGTTATCTTCAAAAGTTATCTTTCCCCATAGAAAGTGTATGTACCGACCATCCTCGACCATCTAGAAGTGAGTTACACTGATTGGTACTTCTTTATGCTGAGATAACATGAATGTATGAACAAAATATAATATCGTAAGGTTCAAAGCATCTTCAAAGTTCTCAAAATTTCCCATTTTGACACGTGTTATCAATTTTGACCTAGTTATACCACCTCCAGATTCAGGAAAATACTTCGACATCAAAGGAGATTTTGATGATGAAGTATACATAAACTCATAATATCACCAGTGCATTTAAGGCCGGTGATAATGACAAACTCAAGCATGGTAAATTTTAAAATCTTTCCCTGCACACACACACGAATCTCATCCTTAATATCCTATTGGATTTCTAGCATAAGGATACATTTTGAAACCTACCCAATCCAGTTGCACTGCGGCAGGTCAAGAAAAATCTCAAATAACGTATTTTTAAATGCCCCTAAAACATCTTCTCCAAAATAAGACTTTATGTCTTCAGCAAAACCACGATTGCATGAGCTCAAAATATGCAAAGGATGCTCCGGAACTTTGTCTATACGATATTTCATGCCCTGAAATAATAAAATCATACAATAATTACACATAAAGTTAAACATGTTTGAGATGCAGTAATGTATAATGTTGCATACTAAACTAGTTCACCTTAAAAATATGTATAACATATCAGCTATTCAGATGTATAATGTCACTTTATACATTATGAAAACTCCCTAAATGTATACTATCAAATAGACCATACAATGCATGTTATTTATGTATAATAAGAGAATGAAAAGTAATGTATAATAAGATTTATGTAATAAAATTATACATTAGTAATCTAATATATGCAATGTATAATCTGAGACTAAACATTTCTCCTTAAACATATATGACATATAATGTTGTCAAAATGTATAATAAAACATTATACAAAACGAAGACTTCATAAATATATAATAACACGCTCAGTTCTAAATGCCTCTTATATGTAATAAGAACATCTAATGTATTAAAAAATGAAATGTATAACAGAATAGTAATATTATATATTAGTGTTGCACAAAATTCTATGTTCCACTATATTATACAATAATGTTGCAACGTAAGTAAAGTATAATATTTAATCAATACCTTTGGAAGACGTGGTCTACCGAAATCATCAAACTTCTTCTTACTGACCGTTTTTGAACTTGATTTCTTTGATTTGAAACTGGACTCTTCCTTCAATCTCTTCATTGTTGTCGGGTCGTTTCGATGCTTTGAACGATTCTCTGCGAAGATGGGTTCTTCAAATCAAATGTACCAGGAACAAACCCAACAGGTATATCTTATTTTTTTGAATCTAACTGACTAAGTCCTAAATTAAAGTTAGGACAAGAATCTATTGCCAATTTTTTTCAGTAATTCGATTAACCTGAATCAACTACAAACCACAAAAAAAATCAAACTTATCTTATATGAAGAAAATCAAAAATATCGAACTAGAAAACTTGAAAATACTTGCAAAAATAAGGTAAATTCATATAAACAAACATGCATTCATAAAATAAACTGGCAAATACCAAAATAGTTAAATTTGAAAAAAAAAATCTACAAATCAAGAATCGAACTTGTATTATATGAAGAAAACAGAGAAGATCAAACTACGAAACTTGAAAATACTTGCAAAATAAGGTTAAACGAACATGCAACAACAAAAAAATACTGTCAATTTCAAAAAATGAAAAAGTTGAAAAAAATAGAAAAAAAAATCTTCAAACTTACAAATTGTAACCCCCAGATACAGGATTCTTGAATTTTGCCGAGAATAAGGGGATTCAATTAGGGAGTAAAAATCGGGTGTTGTGGAAGGATATGGGGGAGTAAAATACGGAAGAGAAAACCTATTGTGAGATGTATAATGTTTAAGAGAGAGAGTTGAAAATAAAGAGATTTATGTAAATATTTTGAAATATGTGTTAATACTTTACCAAATTGGTATATTATGTAATAAGGTAATTTTATTTAGTGTATATATGTAAATTTTAGAAATATAATTAATTGTGTTCCACGTTTAAGATAATAGCCATCGAAGGATCAATGAATTGTTGAAATCAATTTTGACTTAACAAGAACAGTCTGGTTACTAAAAATCTCGCAATTTTGATTTAATCAAAGATAAAATATAATTAAAAATTAATATATTTGCATTATATGCTTTTATAGGAATTTTTTTAGCCCTACTAATGATTCTTATGTCACTAGGAAATATAAATAATTTCTAACTTTTTTTTTTTTTTTTGTATATATTAGCCTGAAATGAATTTTAGATAAAAAAAATTTGAAAAATAAGAATTCGTTTATAGCTAATTCTAACTTACTTGAAATTAAAAAATAATTAATTATATTAACATATTGGAATTGTTAGTACGATTGCTATATCCACTCAGAAATCAGTCAAAATGGATGGTAAAGGATAAAGATAGTCAATAACCAAATTAGGCGCTCGAGGAGATAAGACCGACGAGCCTCTGAAGTCGAAATAAAGAAAAAAGCGTAATTGTCCACAAAAAACTGTTATGGCCATCAAATTTACTCAAATTGTGCATTTAATTTACAAATTAGATTTTTCTTTTTAAAAAAATTTGAAATCAACCAATAAATCATTTTTATAATCCAAACTGAATTTAAAACTCAAAATCATTTAACAAAATTTTTCACTTTATTTAATTTATTGGTTTAATCCCCATGATGCAAACCCCAAAATTAACCTCCTATTGCTAAGGAATAGAAGTACCAACTCCATTACCATGATCTTGACTACATTGGCTCTTTATTTTCTCCTATTATAAAAGAGGGAGTTGGGTGATTCATCATTATAAGTTATTTACGTATTAAAAAATTAATAATATTTAATAAAAAAATAAAATAAATATTTATGATATATCTACTTCAGCTGCTTTAATCATAATTTTACTAAATATTACCCTAATTAATTATTATAAGTCATCTAAATATGTAAAAAAATATTTAATAAAAAGAGGTAAAATAGATATAAAATGATAAGTTAACTTTTGATGTTTTAAATTAACTTCACGTCTTATATAAGATCCACTTAAATTTTTTTTCAGAAGTATTTTTTTACTGTAATTTTGTTATATCACTTCTAATTAGTAGTTGTGAGTCATTTAAAACATGTCTGCTTCGCTGCTTCAATCGTAATTTTACTATATCACCTCTAATTAAGTATTATGGTCATCTAAGCATTATGTCGCTTATTCTCTTACTATATAAGAGGGAGTTGGGCAGCTGAAGCAGGCTGCTCTCCGTCGACATAACTAATTCAGCTGCTTGCTCTGTGATTTTACTATATCACTCTTAATTAATTATTATAAGTTATTTAAGTATTAAAAAATTATAATATTTAATAAAAAATTAAAGTAAATATTTATGACATGTCTGCTTCAACTGCTTCAATCGTAATTTTACTAAATATCACCCTAACTAATTATTATAAGTTATCTAAATATGTAAAAAAATAAATTAATAAAAAAGATAAAATAATATAAATGATAAGTTAACTCTTGATGTTTTTAAATTAACTTCACGTCTTATATGAAGCACACTTAGATTTTTTTTTAAAAGTATTTTTTATAATAATTTTGCTATATAACATCTAATTAGTTGTTGTGAGTCATTTAAGACATGTCTGCTTCGCTACTTCAATCGTGATTTTACTATATCAGCTCTAATCAATTATTATGGTCATCTAAGCATTATGCCGCTTAAATTAGAATAGAAGAAAAAGTTTTATAAATCACAATAATTTAAGACTTTTATTTAAAAAATATAATTGACTATCAATGGCACAAAAGTTTGGACAAGGAGAGTAACATATATTATTTGAAAATTACAAATTCTATTCGAATCACATAAAATGAAACCAAATATAACATATACTGAACCCGTGTTGTCTGAAAAATAATAATATAGGCCCATCGAATTTTTCTTTTTACACTCTTTATTAATTTATACATTTGTAGAGTTTAATTTTGATCATGAATTAAATTTTTAAAATAAAATTATATATTTGAATAATAAATCACAACAATTGATAATTTAAAATATTTTAAGAATATATGCAAAAATTACGCTGAAAAAAAATTTATTTAAATTTTAAAATTTAAAAGATGTAACATTAATTGATATGATGTTATTAGGAAAAATGTTCTATTACCATCTTGAACTATACGCGAAAAGGTTGAGACACACCCGAACTCTAGGAGGGTCCTATTATCCCTGGATTAATTAAAATCATATTTTTGACAACCTTAGTGCCTACGTGGCACATACGTGTGCCTACGTGGACCCTTCAGTGTGTTGTGCCACGTAGGCACAAAGGTTGTTAAAAATACAATTTTAATTAGTCCAGGGGTAATAGGACCCTCCTAAAATTTGAGTGTGTCTCAACCTTTTCGCGTATAGTTCAAAGTGGTAATAATGTATTTTCTCTTATTATTATAATATTAGTTTAGGACAGATGTAGGGCCGTGCTTTGTACGGACTTCTTCTAACTAGTCCCTTACATAAGTATTAGTTCTTCCTTATTTCCCAAAACAAGAATATTCACCTGATATTTCATGCTTTGAATTGTAATTTCCCGTTGGTAATTTATAATGTGCTTCACTTCACCAAAAAATTCTTGGTAATTATATGATATGATTGGAAGCATGTACTTAATGCCTGTTCTGTTTTATGCTTCTCTTATGAAACTTACAAAATTCATGTATACTAGTCTCGCACGTGGAGTATTTGATTATTTAAAATTAAATAATTTTATTTATTGTGAAGGTTTTTAATAAAGTGTAAAAGTTCAAATTGTTTTTCAAAAATCTTTCATACTTTAATATAATAATGTAAACGTAAACATGTACACATATATATTTTACCACTAGAAGTTTCAAGTGGTTGATGAATCAACACTTAATTTTTTCTTATTCTAACGATTTTGTATTTATTTTTAGATTTTTTAAATCATCTTAAAATCAAATTTCGTTAATTTAGAATTCTTAAACTAATAAAAAAGTATTAGTTGTCATTAATTTTGATGACTTCTAATAAAAATAATTTTACAATAAATATATTTAATTAATTTTTAATTCTTAAATTAGAAAAAATTATTGAAATTCTGATGAATTCTAATAAGGAAGGAGTTTACGATAAATATATTTAATTAATTTTTAACTCTTATATATTACGAAAAATAGTGAAAGATGATTTTGTCTAAAACAAATACTTTTAATAAAGGAAAAAAAATTCAAACAATATTTCTAAGACCCTTCACAGTTCTAATATATTATAGATATAGATTATAGATTATAGAAATAGATTATAGATATGTAGTTTTTATTAGCCCCTTTTATTTTATAGTATAAGGTACTAATATATATGTCTTTCAAACCTTTGCATGTGTATGAGAGGGCTTTAGATTAGATCAAGTGGATATTACACTTTGTTTCCTTTTTTATTTGGAATTCCAAATTGTCAAATCTTTCATCCGAAGTCCTCGTCGAAAAATCACACACTATGTTAAAATTAAATTTGTATATATATATATATATATATATATATATATGGATATTTATGACTTGGACTCTTATACTGGACAAAGGACAATGAAGGAGGGAGTATTAAGTAGGACTTTACACCATATTAAAACACAACCGTGATCATTTTGCGTTATATATATATATATATATATATATATATATATATATATATATATATCCTAGTTTAGGTGTATGCGTCTCGCGCGTGTACCTCACTTTATTGAGTTCAAACGTTACATTAAATAAGATATTTGTTTAAATAATAAAGATGAATACAATAATTAAATTCAACATCTTTTGAAGAATTTATTTAATTAAACCTAACTTTATCAAAAAAAATTCTCAAAGTTGATTAACATTCATTTACCAACTGTAAACTGCAACAAAATAATATGATGATAGAGACATCAAAACAATATAACTAAATCTAACCTTTACACAAAAATTTCCTCAAAGTCGCTTGTAAACTATAACAAAATAATACGACAATAGAGATAGCAAAATAATACAATTAAACTTTACCTTTTTACAAAAAAAATTCTCAAAACAGAGATATAAAAACAATACAATTAAACCTAACCTTTATCTAAAAAAATTCCTCAAAGTCGACCGACATTCATCTACCACCTGTAAAAACAAAATAATATAATAGTGATCACAAAGTTTCAGTTTTGATGAAAATAATTCTTGTCTGAGTGAAAATTTTGACACTAAAGAATGACTTGAATGAAAATAAAGAAGATATATGTATATATACACACATTGAATTCTATTATGTTGACAAAATTAGGGAAAAATTTGAGGGTTGGAAAATTAAACATCCACCAATTTAGACATGCAACCAAATCAAATTAGATGAACATTAATCATATTTTTCCAATAAGTAAACCAATTTCATTTCTAGTTTAACGTGCATATCAATATTTATAGAAGTATTTCCTTAATAGAGTCCTATTTTAGGAGTCAATATATGAGTCTCATATATTTTAGGAGTCTAGTTAATATAACAAAAACAATTAAGCAATAAATTGAAGAAAATAGAGTTTTGTTTAAATGAGAGTCTTTTGATGAAGGACAAAGAGTTCAAATCACTTTTCTAAGGATCTTCACACTTTTAATATAATATAATATATATATATATATGTGTGTGTATAAAATAAATGATAATCCTCTTGATAAAAAAATGTACAAGGACTTATTTGGTAGCTTGATCTCATGTTCTACATGGGTTATGCACATACAAACAGGGCAAATTTAGTGTCTAATTTTTGGTGCATGTGATCCCATAATTTTTATGCAAAATTTAAGTACTTTTTTTGCATATTTTTTCTAAAATTGATTTTGTGACACTCTAACTTAGGAGAAGAGTCACACATAAGCAAAATTATATATGATAGATGCTGAAAATATAAGTAAGCAGTCCTTGCACTTTTATGACATGTTTTAAAGTCGTGTGGGTTTAGAGCCAAAACAGATGATTCACTCGTAGGCAATTCCTTAACAATTGGTATCACTTGTGTCAGCTTTGCCAATGTTGTGCCAGAGTTCAACTGAATTTAGGCAAATCTCGAGAAGGCATGACAAACCTCAACGAAGTTCATAAGAGGGGGTGTATGTGACATCACAACTTAGGACAAGAGTTCCACATTGACAAAACATCAGAGGGATGTTGGGTATATAAGTAAGTAGGTCTTACACCTTAGTGACACCTTTTAAAGTCATGCAAGTCTAGGCTTAGAACGGACAATTTCACTACCAGAATAAATCGTTACAAGTCTAATATTATTAGTTAGTCATCATCATTTAATAAGATTATATTGAATGGTGCTTTAATCGAATTAGTACAAGAGGTAATAAATAATAACAGAAATCGAAGGACAAGAAATTACAAAAGAAATATAATGACTACTAGTACAGAAGGATAAGCGAGACAACACTCTACTACCTACTAATCATATATCCTAATTTGTGTCCTCCATAATCTCATATCTAAGGTCATGTCCTCGGTAAGTCGTAACTATGTCATCTCTTGTCTAATCGCCTTTCTTCAATACATCCTTAGCCTACCTATACCTCTGCTAAAACCCATTCATAGCCAACCTTTCACACCTATGCACTACGACACGTATGTATCTCATATTCACATGTCTGAACAATCTCAATTTTATTTTCGTATTTTGTCCTCTACCGAGATTACTTCTTCCTTGTTTTGATATCTTCATTTCTAATTTTATTTTTCTTACATGCCCGAATGATCACCACAACATGCTCATTTTCACAACTTTCATCTTATGAATGTGAGAGTTTTTGACTGACCAAACTTCATTCCATATAATATAATTGGTCTAACCACCGCTATATAGAACTTGACTTTAAGTTTTTGAAGAACCTTTTTATTACATAATAGTTTGAATGTGAGCCTCTATTTGATCTACCGGCCAGCACTAATACGATATATGATGTCATTGCGAATCTCTTCATTTTCTTGGATAATAGACCTAAATACATGAAACTTTATTTCTTTTGGTCGACAAGTGTATTAAGCCTCACTTTCACGCTAGCCTTATGTATGATGTCACTAAACTTGCACTTTAAGCATTCTGTCTTGTTCCTACTCAATTAAACCCCTTAGACTCTAGAATGTGGTGTCAAACTTTCAACTTAGCGTTAACTCCACCATAGCTATCATCTTCAAAATTATATCATCCACAAATAACATATACCATTGCACCTCAATCTTTTTATTAGACCAAATAAATAATAAGATCTCAAGCTAATATGCAATAATAACTAGATTTGCAAATCAAATATTTATGGACATTTTGTAAATATTTCTTACATATGCAAAGTCTGAGCAATAATTAAATTACCATTAATCATAGGTTACCCTCTGAATCAGTCATTATGCACATACTCCCTTCCGGTCCTTTAGCTTCATCCTTGTATTGTATATTCTCTACCTTAAGTAGGGGTGACAATGGTACGGTGTGGTGTGGTGAGAATTTTTTCATTAAATTTGTACATTTTAAAATCACCCTGCATTACCTTTAAATCCACATAAATCCGCTCCACACTTATACCCACCGCACCACTCTACAGTTTTATTTTTTTTCTTTTTTGAAAAATTTGTAATTCCACCGAAAATTATATTATTTTCAATACTAGAAAATAGTAAAAATTAATTTCTATTATATCACTTTTCACTAAGAAATTATCAGAAAAATATCACGTATACAAGTAATGATCAAATATCAAATTTTCATTAAGATGAATAAAGAAATTTAAAAAGTTAGAAAATTGTTTATTTGTAGTTTTATACATATTGTTTTAAGTATCATAAATTTTTAAGTGAAGAATACATATAATTTTAGGTAGATTTACGAGAATAATACTAATTTTAATCTTTTTTTTTAGTTTAAAACTGCATATACCTGCAACCCGTTTCGTCCGCACCATTTAAAAAACAACTTACTTAAATCCGCTCCACACGCGCACGTCACCCACATAGTTTAAAATCCGCACTGTCCTATATGACCTAAAACCCGCACCACCCTGCACCGCCCCATTGCCATCCCTGTCCTTAAGAAATGCCTCGAGGTTCTATGTACGGTACTAATGAGACGCTCATGAAGGAGGATAGACTTGTAAGGAAGAAAGATGGATAAATTTTTATATTCATAATTTTTTTTTTAATGGTGTATAACACAGATAAATTGTACATGAACAAGTGAGAAGTGAAATGACTTCATGAGATAATCATAGGTTAGATGAAATACATACACAGACCCCTTAACTATTCTACTTTTTTAGTATAGGCACCTCAATTAAGCCATGTACCTATTGAACTCTTTACTCCTTTATAAAACGTGTCAATTGAGCCCAATCTGCTAACGTGACAAAAAATATAAACTGCGTGTAATACACACTCCAATGATGTACCGAAGTGGCAAATCAAATAATGACACGTGGCAATTTCATTTAAAATAATTATAAAAATAATTTTTTAATATAATTAAATTTAAATTAAAAAATAAATAAATTAATACACCCCACCCCTAGCAGCACCCCACCCCTAGCAACCCTTCTTTTCCAACCCCCCTTCCTCGTCGATTCAGCGGAAAAAGAAAGAAAAAAAAATTATATCTTATTCTTCTTTTTCATTACATATACTACTACTCCTAGAAGGAAACTCCCCCTCCCCTTGGAGAAGCCATTAATGAAGAAGAAGATATGAAGAAGATGATGGCTATTTTTTATTTTTTTTAATTTCTTTAATGTGCTTTTTTTTATTGGTTGAGGTTTCTTATATATGAATGATTTTTAATGAAATCATTAATGGAGAAGAAAATATGGAGAAGAAGATGATGGGTATTTTTTTTTTTAATTTCTTTAATGTGTTTTTTTAATTGGTTGGAGGATTGGTGTGTGTGAAATTTTGTGAGTTCGTGTGTTTATTGTAATTGTGTGTATATATTCTGGAAGAAGAAAAATAGAGTCTTCCTTTTGCTTCTCTTATTGTGTGTGTATGAATGGAATTCTCCATTGGTGTGTGTTCTTTGAATGGAGAAGAAGATGAATGCTGCTTTTCTTTTTTTTTTTTATAATTTCATTAATGTATTTTTTTTATTGCATTGAATGTTTTTTTTATGTTTAGTTTTTTCATTAATTATGGTTTCTCACTCTCCTACCTGCCACAGCATTTCGGCGCCACATCAGCGATTGAGCTCAATTGACATGTTTTGTGAAAGAGTAAAGAATTCAATAGGTATATGATTTAATTGAGGTGCCTATACGAAAAAAATTAAATTATTAAGGAGCCTGTATAAATATTCAGCCCATAAGTTGATATGGTATATGCTCGCATTGGGTCAACATGACACATTTGAGTTAAATCCATGCAATCTTCTGGACCAAAATGACAATATTCAAAGATAGATTTTTCAATAGTTTTGAAATAAGATTTATATATTTTAAAACTCAATATTATTATATATATATATTTCAATTTTATAAGTTTTAATACATTTAAAGGGACACGAGTGTGGAGATATTTAGTGCATAATATAAGTAGCCAAAATGGATGACATTATGATTCCTTTTCGTTGGTGGTGTTAAATCAATGAACCCAAAAGCTGCTACACATGTCAAAAGACAATATGATTACATGTACTTTTATTAGGTATTGCCATTAGCTCTAAAGTAACCATTAAAAAACTTCAGCAAAGATCACTTATCACAAAACTTTAGAGAGAAATATAAAGACAAGTAATAAAAATGTTAAAAGAAGATGGACAAATCTTTTTTCTGGTGTCATAGGCTCATACTATTAAAACAAGGAATAATCATAGTTGAGTAGTTTTTTGCACAAAAATAGAAAGAATTTAGACATAATTACTTTCTTTTCTATATTTACTTTTTAAAACTATAAACGAGGCGCTAATAATGAGATAAATTGTGGAGGTTCTAACAACAAGAAAGCTTTATTTCATTGTGAAACAATAATTTATTTTCTTTGTTGGTTGGTTTCTTTGGAGACTCGAAGGAAAATTGTCTTTATAAAACGAAATTTCCCCGTTTATATCAAATATATATTGTTGAAGCAGAAGTGACAGAGAAATTACATAAGTTTGCAAATCATAGGCTATACAACTGAAGGAAATGATATCCCTCTCTTACCTTTTCTCTTTCCATTTTACATGATAAATTTCCATATCGAACCTAGGCATTTTCCATGTACTCTCAATCTCTCATGTACTCCTTTCACTCTCTCTTATTTACTTGTTAAATAAATATACTACTCCAAAAAAAAAAAACAATCTCTTTTACTTGTCTACTTTAACAACAAAGACCTAAGTAATTTTTTATTTCAGTTTTATCCGTATAACTTATAAGTGGCCATTTCTCAAACTAATTGAAGTACTGATAATCCAGTTTAGATTTTCAAACTATTATTAATAAGTCAATTCAGTAAAATAAATACTTAATTAATATTTTTTTAATATGAGAATAAAATATAACCTGAACGAGTAAAAGGGACGGAGGGAATATGCTATTAGAGAGTCATTGGATAAGTTCAATGAAAAATGATATGCCTATATAACTCGTTTAGCCAAGGTAGAGTCACTGGATAAGTTAAATGAAAAATGATATGCCTAGATAACTCGTTTAGCAAAGTAAATTAATTGAAGTATGAATCGGGAAAATGGGACGATAATTCAAGATTGATATTTGTTTCTCCTTTTCAAATGTGAACCTAAAGTTGGACTCCAAAAAAGAGGGAAAAAATAGTGACACAAAAGTGAAAACTACTAATTAGTGCAAGATCCCACATGTATGCAGGATTTCAGGTCTTTTTTTTTTTGAGTGGGTGGGTGGGCGTAGGGGTGGGGGGGTGGGGGATTTATAATAGAGTTCGTAACTGGACCACAAAATCTTGGACTAGTTCTTACGATCTCTAATTCTTGGGTTTCCTTTTCAGAATTTTGCTATATGTAATATCACTATCCATGTTTCATCTTGTTTTTTCAAGTCAATTTTTTGACCCGACCTGTCATGAACCAAATTAGGGTCGTGACGGGCGCTAAGAAAATTGAAATTTCAAAGCAATTTCTTCAGTATTTTACAAAAAATTAATCAAAATTTTCCTTATTTTTGGACATATTCAAAATTTTTCCTGTCTCATGTCAGCAACACAACAACCAACATTACCAAAACAATTCACCAATATCATCAACAACCCATTCACCACAAAATAACAATAAGAAACCCATCTCCAAAATATGAGAACAAGTCAAATAATGAAAGAATACTCATGACTAGTAAAGGAAATGATTAAGGAGTGACTCTAAGAGTTCAAATAATAGAACATAAATGAATAAATGAACTTGTTGTCCACGCGAACAAGCACGGTGCTCACACGAAATATGCTAATTCGTATGTTCTAGCTAACGGAATCTTCACCGCCATGCGTTTTCTGAAAAACAGACGCTAGCCCAGTGAGTAGTAATACTTAATCACAACCTTTTTAAATGGGGACAAGTCAGAAAACATGTTACTATGACAATTAAATTATCAAGAATTATATGCTCTTTTAGGAGACAGTAACAAAATAAGCATGCATATTTGTTCCATATAACAAAATCAATTAACTGTTCGATAATAAAATCAATAAAACACTATATCATATCAAATATTTCAAGAAACATCAAATAACAGTTTACCTCTTATAAAGGAGTCAAATATCTTATCAGTAAATCCCTACTCGAGGGATATCTGTAACATTATACTAGTTCTACATTCCCACCAGCGAGGGCTGTAGTAGTAATCTATAAATACAAGGTGCACCAGGTCTAACGAACCCTCCATTAGCTACGGGATCCAAATCAAGGTCTACTCTTATTTATACTTTCTTTATAAACTGTAGGTACTCATGTGAAAGTATTTTCAACGCAGTACAAGGCATTTAAGTTCACATCAAATTATATTGCATATAAACTTGAACAAAACATATGTCAAGATGCTTATTTTCTCAAGTAAGTGAACAATCTTCCCAATAACAGAAATCATATCGTAAATAATGATAAATATGTCTTTTGACGGTGAGAACATCTCAAATAACCATTTCAATATCATATCAAGTAAAAGACTTGTTCCAGCATAATTTCAAAGCATTCAGTAACTCTTATTTTCGTCAAAATCATGTATAAACTATGCAATTTATAAAATAAAAATTACGGTAAGATTACTACTCACATTACACTTATCGTCATACCAAATTTGTCACCTTGAACAATTGGTATGACTTTCTTCGATCGAATCTATAATTATACCATATCAATCTTGTATTAGTTTCTTCTTTTAGGTTAAACATAGCTACTTCAAAATACCCAACTTGTGAAATTTTATGATTGGCTTTCGACTTGGCAACTTATACTAAATTTTTGCTTCAACCAATGAAAACATACTTATAGCTGATTTTTTTCACTATCATAAATCATAATAACCTTACTATCCAAATTTTATTCTTTGGTTAAGCTGAAAATATAAAAAAAATTATAATCCAATCGCTTAATATTCTAGCTTCATTCATGAGAATTTAAAAGACTTCTTTATCACTTTAATCCTTAATTCTTGAACTTTCAACCCTAATTCTATAACCATGAATTATATGAGTTATTTTATGGACCTTAAGAAATTTGCCTTCTTTTCCTAGTTCTCTTTAATTATCTTATTGATGGAGGGATCTTCTTTGTGCTCCTCTAGAAGAACGCCAAAAAAATTGAAACCCTCACTGCTTTCTTTGTTTTAAAAAGTTATTGGTTGAAATTTTTTTTTTTAATTCTTGGTCTAACGAGAAAGGTTTGTGGCTAACCCTTGAATGCTTTTTCTCTTCTTTAATCTTTTTATTTGGCAGATGAACTTTGACCTACTTTTTTTTATTTTTTCATTCAATGGGCTTCCCACTCTCTTATCTCTTTATACACACACACACACACACACACACACATATATATTCAACTATAAATACTCATTAATTAATGATATGACACATTACATTTGATACCAGAAGGTAAAACTAGCATACTATTACTAATCTCCCTCGAGTAGGAACCTACTGCTAAGATATTTGACTACTTTATGAGGGGTCCATTGTTATTGTCTATTTCTTGAAGTAAATGCCACACTGATTACATGGTTCATTCTTGGAAACCTCCTATATATGAAATATTTGATATGATATAGTATTTTATTGAGTTTATTACCGAATAGTTAATTGATTTTGCTTACATGGAACAAATATGATTGCTGATTGTGTTACCGTTTCCTAAAAGGGCACGTAATTCTTGGTATTTTGATTGTCATAGTAACATGTTTTCTGATTTGTCCCTATTTAAAAAGATTGTGGTTAAGTGTTATTACTCACCGAGCTAGCGTCTCACTCCTCGCTATTTATTTTTCAGGAAATGCAGGTGATAGTAAGAATTTCGTAAGCTAGAGCATACAAATTGGCATATTCCTAGTGAGCCCCTCACTTGTTCGCATGAGCAACAAGTTTATTTATTCATTTATAGTATATTATTTGAACTCTTAGAGTCGCTCCTTAGTCATTTGCTTTACTAGTTATGAGTATTCTTTTGTTATTATAGACTTGTGGAGTATTTGACTTCTTCTCATATTTTGGAGGTGAATTTCGTATTGTTATTTTGTGGTGAATGGGTTATTGATGATATTGGTGAATTTTTTAAATAATGCTGATTGTTGTGTTATTGACTTGAGATAGGAATTTTTTTGGATATACCCAAAAATAGGAAAACTCTGCTTGATTTTTTATAGAATATTGACGAGGCTTGCTTCGGAATTCCAATTCCCTTAGCGCCGGTCATGACCTTAATTTGGGTCGTGACAAAGTTGGTATCTGAGCCTAGATTATTTCTGTGACTATTGGAGCACACATTAGTCGTACAATCTCAATTATAGTTATGTTGCCTACCAGTTCTATTATAGTGATTCAACGAAAGTGTGATAGGATGTGGCTTGATTTTCTTTCTCATACTCCCTTAACGTGTGATGTTAGGTCCAATTAGATGGATCTAACCATATTTGTTTTGTTAATTAGATGGTTCGCACTCAAGCAACTAGTGGTAGAGCTATACCAATTGTACCTCAAATAGCTAATGCCACCTTTAGCAGGCAACTGACTTCCACAGCTAGGGGAGAGGTGGAGCTCATAGAATGGGCCGATATAGGGGTCATGATGATACCACAGGAAATCATGCTATCACTTTAAGATTTTCAAAATAGCCCATTTTTGAAATGAATGCTAGTCCACCTCCACCATCACACGAGGGTAGTACTGCTGAGACACTTGCTTCCATGTAAAGTGTCATAGATGGCTTGCTCGACCGATTAAATAAGAAGGAGAGGGTTGGTCAAAATAATTCTACACAGCCACATGCACAGTTCCAGGAACCTACACAGACATACAAGTTTGAAAACAAAGAGATATCTTTGTAGGAGTTTGTAAAGTTGAAATTACTAAAATTCACAAGTTCAACTATTCCTCATAGCTTTTTAGAATGTATACTCAATGCACTGTGTACGCTAGGATATTCTAGTGAGAAAGCTGTGGAGCTTGCATCGTACAAACTGAAGGATTGACACAACCCGAACCAGGGCCTAGTCGTGTCGGGTGCCTCAATCCCAACTGGGACCGAAGACCGCCTCCAATACCTAACCATAACCACCCTACACCCTATGTTGGATGAATTTCGAATATATATAGCATAACAAAATATAACAATCATAAATCAAATACAGTCAAGCAGTGTCAGCCCCAATACTAATACCAATGCCAAAGATGACACCAATACCAACACTGCTCATGCCAATCTAAAGTAGTCCCACAAAGCCTCTATCCGAAATCAAAACAAAATATAGTCGGGACATGCCCCCGACCATACCTAAAAACCAAAGTATAAGAAATAACAAAAGTTTGTAGAGAAGTCAATAACATGAAATAGAGTCTTCCAGAGTATGAAAGCTCACCAATTCAATCCGACACAAAGCTATCCCCGAATCCAAGTTATTGAGCAAGAGGAGTAGTATGGTCGGTTCCTGCATCGCGTGGGTATACAAAGCCCGAAGACGGGTTAGCGGGTGAACGCTAGCATGTACTCAGGAGTAAGGATAAAATAATGCCAACATTTAAAACCAAGTAAATAACCATACACAATCACATCCACACACACATATACATATATATATAAGGGAACCGGGTTTAGCATATATTTAAAACCTTAACCTAGGTTTGTGCAGCTTTATCATCATAATCCACCCACGAGCTATATGGGTATAGTGTTACCCCCTGAATGGGCCCCAATGCATGTAGACGCATGAAGTAGAGATATCACAGGGGCCGGAGATTCTCGTGTACCCTTCGCCTTCCATGATAAATATATACAAGTATAACCTAGGGGATTCCCATGTACTCCACAAGTATAAGGTCGCCATAACCAACCTTCATGTCGACAAATATGAGTTTTTAGTATCCGCCCATCGGACTCACACCTTCACAGTAAGCTATCACAACCCACTATTACTACCCAATTAAACCATTAGCACATAACCAACCAACCAATTCTAGAAGTTATTAACCAAGGCTGTATGAAGTGGTATCGTCATACCGACTATAGCTTGCAAGCAATGTCATTAGCGGATTCCCATGTACCCCACATGATTTTTGGTTAGACCAAAGCCATGGCCACTAAGGCCATTTCAACTCATTTAAAATCATCCAAACCAATTTAGGTTCCATAACCATATTATGCAATGCAATAGTTTCAATAAAAGTCAAACTATGTGACAAAACTATTCTTATAGGCATTTAAACAAACATGTTGAGGCAGATAGTCTCCAAAACCAAAACCAAGAACCAATTAACCCTTACCATGAAACCACATGTTCAATTTCACAATTTTAACATGAAAACCATAAGACAAACTTGGGAAAACAATATTCATCCATTAACAACCAAAACCCCTAACATACAATTCAAAACCAAATAATACCCACAATTAAATCATGGAAACCATTTGTTAAAGATGAATTTAGTTGCAAAAAAAAAAAGGGAGGAGTAACATGCCTTAGATACCAAATGTATGGAGAGAAACTACCCTTGTAAGCTCCGAATTGATTGTATTGAAGAAACCCTAGCCTCTTCTTAACCTAAGAGCTTGAGAGAGATTTGAGAGTGTTTAAAGTGTTTTTAATCAAGAATAATAGGGTAAATAAAGTCGCAAAAGTGTTTTAAGTCATAGGTTCAAAAGGGGTTAAGAGGGGAAATGTCCAGAATACCCCTAACTTAAACTGTAAAAATCACCGCAGGAGGGTACGACTCCCTCTTGACTCATACACACAACATACCCACCACTCGTACCCTAGATAGAATATTAGACATCACACAGTGTCTACTATACAACTCCCTTTACCTAAGTCGTATCTTCATCATACGACAAGTACCTTAGAATCGTACCCTAGGCAGCTTACCAAGGGCATGACATATTGATCATCATACGAGTGGATTTCCTCACTCGTACCATATCCATATGACTCGTATGGTGTCTATTTGTATCTTGGACAGTAACTAACCAAAACCACGCTGAGTAGCATACAAAAAAAGACCCCTACACCATACCCATATCATACGCTAGTATGCCTGTCGTATGATGTCCAGAGAGTTGAAAACCCAGGAAATTTCTAAGGATCAAAACCCAAGGTGTTTCAATTGTCCCCCACTTGGATCATTCATCCTCAAATAATGGGACAAGGAATGACTAGCATGATTTACAACCCACCACCTCAACTCTAACCTTTAACTAATTTAGAAAACAAAGATGCAAGGACGTCAATCTTTTCTTTAACAAAGTTTCAAAACAAAAGAATGATAAAGAACACATACCTTCCGCACGAATTTTTTGAGCAGAAAATAGGAATGGATACTTGGACTTCATGTCCTCTTCTACTTCCCAGGTCGCCTTTTCAACCTTATGGTTCCACCATAGAACTTTGACCAAAGATGCATCCTTGGTCAGCAATCAACGAACCTGCCGATCTAAGATCTCAATAGGGACCTCCTCATAAGACAAAGAATCTGAAATTGCAATATCCTTGACAGACATGATTTTAGATATCCCATACACCCCCTCAACATAGAAACATGGAACACCAGATAAATAGAGTTCAAACTAGAAGGCAAATCCAACTCGTACGCAGCATTACCAACCCTTCTCAAAAGCAAGTATGGACCAACATACCGAGGACTAAGTTTCCCCTTCTTCCCAAGACGCATCATTCCCTTCATGGGAGATACTTTTAGGAATATCCTATCCCTAACCTCAAACGATAACTCTCTTTGCCTCATATCGACATATGTCTTTTGGTGAATTTGGGTAGTCTTAAGTTTATCCTAAATCCCCTTCACCTTCTCCATGTTTTGGTGAACCAAATCCGAACCAAATATCTCCGCCTTACAAACCTCAAACCACTCAATAGGAGATCTACACCTCCTATTAAACAAGGCCTCAAATAGAGCAATCCCAATGCTAGAGTGGTAGCTATTATTATAGGCAAACTCCACAAGGGGTAAATTCTAAACCAACTACCACTATTGTGAATCACGCATGCACGAAGCATATCATCTAACGTCTAAATATTCCTTTCTGCTTGCCCATCCGACTGCATGTGGAAAGATATACTAAGACTCACCTTAGTCCCTAAAACTTTCTGAAATGACCACCAAAAGTGAGATGTAAACTGCATACCACGATCTGAGATGATAAAAATAGGTACCCTGTGCAACTTCACAATCTCATAAAGATACAACCTTGCATAATTCTCAGCCGAGAAGTTAGTCTTCACTGGCAAGAAGTGAGCAGACTTTGTCATCCTATTCACGATGACCCAAATAAATTAGAACTTATTTCAAAACCAAGAAAGACCAGTAACTAAATCCATGTTTATCACTTCCCACTTTCACTCTGGCAACTCAATTTCTTGATACAATCTCCTGGGCCTCATGTGCTTAACTTTTACTTGTTGACACACCATACACTTGGCTACAAAATTAGCCATATCCCTCTTCATATTGTTCCACCAATACATCTCCCTGAGGTCATGATAAATTTTTATTGAACCAGGATAAACAACATAGCTCGACTATGCACCTCAGCCAAGATCCTTTCTTATAAATCATCGATGTCTGGAACACATAATCTCCCTTAGTACCACAAAGTACTATCACCACTAATCTCGAAGGCTGATAACCTTATTCCCCCAACATCACCCTTAATACTCATAAAGATAGGATCTAACATTTTCTTTTCCTTAATCTCAGCACCAAAAGACGATTGTGCCACTTTCTGAATGAACACACCACCATCCGCAGAGTCCAAGAGACGAACTCCAAGGTTAGCCAAACAGAGAATATCCTTCACCAACTCCCACTTTTTCTTATCCACATGAGCTATAATCCCCATGGATAACCTACTAAGAGCATCAACAACTATATTAGCCTTACCTGGATAGTAGTGAAGACTCATGTCATAATCTTAGAGAATCTTAAGCCATCTTCTTTGCCTGAGGTTAACCTCTTTCTTAGTAAACACATACTACAGGATTTTATGATCCGAAAAGATATCTACATGTACCCTATTCAAATAGTGATGCTAGATTTTCAATGCAAACACCACAACTAGCAATTCTAATTAATGAGTCAGATAATTTCTTTTATGCACCTTTCCATGCTGCATCTGAACATAATCAAGCCCCAAATGAGATGCATCACAATAGATCACAAACTCATCAGTACCTTCAGGAAAAGTCAAAATCAATGCCAAAGTTAGCTTATTCTTTAGTTTCTCAAAACTGCCCTCACAAGTATTAGACCACAAAAACTTTACCTTTTTCTGAGTCAACATAATCAATGGGGCAGCTATAGAAGAAAAGCTCTTCACAAACCTCCTATAATAACCTACTACACCCAAGAAGCTCTAAATATCGGTTGGAGTCGTGGGTCTAGGCCACTTATTAACCATGATAACCTTTTGCGGATCCACCATGATCCCTTTAATAGAAATGATATGACCCATAAAAGGGATCACATTCAACCAGAATTTACATTTTGAAAACTTAGCATACAACTTTTGCTTCTTCAAGGTCTACAATACCATACGGAGGTGATCAACATACTCCACCTCACTCTTAGAGTATATCAAAATATCATCTAATAACATAATGATAAACAAATCAAAAAACTGATAGAAGATCCTATTTATTAAATCCATAAATGCCATCAGGGCATTGGTCAACTCAAAAAACATAACTAAAAACTCATAATTCCCATACTGAGTACGGAAGGTAGTCTTAGGGATATCCTTCTTCCTAATATTTAACTGATGATACCCGGATCAGAGATCAATTTTGGAGAAAAACTTAGCACCCTGTAACTGATCAATTCTCAGAAGAAGATACTTATTCTTTACTGTTACATTATTCAACTGCCAGTAATCAATACACATACGAAGGGAACCATCCTTCTTATGCACGAATAACATCGGTACACCTCATGGGGACATACTAGAATAGATGAAACCCTTATCTAAAAGATCCTTTAATTTCTCCTTAAGCTCCTTCAGTTCAGCCGGAGCCATTCTATATGGGGGAATAGAAATTGGACGAGTGTCTAGAATAAGATAAATCCCAAGCCCAATCTTCCTATCAAGAGGAACACTGGGAAGGTCATCATGAAAGACCTCAGGAAATTCATTTACCACCCGAATAGAATGCAAAGAAGGACCCTCCGACTTAGAATCTTTAACCTAGACTAGATGATAGAGACACCCCATGTAGATTAATCTTTGAGCTCTAAGATATGATATGAACTCCCCCTTAGAAGCTAGAGAACCACCCTCCCACTCAAGAACTGGCTTATTTTGGGTTTTAAATACAACTTTACAGGTTCAGCAATCTAGAGATGCATAAAGCGAGTGTAACCAATCTATCCCTAATATAACATCAAAATCCACCATACCTAATTCAAACAAATCCACCAAAGTTTCTTTACTACTAACAGATACCACACCCCTTATAGACTCTTTTATCAATCACAGAGTTCCCTATTGGGGTATAAATAGAAAAAGGGTTCAAAATATATTGCGAACCAAAACCTAAATAAACATCCACAAATGGGGTCATATAAAATAGAGTGGACCCCAAATTAAGTAAACAGTACACATCACGAGAAAATAGTTTCAACATACCAGTCATAACATTAAGTGATGCCTCAAACTCCTATTGAGTAGTGAGAGCATAAAGACAGTTTCAAACAGTGCTAGAGTCAGATGGTGAACCCTTTCGTGCTAGAGCTAATGATGAAGTAACTCGAACCTTTTTTGCCCAGAGACAACCTTACCAATAAGAAATTTTCTAAGCATATGGCCTAACTGACCACAGTTGAAGCACCTATCCCTTCTCGCATTATAGAAACCCTGATCCAAACAACCACATAATCTATAAGAAGGATATGATAGAGCTGACTGAGCCCCACTAGCCTGAGATTGGGCACTCTCTACCTTAAAATTATCGCCATCATGGAAAGCCTATCACCAGATGACTTTGGGTAGGGAGCACTAGACATCGAGTAAGACCCAAATTGACCACTTTTTCTTGGTCCACTTACCACCATCCCTACTACTTTCCTATTGGCCGCCACCCTGCTCACAAAATCTAAACTTTTTTCCCTACCACTCTCCCAACTCAACCTACTTCTTCATTTCTTTCTCTACCTACTATATGTACACCAACAGCCTAGTGATATCCATGTCCTTGATTGACAAAGCAACCTTACTTTCAAGGATCAACTCACTAGACAATCCCAAAGTAAAGTTTCTCATTTAGGCCCTCATACTAGAAACCAACTCTGAATCATACCACGATAACTGGTGAAACTTTAAGGGATACTCCTAGACCAATATATTACCCTACTTCAGATTAATTAACTCTTCCTCTTGTGCTTCTTTTAACTCTTGGGAAAGAAGCGATCCAGAAAAGCATTGGAGAAATCCTCCCACAGAGATGACTCAACACCATCACCCCTTGACTATTACCATTTCTCATACCATTGGTATGCCATATCTTTCAGCTGATAGGCTGTAAACTCTATGCCTTCCACACTAGTGGCATGAATAACACGAAAAATCTTTTTAATTTTATCCAGATAACGTTAAGGATCCCCCTCCACCTTAACACCCATAAAGGTCAGATGGTTTAACCTCATGAACTGGCCGACCCTTATGGCCTCAGAAGATGAAGTAAATGGAACACCACGCTTAAACTGAGTAGCTACCAACTATGCCAGCATATGAATGGACCGACGAAACTCAACGTTCATCAGTTTAGCTTGAGAAGTCTGAGAAAGACTAGAGAGAACCGGTGGAATACTAGAATAATATAAAACTGGACCCCTAGACTACGTATGGATTCCATGAGTAGGAGGTTCCCCATCTAAATTGTCCTAGTTGGGACAAAGGAGTTTTCGTGAACTTTAGATTGTCGAGGCATAATCTAAAAAGTGAATGAATGAGAATTAGTGAATAATTCAAAACTTAGACTCCACTGCTTGAAAATAGAACACAAAATAGAGAAGCATTTCTAAATGCCTTATAGCCTATCCCTCATGAGTTCGGCACACTACACACTCTTAAAAGAGCCTCTAATCAACACAACTTTATGGAATCCCAATTGACTATAAGCTTAGGGCTCTGATACTAATCTGACACGACTCACAAAGGCCTAGTCGTGTCAGGTGACTCAAGCCCAACCGAGACCAGAGACCATCCCTAATACCCAACTATAACCACCCTACACCCTATGTCGGTTAAATATTAAATATATATAACATAACAAAATGGAATAATTATAAATCAAATACAGTCAAATGGTGTCTGCCCCAATACTAATGCGAAGGTTGACACCAATACCGACACCAACCATGCCAACCCAAAGTAGTCTCACAAAGCCTTTATCCAAAATTAAAACAACATCTGGTCGGGACGTACCCCTGACCATATTGAAAAACCAAAGTCTAAGAAATAACAAAAGTATGTAGCAAAGTCCATAACATGAAATGGAGTCTTTCAAAGTATGGAAGCTCACCACTTCAATCCAACATAAAGCTATCTTTGAATCCAAGTTATTGAGTAGGATGAGTAGTATGGCAGTTCCTACATCGCATAGGGATATAACACCCGAAGATGGGTTAGCGGGTGAATGCTAGCATATATCAGGAGTAAGGATAAAATAATACCAATATTTACAACCAAGAAAATAACCATACACAATTATATCCATATATATATATATATATAAAGGTATGTCTCAAGAGAGTTTTGGAATTTTTCGATGGGGTTTAGGGCGTATTTGGGTAGCGGAGGCAGAGAGCCCTCACGATAAGCCTATGGTGTGGTGGTTATTCTTACTGTGATGAGGGTTACGATGTGTGGGTTGCTCCGCCGGAGTGAAGGGTCGTAACACATAGGTTAATCCCCCAGAGTAAAGGTTGTGGTACGTTGGTGTAGTGCATCTGGCTTCTTGATTAGAGAGATCAAGGGGAAATTAAGTCTTTTTCCCATAACCCAAGTCGTCCATAACACAGTTGGGATATCCATAGGGGCATTATTTGCCCTTTTCTCTTAAAATTACTCATTAGAAACCCTCCTCCTTTCTATGAACAACATCCAAGCTCCTTTCCCCAAGATTCCAAGAGTTCAAGCTTCCAAGTTCAAGTAATCATGCAGACCTTTTAAGAGTTAGGGGCATTATTTGCCCATTTCTCTCAAAATTACTTATTAGAAACCCTCTTTCTTCCCAAGAACAACATCCAAGCTCTTTTTCCTAAGATTCCAAGAGTTTAAGCTTCTAAGTTCAAGCAGTCATACAGATCTTCTGAGAGTTGTGTTGCATACCCTTAAAGATTATCAGTTGTTTGCTAAGTTCAGTAAGTGGGAATTTTGGTTGACATTAGTATCTTTCTTTGGTCACATTGATTTTGGTGATGGTATTTGAGTTAATCTTTAAAATACCAAAGTAGTGAGAAACTAGCCTAGACCTATCTCTCCATTAGTTATCAGGAGTTTTTTGGGTTTGGCTAGCTATTACAGACTATTTGTTGAAGGGTTTTCTTTTATTACTTCCCTCATGTCTAGAATAGCTCTAAAAAAGTTAAATTTCAGTGTTCAGATTCATGCGAGAAGAGTTTTTAGGAGTTGAAGATTCAACTCACTTCCTCCTCAATCTTGACTTTACCAGATGACACAAATAGATGTGTAGTTTATTATTATGCTTTGAGAGTTGGTCTAGGTTTTGTTTTGATGTACAGAGGTAAGGTCATAGCCTACGCCTCTAGGTAATTCAAACCCTATGAAAAGAATTATCCAACCCATAATCTTGAGTTGGCAGCTATTTTATTTGCCTTAAAAGTTTAGAGAAACTATCTTTATGGGATTCATGTTGATGTGATCATGGACCATAAGAGTTTTTAGTACCCGTTCATGCAGAGAAACCTAAATTTTTGCTAGAGAAGATGCCTTGAGTTGTTGAAAGATTATGATATGAGTGTATTGTATTATCTGGGTAAGGCTAATTTAGTGGTAGATTTCCTTTGTAGATTGTCTATGGTAAGTTTTGCCCAAGTCGAAGGTGATACGAAAGAGTTATTCTATAAGGTACATTAGCTTGCTAGGTTAAGAGTTTGATTGGTTGATTTGGCCTAAGTTAGTATATGGTTTTAGAATGGATTAGAATCTTTATTAATTGTTGAAGTAAAAGAAAAGTAAGACAAGGATCCTAAGTTAGCTAAGTTAAAGGAAGTGGTTAGAGATCAGAAGGTTGAGGTTTTCTCCCAAGGGGGAGATGGTGTGCTTTATTGTCAGGACAGGTTATATGTTCCGTGTGTTGATGGTTTGGGATAATGAATATTAGCAAAAATTCATTGTGGGTAGTATTCTATTCACCCTGGGGATACTAAGATGTACCCTGACTTATGGGAAATCTATTGATGATGTGGTATGAATAAAGATATTGCCGAGTTTGTGGCTAAGTGCTCAAACTGTCAATAGGTTATAGTTGAGCACCAACGATCTAGTGGTATACTTTAGGAATTCGGCATCCCCACTTAGAAGTGGGAGGTGGTGAAAGTGGATTTTATGACAAAATTGCCTCGTATGCATCGTCGACATAATTTGATTTGGGTAATTATGGATAGAATAACTAAGTCATCCCATTTCTTGCCAGTTCATACTTCGTATTCAGATGGGGATTATACTAGACTCTATTTTAGGGAGTTGGTAAAGTTGCACGAGGTTCTATTGTCTATCATTTCAAATAGAGTTACTCAATTTACCTCTTATTTTCAGAAAGCTTTTCAGAAGGGTCTTGGTAGCCAAGGTCACCTCAGTACAACTTTTCATCCTCAGATAGATGGTTAGGCAGAGAGGACCATTCAAACTTTAGAGAACATATTGAGGGCCTGTGTTATTGACTTTAAAGGTAACTGGGATGACCACATACCTTTGATTGAGTTTGCCTAAAACATTAATTATCACTCTAGTATTTTGATGGCTCTATTTAAGGCTCTCTATGGAAGGAGATGGAGATTTCTTATTGGTTGGTTTGAAACAGGTGAGGCTATTTAATAGGGCTGAATTCAGTAGTTGAGCTGATGGAGAAAGTTTAGTTAATTTGGGAGAGGATAAAGATAGCCCAAAGTCATTAGAAATCTTATGTAGATATGAGAAGAAGGGATCTTGATTTTGAGGTTGGTAACTTGGTCTATTTGGAAATTTTGCCTATGAAGGGAGTGAAGAGATTTGGCAAGAAGAGGAAGATCAGTCCCTGTTATGTTGTCCCATATAGAATCTTGAACCGTTTTGGGAAGGTAGCTTATGTGCTTGAGTTACCTACCAATTTGGAATCAGTACATTAGGTGTTCCATATTTCTTTGTTAAAAAATGCATTGGTGATTCAGTTTCTATTGTACCTTTAGAAAGTGTGGATGGTAAGGTTAAACTTTCCTATGAAGAAGTCCCTGTTGAGATCCTTTATCATCAGATTCATTGGGTAAGGAATAAAAATGTTTCTTTAGTTAATGTTCTATGGAGTAATCAGTCTGTCTAGGGATCTACTTGGGAAGCAGAAGCAGATATGCGAGCTCGGTTTCCTCATATTTTCTCCGCTAATTTAGACTCAACTTGAGGTAATGATTTTTCCTTAGGTTGACTCTTTTCTTTCTCTATTTCAGCTATACAACTATTTTCTTGTCACAACATGCATTCATGAAGGTTGTTCAACCCATGTAGTACTTGTCATATTTCAGATCCAGTTATCGAATCATGTTTCATCTTATCAGTGTTCAGTATAAATTCTCAGTGTCCATTATGTCTCGGCTTAACCAGTCTCATTCGAGTACGAGATATTATAATACCTCATAAGATTCTAAGCTTGGTTTAGTTTTAGTTGCATGCTTAAGGGGTCCAAGGCTTGAAATTTTCACTAAGTGTTGAGTACTTAGTCATTTTCAAGACCCCAAAACTTATGGATTTTATATTTGGCCTTTTCGACCCCGAGGTATTGGTTTTTGAGTTGAAATATGTTTAGGGTTGTTAAAGGTATGTCTCAGGATTTTTAGACGGGATTCAGGGCATGTTTGGATAGAGGAGGTAGAGAGACCTTATGATAAGACTATAAATTAGTGATTATTCCCACTGTGATAAGGGTTACAACACGTGAGTTACTCCATCGGAGTGAGGGTCTCACCGCGTGGGTTACTCCCCCAGAGTAAGGGTCAGGTGCATTGGTGTAGTGCATCCAGCTTGTTGATTAAAGAGATCAAGGGGCAATTGAGTCTTTTTTCCTCAACCTAAGTCATCCATAACACGATTGGGGATATCTATAGGGGAATTATTTGCCGCTTCCTCTCAAAATTACTCATTAGAAACCCTTCTCCTTCCCAAGAACAAAATCCAAGCTCCTTTCCCTAAGATTGCAAGAGTTCAGGCTTCCAAGTTCAAGCAATCTTCAAGAATCTAGCTATTGGGGTTTGAGGGGTTTTGAAAAAGGTTAATCTTTTATCCTTGTGCCCAAATGTATGATTTTCAAGTTGAATTTACATGTTTTAAGTTAGGGTTCATTCCCAAATCCTTATATGTTGAAAGCATAGTATTATCATGTGATTTAAGGGACTAAAGAGCATAAGAGTTATACTAATTCAAGTTTTAAACTGCAAGTTTGATATTTTATCTTGGATTTTGTTATTTTGATGAGAAATTGCTATTCTCCTAAGTTTAATATGTTCCCATGCTTAAATTCATGTATTATACTCATGAATTGAACTGTCCAATGTTTTGTGTCTCTGAACTATGACTTCATATTACTATTTTAAGAGTTGTTATCATATTTTTGAAATTATGCAATGTTGGCGGGTTATTAACACCCGATACCTATGTGTTTTCTCACTATTTCAGACTTTTCAAATACTAGTTAGTTAGACTAGGATTTCATTACTATGTTCAAGTTCAAGTTGATCCGTGTCAGTTCAGTACCTTGTTATGTTGAACCATGAATAACAGCCTATCATTTAGTTGTGAGAAAGATTTAGCACTGAGAGGGAATTGTGGGTTCAACGCATCCAACTTCCCAGAAACTACATGCCCCTGTAGGATTTAGGGACTCACCAAAGAGAATTTCCCCATTTTTCCCAAATTGGGCTTAGTATAGTCATTATTCCAGT
This sequence comes from Capsicum annuum, assembly GCF_002878395.1. NCBI lineage: Eukaryota > Viridiplantae > Streptophyta > Magnoliopsida > Solanales > Solanaceae > Capsicum > Capsicum annuum. The sequence goes on from NC_061116.1 coordinate 121,242,180, forward strand.
TCATATTTCACTCGAATGAAAAGTATGGAACAACCCTCCTCAACATGGGTCAGACATTGGACTCCATGATAATATCCATGGTGTATGTCGGTTACATGATAGCTCCCACAGTTTCAGTCAATATTCATACTCTATTTTAGTTCAGTTTTACTAGACCAAGTAGTTAGCATCTTCATCGTCCTGATGACGATTCAGTCTATTTTTTGAACAAGCAACTTCATCACAAAAGTAGTATGAATAAAATTGAGATGTATATCTTGTAAGATATGCCTCAACTATAAAGCCTTCCACCCTATGTTTATTTTTTGGACCCCTTTTCAATTTTCCAATTGCCCTGCACAATATTAAGATTAGATGTTTACTATATTAAAAAAAGATATGTATGAATTTAAATATGGTACAATTGCTTACCGTTCGAATGGATACATCCACCTAGTTTGAACTGGACCTCCTATCCGAGCTTCGTGCACAAGGTGAATGGGAAAATGTTCTATCACATCGAAGAACCTTGGCGGAAAAATCTTCTCCAACTTGTTGGTGATAACAACAATATTACTTTCTATTTGCGCCAATTTTTCTTCTTTTAATATGGTGGCACATAAGTCTTTGAAGAAAAAACTAATCTCTGCTATTGGTTTCCATATGTTTTTAGGTAAACCAATAAAAGCAATTGGAAGTAATTGTTCCATGAAAACATGACAATCATGGCTTTTCATTCCATGCAAGATTCCTTATGCCATATCAACCCTCTTTACCAAATTTGAGGCATATCCATCGGGCATCTTTAAACTTTGGACCCGCTCACATATTTTTCGCTTTTGATCCAACTTGAATGTAAAACTATACTTGAGCTTAAGAACATTGCCATTGGGCCCCTCTTGTAAGTGTAATTCTCTACGCTTGTAATATTCTGGTAAGTCAAGTCTAGCCTTAGGATTATTCTTTGTCTTGCTGGTGACATCCATAACTGTGTTGAACAAGTTGTTAAAATAGTTCTTCTCAGTATGCATAATAGTGACATTATTTCTAAGTAAATTATCTGGCCAATATTCTAACTCCCAAAGTATACTTTTCTTAGTCCAGTTATGCAAAACGCCATATCCATCAAGCCTATACAATGGTTCCTCGCTAACTTTAGGCAAATCCTGAACTATTTCCTAAAAGTCATGACCAGATAGTGTTGGAGGTGGACCATCATATTCCGTTCTATTCTTTCTGAATGCATTCCTTAGTCTCCTAAATTCATGATCAGGTGGCAAGAAACAACGATGCCAATTAAACCATGAATTTTTTCTGCCATGTCTCAATGTAAAAATTTTTGTTTTTTCTATGCAGTATGGACAAGCTAACTTTCCAGCTGTCATCCACCTAGATAATATTCCCTAAGTAAAAAATTTATTAACAGTCCACATTAGGTATGCACGCAGATTGAAATTCTGTTAGTGAGATGTCCCAAGTTTTAACTCCTTTATGCCATAAAATTTGAAGTTCATCAATCAAAGGTTGCAAGTAGACATATATTTTGCTTTTTGGATTCACGGGCCAGGAACAACATAATTCAAAAATATTTAGGGACTAGTCATTAATATTTCATGAGAAAGAATATACGGGGTGATAAATATAGGCCAACATGAATATGGCGCAGCACCAACTAAAAAATGAGAGAAGCCATCTGCACATAATCCCAAATGAATATTTTGTGGCTCAGCTACATAATTTGGATAAGTTGCATCAATATGCTTCCAAGCCTCTCCATCAAATGGATGACACATAACACTAGTGGGCCTTCTATTTTCACTGCGCCATCTCATATGAGGAACCGAGCTGTTTGAAGCATACAACCTCTTCAACCTTAGTATTAGAGGTGAATAATGCATAGCCTTAATAGCAATTTTATTTTCACTATAACCACGCTTATATCGAGGGTGCTGACAAAACTTATAGGACTCTAGGTTAGCGTCTTCCTTAAAGTATAACATGCAGCCATTTTCCCAACAATCAATTCTAACTGAGGAGAGACCTAGCTTTTACGCCAATCTTTTTGCCTTATATAAAGAATCAAGAACCTCTAAGGTGGGGTCAAATAACTCTTTAATAAGGTCTATCATTGAGTCCATTCCTCCTTAAGTAATATTCTAATAAGATTTAGTACTTAATAATCTAACAGCAACAAACAAACGAGAATGTGAACACCCGTCAAACAAAGGATGACTAACAACATGCAGTTGTTCATAAAAATGACTCGTTTCTCTATTGGGAACATCTTTGACATTTTCCTTAAAGTCTCTCCCGTGTTGCATCCCAAAAGTATCGTACACCATTTCTTTCATCCTAGTATCTTGATATTCATTATGCCTTGATATTAAAAAGTCCTTATGAAACCCCCATCTCTAAAGATGTTCCTTCACAACTTCTTCTTTTAAAAGCTTTGTACCATCACATCTAACACAAGGACAATTAATAGCTCAAAAATGTGACCAAGCATCAAGTGTCTTAGCATGTTCAATAAATCGTCTAACATCTTCAACAAATTCCACCCTAAGACCCATTCTATTATCATTATTCCATTGATGTATCCAGCTATAATCAGGTTCTATCTACACAATCAATCAGATTCAAGTAATTAGTTCAAGTCACAAAAGTTCACATTTTAAGTACCTAAATTCAAAATGAAAAAGTACCTAAATTCAAGTTACCAAACTAAACCACATTTAAAATAAAAATTCATATTTCAAGTACTGACACTTAATCAATTTCAAGTGACTAAGTCACCTCACATGTTACCAAACTAAACCACATTCAAAAAAAAAATTCACATTTCAAGTACCTACACATAGTCAATTTCAAGTGACTAAGACACCTCCCAAGTTACCAAACTAAACTACATTCAAAACAAAAATTCACATTTCAAGCACCTAAACTTTAACATTTTCAAGTCACTAAGTCACCTCCCAAAAAAAAAAACAAACTAAACTATCTTCAAAATGATAAATTTTCTTTTCAAGTACCTACACTTAAATCAATTGCAAGTGACTAAGTCACCTCACATGTTACCAAACTAAACTACATTCAAAACAAAAGTTCACATTTCAAGTACCTACACATAATCAATTTTAAGTGACTAAATCATCTCACATGTTAGTAGAATAAACCACTTTCAAAAAAAAAAAATTCATCTTTCAACTATCTACACTTCATTAATTTCATGTGACTAAGTCACCTCATATTACAAAATTCCACCACATTCAAAACAAAAATTCAAAATACAAGTACCTACACTTAATCAATTTCAAGTGACTAAGTCACCTCACATGTTACCAAACTAAACTACATTCAAAATAAAAATTCACATTTCAAGTACCTACACATAATCAGTTTCAAGTGACTAAATCATCTCACATGTTAGTAGAATAAACCATTTTCAAAACAAAAATTCACCTTTCAACTATCTACACTTAATCAATTTCATGTGACTAAGTCACCTCACATTACCAAATTCCATCACAGTCAAAATAAAAATTCAAAATTCAAGTACCTACACTTAATCAATTTCAAGTGAATAAGTCACCTCACATGTTACCAAACTAAACCACATTCAAAACAATAATTCACCTTTCAACTATATACACTTAATCAATTTCAAGTGACTAAATCATCTCACATTTTAGTAGAACAAGCCATTTTCAAAATAAAAATTTACCTTTCAACTATCTACATTAATCAATTTTGATGTGACTCACAAAATTCCATCACATTTAAAACAAAAATTCAAAATTCAAGTACCTACACTTAATCAATTTCAAGTAAGTCACCTGACATGGTACCAAACAAAACCACATTCAAAACAAAAATTCACCTTTCAAATACCTACACTTAATCAATTTCAAGTGACTAAATCATCTCACATGTTAGTAGAATAAACCACTTTCAAAATAAAAATTCACCTTTCAACTATCTACACTTAATCAATTTCAAGTGACTAAGTCACCTCACATGTTACCAAACTAAACCACATTCAAAACAAAAATTCACATTTCAAGTACCTAAACTTCAAAATTTTCAAGTCACTAAGTCACCTCCTAATACAACAAACTAAACTACCTTCAAAATGATAAATTCATATTTCAAGTACCTACACTTAATCAATTTCAACTCACTAAGTCACCATCCAAGTCACCAAACTAAACCACATTCGAAATAAAAATTCACCTTTCAACTACCAACACTTAATCAATTTCAAGTGACTAAGTCACCAAACTAAGCCACATTCAAAATAAAAATTCACCTTTCAACTACCTACACTTAATCAATTTCAAGTCACTAAGTCACCACCCAAGTCACCAAACTAAACCACATTAAAAAAAAAATTCACATTTCAAGTACCTGCACTTAATCAATTTCAAGTGACTAAGTCACCTCACATGTTACCAAACTAAACCGCATTCAAAACGAAAATTCACATTTCAAGTACCTACACTTAATCAATTTCAAGTGACTAAGCCACCTCACATGTTACAAAACTAAACCACATTCAAAACGAAAATTCACATTTCAAGTACCTAAACTTCAACATTTTCAAGTCACTAAGTCACCTCCCAAATTACCAAGCATAGCAAAATTCACAATAAAAAGTTTACATTTCAAATACCTACGCTTCAACAAAATTCAAAATAAAAGTTCACCTTCAAGTAACTACACTTAATCACTTTCAAGTAACATATTCATTTATAGTATAATAAGTCAAACAATTGAACAAGTGTAACAAAGCAAATAAGTAGAGGCGTCGCATGTCCTTCTCACACCATATAATCATCATAAAATTCTTATGGCTTTCAAAGTCTTCTACAATGAACAATCCCAAACTAAACTACATTTAAAGACTCCATTATAAGAAAATAGAGAGAAATCAACTTACCTTTTCTTGGCTTAAATTAAAGAGAAAGAGATAAGCGATCACTGAAAAAATAGCAAAGCAATCCTTTATCCGAATTTAGATTCTGTCAAACAGTAATATCAAATTCCAAGCAACCCATTAGGCAACTAGAATAAAAAAATTTTGATCATTAGGCAAAATAACAAAAATTTTGACGTCCTTATTTTCTCATATTCTTAGCTTAAAATCACCATAAACAAACCACCAAAATACTAAAACTATAATGGAGTATCAAGAAAAGTAAACCCTAATTTACTTGCAAGAATAAGGAAAGTAGACATGGATTTAAGTGGTAAAATCTCTATCCTAAAATAGAGAGAACTAATTATTGGAGGGAAATATTTTTGCAAATGGCTTAGGTAAAAGATGCTGATAGTTAAAATCAAGTTCAATGCACCAAAAAAAAAAATTATCCACAAGAAACAATTTTGGGCATAAAAAAGGTAAAAAGTATCCAAATTATTGCATATACAAATCGATTTTCTACTAAAAAAACATGTATTTTCCATAAGATCAACAATTAAATATGAAAAATAACACAACCCCACAAAAAATTTACCAAAAAGAAATAATTTTGAGCTTAAAAAAGCTACAAAGAATAAAAAAATACTCGAGCGGTGGTAGAAGCTCGATGGTGTGTCGTCGGCGACACTCTCGTAGGCGGTGGCAAAGGGTCAGCGGCAGTGTGTATTTTGTATGTGTATGTTGATTTTATTTTGTGTGTATGTATGTCAATTTTTTTTGTGTGTGTTTCAATTGGGGTTTTTGTGTATGCGTGTTAAATCCGGTCGGGTCGGGTCGGGTCGTGTGGGGGTGGGTTCGGGTAGGACTTATTTTATAAAATAAATTATTTTTTAATTAATTTCTAGAAAACCAACCACATGTGATTGGTTTTTACAAAATTGTTATATAAGAGTTTGATTTAGTTTTAAAATAGTTATTATCGGAAAACGATCAGATGTGGTCAATTTTATTTAAAAAGTTAAATCATATAATTAGTTATCTTATCATCATAGTAACACGAGCAATATATTTTCTTAATCGTATAATACCAAAATACGTGTATAATATTTATAACATCCAAATAATTTAAAGCAATGCGTATATGTATAAATCAGATAATTAGTTATTATATCATCACATTAATACGAGTAGTATATTTCCTCAATCCTATAATAATATAAATGAATTTTGCAAATTATGATAAATTTTTGGTTAATTACCTTTTAAATATGATATTATAAATATATATATATATACCTCGTAATGCTTGTCTTACGTTATTATAACTTCAACAACATACGCATGTCTACATTGACACAAAGCAGTATATCTATTTCGTCAATAGTATGATATTTATATGAACGTATCATTCAAGATATTTTGATATATAGATTCAGTTATCTAGCTTTCGATTACTGCATACGTCACTACACGAGATATACGTATATATACATATATTCAATTGTCTATCAGCTTTCAAATACATACTATAAACATCACATACATAATTTTACTACCCCATAATAATTTACAATGTATTTCACATATACTCAGATACAAAATTTATAAGCGAAAAAGCTCAAATTCACTGCCGAAATTTGGCGGTCGTTCAAAATTCAAAATTTAAAGCAAATGGTAAGTATATGCCAGTTTCAAGATTTAATTTTCTGTCTCCCTCCCCTACTTCCTTCCTCCCCCATATATACCTCATAATACTTGTCTTACGTTATTATAACTTCAACAACATACGAGTGTCTACATTGACACAAAATAGTATATCTATTTTCTCAATAGTATGATATTTATCAACGTATCATTCAAAATATTTTGATATATAGATTCAGTTATCTAGCTTTAGATAACTGCATACATCACTACACGAGATATACGTATATATACATATATTCAATTGTCTATCAACTTTCAAATTTGTACTATAAACATCACATACACGATTTTACTACCCCATAATAATATACAACGTATTTCACATATACTCAGATGAATTATCGGTTAGTTTATCTTATGTCATTAACATACCTTCACTATATATATAATATGCATATACTATATATATACTATACATACACACACATATACACACTATTGACTATATCAAGTTCTAAATACGTACTATATACATCACATACACACACAGGTATATTATCCAATAATATAATGTGATATATTTCATATACATACTCTGATGAGTGATCGATTATTTTGATAAGCTTACATTAATCTTACTTCAATGTACAGTATCTATTATTACTTCTGTCATTTCAAATCAAGGTATTCAATATGTTTGGATAGATTATACTAGGTTTTGACTGCATCGTTCATCAATCGATCACTACATCATATATATATATATAAAGATATTTATATATATGAACTCTTGAATGCGTACTATATACATCACATCCACAAGTATATTACCTTATAATAGAACACATTCATTATATTCTGATGAATTATCGGTTATATATTACATTATTATAACTGTACTAATAGCGTAATATCATTATCTCAGCGGTATGATATATATACATACATATTCATTATACAAAGATTATACATGTTTAACATCATTTAACGTATATACAAAGAAAAATATTTATTTTATATATTGAAACATAAGTAAAAGATAAAGATTATTTTTAACGTAATTTGTTTATTTTATTTGATATATTTTTTAGTGTAACTTTTTCAGAAAATCTCAGATTGATTGATTTTTATTATTATATTGATTATCGACTACGTGTGATCAATGTAATTTCAAAAAATAATATATTAAATTATATATATAATTATTTTTTAATAAAAACCGACCACTTATTTTATTTTAATTAAAAATGACAACAAGTGGTCGGTTTTAAAATTTATTTTCTTTTTTAATTTTAATTAAAGACCAACCATAAGTGGTTGGTTTAAAAAATATTTTCTTTTGTTTTAATTAAAAACCGACCACAAGTAGTCCGTTTATTAAAATTAGTTTCTTTTTTTTTAATTAAAAGTAGACCACTTGTGGTTGTTTTTTTTAATTTTTATTTTTAAAATAAATAATAATTAAAATAACAATTATTAAAATTATTATTTTGAAATTTTAAAAAATAAAAAATCGACCACAATTTGTGGTCGATTTTTTGTGATTGAAAATCCTGATTTTTTTAGTAGTGAGAGTTTGTTGGGATAATTTTCTCATCAAAATTTCTATATGTTCCCTTTGATTCCTTGTTTAATTATCTTCTTTAAGTCCAAACCCCTAGATACTTTGTGGGCGGATTTGAGGTAGTATTTGTGCTTGGATTTTACCCATTTTGAGGGTAAATGATTCTTGAGGATGTTTTGAAGGTTTCAAAGTGGTGATGTCACTTGCGGGCCTCACATGGGATTTTTTAGCTTGATGTTGGACCCGAAGCATTATGCATTATGGGTATTGTTATTCTCGCATTAATGTGTATATTATTATTTTGATAGTGTGGTATTGTATGGAGGCTTCTCGAAAGGAAAAAACTCAGATTTAGTGGACTTTCTCGGGCTTTGTCGGCGTCCAGGTAGGCTAGGCTTATTTACACATTAATTGAGGTTTATTATGGTATTATTATATGATTTGTTTGGGTTGGAACTTTTTGTTGGGTTGTATATTTAGTGAAATTTGGGATATTAGCAATTGGTAAGCCGTTTTTAGGTAGAATTGACCCCTTCCTCCTTTCCTTGCATTAAATTGTTGCCTTAGGACTTACATAGACTTATTTAACACCTTGTAGTGGAACTTGGAAGCCTTTAGTTATGGGTATAAGTTACTTTAGTATGGACTTTTAGGGTTTGTTTGGGTCCCATCAGCCCCTTTTTAGGCCAAATATAAATATATATATATATATATATATATATATATATATATATATATGGGGACTGAAATTAAAGGCAATAACCTGGAGATCCAACCTAAAATCTGAAAGATCATAGCCAAACAAAGGAGCTATGACTAGCATCATCAAAGCCTCTAACCAAAGTAGACAGCAGTGATGTAAACTATAGCTAAATTATCATTACCATAACTTGCCTAAATAAAGAGAATGAATTAGAAAATACTAATAACCTAACAAATTAGTCCATAATCATGCTTCCACAAACTAACCATAATAACAAAAAATATAGTAAGCGGTTGGTCTCGACAAACAGTAACCTACCCGAGCTCGCATTAGCGCGAAAGGTTCAAGCAATACTCAGTAAATAATAATAATAGCTTATACTTATACAAAACACCATAAGGCCGATAGATATAAGAACAAAATAATCATACTGGTGATAGGCAATGCATATGAATGAATGAATCTCCCATAAACTGATAATACTATATCCAATCAAAGTTACATAATTTAACATGTGTACAAACCTCATCTAGCTCAATAGATCATAATAAAAGGACCTACAATGACCATCCTTCTCCAATACTGTGGCTCACAGACAAAGGGACTTATAGGGGACTTAGGATATCCATATACACTATGTGGCCCTGAGCTAGGACTTCTAATAATAAGTCCATAGAGATATAAATTAGTAATAAGTTCTCAAACTCGAACCGGGACTAACAAAGTAAATCTATAAATCCATTGCCCAAAATCAAGTTTGGAACTAAATTAGTGTAATAACGTACACGAGGTTAATATCTCTATTGATCAAAATAAATAGTAGTGGGAAAAGAGTGAATTAATAATAGATCAAAATCATCCTCGATCTACTTTCTATAATGTAATACCCTCGGCTTTTTCTTAAGCTTAATTTCATCTCTAGAAGGCTAAGGAATGACTTCCTAAGTGTGTAATATTTAAACCATATAGAATTTACCTAATTTCAACTCTTTATCTTGGGAAATTTACTTAGCTTTCCAACGATATAAGATCTTCCCAAATTCAATAATCGAGCAAGAAGTTATGGCTAATTTAAGTCCTAGTCATAAAACGACGTTATTTTAGTGCTTGGCGCTTCATGGAGAGGGTCTATTTGACAATTGACAAATTTCAATAGCCTAGCGTGATTGTGGCACATCGCCCTGAAGTTACAGGTCCCAACCAATGGGATAACGCAATGGCTCCACATTGCGGTGAACCCAAGAATCCCATTTGTCAATTTTTCAGTGAGCCACTGTGATAGTGGCGCGTCGCGGTGGCCCAAAAAATTGGGTTTTCAGTTTAATTTTTCCAGCTTTGTACAGAAGTAAAAAATGACACTTTGGACTTTTTCCAAGCCTCTTGAACCGTACAAACATCAGATTTGAAGTCATTCCAAGCATTATATGAGGTTTTCTTAAGATTTCTCTCAAACAAAAACCCTAAGTACCCAAAACCTTTTCCAAGGATCTCAAGAATTCACTGTAGTTTTTCCAAATTGAGTCAAGATTCAAGGTTCCCAAGTCAAGGGCTACAAGAACCCTCATCCAAAAGTACAAAAAAGAGTCTCAAGCAAGCTTATTCATCAAAGTTCATAATTCGAGGTATGTGGGGTTTAAACAAGAACACTTCTTTCGTTTTTGTACCCAAAGATTTGATTTTTATAAATGAATTTCATATTTTTGCAAGTGGGTCTATGCCCAAATTATATTATTTTGAGAATATGAATAGATAAGTTGTTCAAGCTTTGAATTGCATGATTATTTCGCAAATTTATGAGTTGAATTGATAATTGATGCTAGAAATTGCACATTCCTATACTGATGTGATATTTTCAAGGGTTTCCAATATTGGTGTCATGAATTAAGCTTTATTGTGAAATTGTGAGACTTTAAGAATATACATGCCTTAAGTCCAAGAATGAATTGTTGATACTTTCTAAAGCGTTTCAAGAAGTGTATTGATATTTCCATGATATTAAAGTTTTTAATCTTATTGGTGATAGTCTACCAAAGTTTTAAGAAAAGAATTGATTTTAATCCTAGGCTACGAAAGAAAATTCACAATATTTGATTTAAGCTAAAGAGAAGCATAGTTGGCTTCCATTGCATATTTCTGAGTTGTTTAAGGTAGAATTTTCTTAAAAGTTCTGAGCTTAAGTAAGGAAGTTGTATTTAGCACCGAGTTGGGGTTGATTCCAAGGTCTCATGCCTTAGAACTACGATCCACCGTAGGATTTAATTTACCCCAAGTGGGTTAAGCTAGTGATTGCTAAAGGTTAAGGTTCTACTTTGATGGCAAAGATAGAACAGCTCTCCCCAATGTGGGCAAGATGTTGGACTCCATGTAGCTCACATGGTTTATGTCAGTTAGAAGAAACTCCCAGGTTTCCTAGATTCTCAAGTCTTAAAGTTCTTAAGGTTTCAATTTCTTAAGTTTCAAAGAAGTTCTTTGTTTTTCAAAAGACTAAAGTGCATATTCTAAAAGTTGCTGTTTTAAGATTTCAACTATTTTACAAGCATGAGATCAAAGAAAGAATATAGATTTAGAGTAAAGTGTAATGGCTCACGTGATTTATACTACATGTTTCATTATTCATGATTTATGAGAGTTTTATTCAAGCTATGTAAGTCATCTACAATACCATGTATGTTTCCTATAAAAATTTATTGTATTGATATTTAGTTGCATCCACCCCCATATACTCAGTACATTCCTAAGTGCTGATCCACATATACATCTGTGTGCTACATTGTCTCATAATGTAGGTTTAGGTGCTTAGTCCTAGCAGCGTCAGTGATCTTGAGTACCTTTATCTACATCTCCACTGTGGAGAGTCCTCATGGTTTGAGGGCCTATCTCCAGACACTTCAGTATTTTTAGTAGTTGTTCTACTGTTTTCAATTCAGTTCGAGTCAGTTGGGGATCTATCCTAATGGCTCTAGTAGAGGCTTTGTCAGACTAGATGGTCAGTTTGTTTAGATTTGTAGTATTTTGTTACCTTTATAGTATTCATTTGGATTTCCGTTAGACGTGATATGGCATGATTCCTTATTTTGCTCTCATTATCTTTAAGTAAGCTTTATACTAAGTAGCAGGCTCAAAGAGTTAGCTTGGGTCTACTTGTATCCTTAAGCATCGTGTGACTCAAATGAATTTTGGGGCGTTACATATAATATCTCATTTAGTTCATAAAGCACATAAATTATCAAATAGGTGGTGCGATTCCCATTGTAAAAGAATTCATTTCAAAAGTGAAAAGTTGGAACAAATCCTTTATTAGAAAGCAATAGTAAAATCAAGGATTTGGTTGGAATCGTACCACTAAGTTATCATAAATGCACCTTCAAGTATGCATGCCATCACCACTTTAGGGGTCTACATATTCATAACTATAGCCACATCTTTTCTAAGGATAAAATACTAACTTGGTGTCCAACTGGCATCATAACTACAACCTCGGTCCCATTAATACATAATTAATATCATAACTAGAGAAACTATGATAATCAAGGGCATAAAATCACTAAAAGGATCTAATTGAAAAAATATGGCCTAATTTACTTAGTAATTGGTAATTCTTATACTAAAGGATCATTAACATCAATCTATGGTTAATCATGTCTATAGTCAATGGTAATAGGATTCTAAGGCCATATAAAGTATCACATGCTAAGGTTTGGGTCAAATATCTATCCCAAATACCTAAATAGGCTAAGTCATGATATACTTGTCCTAATCCTATCCTGTTATCCCCAACCAACATGCAATCTATACAATACACAATCTTTTAGAGAAAAGTAGACTGAAGCCTACCTCGATGCGAACCACATTCTTGAACAATCCACAAATCACTCTCCTTTTCTCTACGATCTTAACAATGATGCTGTACTCTCAAAATAAATATCTATGTAATAATAGGAGTAAAACGATACCCATATTGCTGTATAAAACTTCGAGTCCAATATTGGGTTAATAATGGCCTGTGGGGCCTGCTAATAGAATTCCAAAATTGAGTCCATCATGAGGTCCCTCAAAGGAAAAAAGGTGTGTTCAAAGTTTTGCACAAATGAAGTGTAAATAAGGGCTAAAATTAGCCCCAAAAGATAATGGGAAAAGAGGAAAAAAATAAGAATTAGATGGAGGATTTAGTCCAACAACTTATAAAAAAATTAGTATGAAATGGTCACTCATCATCCTGTACACATCCTTATCACGAATAAATGATTCTTAGCAAGTTTCTTGAGCTCTTAGGGCTAAAAATACAGAAATGGGTGAGAAAATGATGAAGAAATCGAGAATAGGACAATATCTATTGCAACGTGATAATGTTAATTTTGATGAATGATTTGGTGATTGATTTCAATGTAGGAATTTAGGAAAAGAATATTTGAATGAATCATTGTTAGTGCTCAAAAAGGAAGAAGTATCTCAGAATATTTTAAAAGAGAAGCATCATTTGTATTTAATAGAGAGCATATTTCATGAGACTGTTGTTTCTCTCTTTATTTAAGTTTTACTTAGTTAGATTTTCCGATCTAGTCTTTACTTATTCTTGGAAAATGAATCTCCATTATTCCTTTTTCTAAGAAGAAAAATATTTTGGTTTTCTTTCTATACTTTTCTTCCAATGGATAGTTATAGTCCAATCACTACTATTTAAGCAATGAAATACAAAGGAAGAGACATACTTTTGTCTCAACCTTCTGTAGTTCTTTCCTCTACTTTATTCAAGAATTGTGTTTTCTTGAGGTTTAATGTGTATTAAAAAAGAGAGGAAAGAAACATGTAGTTAGTGAGGCGTTGTATCAAAAGTGATAAAGAAGAGAAGAGTGCAAGTTATAGCCAAAAGTTTGACTTAATCCTTGTAATTTGATTTGATTTACAAAGAACAAATAGAATCCCCTGCAACCCTAGGGGACTTGAGTAAGACCTATTAGAGGTCCTAACCAATATAAAATATTTGGTGTCATTACTTTTCAAAACTTTATTTTTTGGACGTTACTTTTCTATTTCAATAGTCGATGGTCTATCTAAGTGAGACGACTGTAAAATAAAAAAAGAGTAATTCACACCCATCTTACTACCTTACTAGGCAGTTGGCCCTCATGATTATGGAGGCCAAGGGTCGTTATCACAATACCTAGTAAGATTACCCTTCATGAACATGGACAAATGATTCACGAATGCAAAGGTAAAATGGGTAGAGGACTACAAACATAATACAAGGTGGTTGCTAATACGAAGAGAAGTGAATTGGGTCAGGAAACATTCATCGTGAATGCTTAGAACCCAAGTAATCCTAAGCTAACCCATTCTACTTGCATAACTCATGAGCAACTGAATATGTTACATAAATTTGAAAGAAATAACCGGAATATATGTGTTTGCTAAGTATGTTCAATACAAAACTATTTAAAACATTTACACATTGGTTATAAAAATCAAAATTGAAAGTAAATACATCAACTCTGAATAACCGTCTTTTAAGCCTCTACTAATACTGACTATAGGTAGCCGGGACATGAACCTCAACTATCCCTAATCAATACGACTGAATAAAAAAAATGCTACTAGACTATAGTTGACTCAAGTCCTCGAATCAAAAGAACTCTTCACCTAAAAACTGGAAGCTGTGAACTGTCTGATTATGATGTGTGGGCTACAACTGGTACCTACATTATGAGATAATATAACACCTAGAAATATATATGGGTTAGTACTTTTGGAATGTATTGAGTATGTGGGGGTAAATGCATAAGTAAAACAATAACTGAATATTCATATAAACTTTCAATGATAAGTGCTAAGTGTAAATGACTCACCTTGAACTTGAGATAAACAAAAGACTGCAAGATCATAAACATGAGTTATGAAGCATAAGTATAACTTTGTGTTACATAACACTTCGTTTCTAAAAGCTTTACTTTTTATTTTTTCTTAAGGGAGAGTCTTGTAACCGACATAAACTATGTGAGCTATCACGGAGTCCAATGTCTTACCCACGTTTGGGAGAGCTTTCCTATCCTTGCCACCGGAATAGAACCTTAATCTTAGTGATCACTGAATTTCATCTATATTGGTAAAAAATCTTAACCTACATTGGCTTACAGTTTCTAGGAATTAAGGATACACTCATTTGAATTCCCTTCTCGATGCTAAATATTACTCCTAGAATACTTATATGGTCACACTTTAGGAAATCCACCTTAAACTAGCATAAGGGTTTATAGAATGAAAACCAGTTATGCTTTTCTTTACTTTAAATCATAATCAAAATGATCAAATGTGGATTTCATATCTTATCTTAAGATCAAAAGATCAATCTTTGCTTTAAATCATGATATAAAACTTGTCAATGAAACTTAAGAGCATAATCTTCTTGTAAACTCAATACTTATACTTAGGGCTTAGAATTCATGCTTTAAATTTCATGGAAATTCATAAGAAAACTTCATACTCAATAATCGCATTAAAATCCTTCAACAATCTAAGTCAAATTAATGAAACTAAAATCACAATATGAATCTTATAAGTTAAAATATGAACTTATGTAATTCTTGATATACTTAAAGTTTTCAATCTCATGGCAATATCATAATTCAAGAATATGACTATTTAGGTATTAAACCTAATAAAGAAATTTAATCTTGAAATTATGCACTTTGGGCATAAGGATGGAAGATTATCCTTATTCATAAACCTCACATACCTCAATTCGGTCTTGCTCATACTGAAAGTTCATACTCAACTGCAGTATTTCTTTAACACTCTTTCTAAGAAGTTCTAATAACAATAGGGAGAAAAGATTTCTTGGGAATGATCTGAATAAGATATCTGAGTAAGGAATCTCAATATGGCTATATCTCTGCAACATGGAACTTAGGCCTATAAAACATAAGCTAGCATAGAATTACTATACCTTAGGCAAGGCAACTTCTAACTTTCAAACTTTGCCACACTTCTCAAATACTTCCTCAACTATACTTTCGCCCTAACTACCATGCTCCTTTGATACAACTTATGATTCTTACATAGGTTCATATGACCACTCTAGCCAAAGCCTGAGCTAAACGACGCACCCTCACCATGTTCAAGCCTAAATCAAAATCACAAGGTACATTACATAATACTAAAATATTAGTCTAAACCATAAATTCAATACCTTAGGCATTTTCACAGAACTCATCCCAAGAATAATTCATCCTACCACTTTAACAGCTAACTTTAACCTCTTGCTAGGAATTCTATAATGCACAATGCATCTACCCACTAATATACTAATATGACATTCATGCCTATCATTATAACCACATACAAACATTTGGTCAATCAACCTAATTTGGAATTTTACCACTCTCTCTAACACTTTTATCAACAACAACTTCCATATACTATCCCTAAGAATACATACATGGAACTCTTAACTAACTATGACATATACTTATGCATTACCTCAATCTTCCTTCACACTTATAGCCTTTGATAAAATAAGCCTACAACAATGTTTTCCTTAATAAGGAATATTTACTCTCTCCCATCTAAATAATTGTCCGTTACCACTACCTTTTCATAAGAAGAGGTCACTGAAAGGTTAGAACATAAGGACCTGAAGCATGAAAGAATATTTTGCTTAAGTTTAACACTTAACTGAGGCCTGAGGAATAGAGTATCCACGACATAAATTTATTAAAGAGATCTAAACTGAGGACATACTTGACATATTCTAAATTATTTGCTGTTCATTAAAAGTGTAGCATGAGTACTCGAAACTAATCATACTGTAAAGCATGAGTACATGAGCCAGGAGCTGCATGATCTTAGTTTGGAGTTCATGAATTCATGGAATATGATTTGTACTGCTGAGTGAACTGCTCATACTAGGAACTAGAAGCGTACATGATTCTGCAGAAAAAACATGAATATGTGCTATGATCTTGGAGCTGACATGTAAGGCATAAGTATATGTCATGATGACTGAAGTACAAAAATTTGCACTGAGATAGGAATGGGTTGGGTATCTTTCTCACTTACTAATATTCTATAATACACTAGCATCACTACTAGAATCTGAGAGCCTGACTTGGTTCCTTGTTCTATCATCCCACCAAGCTTTAAGCCATCCTTCCAGGTCCATAGACCCCTTTAATAAACTCTAAACTGAACTGCAAGCACTATAATCTAGAGTCCGAGATATAACAACACACATGAATAAAAAACTCACCCTGAAAGACTATATCTTAAAGTGTAAAGCTCTCTACTAGCACTTTATTCTGAGAAACAACTATTAACTTTCTATAGCACCATTAGTCATCATATAATAACTTAAACACTTACTATCTTAAAATCTTTAGAATTTCAACTCTTCCTTCTATTGGCTCAATCTTCCAAGATTCAAACTTAGGTTATAACACTTAACATGGATATTCCTAAACTTGTAACAAACTATACTAACCTCCTTCATAGCTACTAATATCACATCTCTAAACTTATATATTTCCCAAAACCATGAGAATTAATATTACACCAATATACCCAACATCATCAATCCATAACCTATAACTTAGCTGGTAAGAATATCACATACTACACTACTAGCCTCATTCGCACTTAGCAACACAAGGGTACTATCTAAACACACACATTAAAACTTAGAAATAATACAATCCCATATCATCTTGGGTACACCTCTAGATCATAACCACATTATTATTCTTAATTTTGAGTCAATAAACTTAAATTCTTAAATACACTATTTCAAGACTACTGATTCACATTTCATATAACTAGCCCCATGAATAAATAATCTACTAAATACACATAAACACTATCGACACTTTACTGTTGTTAAAATTTTAGGTTCATGCTTCCAACTCTAGATCATCTGCTGTCATAGGATTTTGAGAAGGGATCTGAGGGAATATCTGACTTCAGTTTAGTACATGATTTTCATAAAAATGAATGAAATCATTTAAGTTTTGGAACATAAAGGCACTAGTGGTATACTTTTTGTGCCAACACACAATCCCATACTGTCTGTGGGGACTGTCTAAGAAAACTATATCGATAGGAATTTAAGCTTCACTATTTTTGCTACCTTAAAAATAAGGCAGTGTTGAGATGAATAGAGCATGATGGCAATCGATATAAGATTATTAGAGAATATTTATGCATCACGATCTAAGACATGAAAGAAGGAAAATATTTCTTAAATGCCCTATAATCGCAAAGAAAGTATAGAGTCTCGATACCTTTCCGCTAGACTCTACTAGACACAGCTTCATAGACACCCTAGGACACTTGAACCCTAGGCTCTGATACCAAGTTATTCAAGTGCCAATACTACCCTTAGACATCATACGATGCTTAGAACTACAAGTGATCCTAAGCTAACCCACAATACTTGAATAACTCGTGAGAAATTGAATATGTTACATAAATCTGAAAGAAATAAATGAAAGAGATGTCATTGCTTAGTATGTTAAATACAAAATTATTTAAAACATTTGTACTTTGGTTATACAAAATAAAACTGAAAGTAAATACATCAAATCTGAATGACCATCTATGCATTCTCTACTAATATTGACTATAGGTAGTCGGGATATGACCTCCAGCTATCGCAATCAAAATAACTAAATACAAAAATACTACTTGAACTAGAGTTTAATCGAGTCCTCAAATCAAAAGAACTCTTCATCTACTGACTTAAAGTTGCGAACTATCTGTTTATGATGTGTGGGATACAACTGGTATCAATATTATGAGACAATGTAGCACATAGACATATATATAGGACAGTACTGAGTATGTGGGGGTGAATGCAAAAGAAAATAATAACTGAATATTCATTTAAACTTTCAATGATGCATGCTAAGTGTGAATGACTCACCTTGAACTTGAAATAATAAAGAGATTACAAGATCATAAACATAAGTAATGAAGCATACGAATAACTTTATGAGCCATAACACTTAGTTTCTAAAAGATTTAATTTTTGTTCTTTATTTTGGGAGAGTCTTCTAACCAAAATAAACCATGTGAGCTATCATGGAGTCCACCGTCTTACCCACATTGGGGAGAGTTATCCGATCTTTGCCATCGAAATAAAACCTTAATCTTAGTGATTACTGAACTTTATCTATATTGGGAAAAAAGCTTAACTTACGTTGGAATATAGTTTCTAGGAATTAAGGGTACGCTCACCTGCATTCCCTTCTCGGTGCTAAATACTACTACTAGAATACTTATATGCTCATACTTTTAGAAAGCTACCTTAAACTAGCATTAGGGTTTATAGAATGAAAACTAGTTATGCTTCTCCTTACATTAAATCATAATCAAGATGAGCAAATATGGATTTCATATCTTATATTAAGATTAAAAGATCTATCTTTGCTTTAAATCATGATATAAAACTTGTCAATGGAACTTAAGAGCATAATCTTCTTGTAAACTCAATACTTATACTTAGGGCTTAGAATTCATGCTTTCAATTTCATGGAAGTTCATAACAAAACTTCATGCTCAATAATTACATTAAAATCCTTCAAAAATATCATCCAAATTAATTAAACTAAAATCACAATATGAATCTTATAAGTTAAAACATGAACATATACAATTCTTAATATACTTAAAGCTTTTAATAATATGGCAATATCATAAATCATGAATATGAATATTTGGGTACGAAACCTAATAAAGAAATTTAATATTGAAATCATCAACTTTGGGAACAAGGATGGAAGATTATCTTTATTCATAAACCCCATATACCTTAATTGGACGAATTCTTGAAAAATGCTTTGAAATTGGAACTTAACTTCTTGAGTTTTTGAGAGATGGAAGTTGAATCTTTGTTATTGGGAAGAGAGGAAGGGTTTTGAGCCGTGTAATGAATAATTAGGGTTAAGAAAGCATAAATAATGTGTTTTAAGACCTTAATTCATTTAAGAAAGATTAGAAATGGTTTGGGGGTGTGGAAAGACTTCAACGCCCTTAAACTAAGCCAAAATGGAGCAATTTTGGCACTTAGCTTTTGGTTGGAGGTGAATAACCAAAGAACACCTAAGGGTACTCCAAAAGCACACCCCAGCCAGTAGCTATTATAGTTTTTCATGCAATGTATGCCTTAGCAGAGGGTCTATTTAGCAATGCACACGTAATTTTAATATCCAAAAAAACCGCCAACACAACCCATAACATCTAAACATGGTTTACCATATAAATAGGGACACCAAAGGTCATTTTAAATGCATTATTGAGCATTAAAATCACGGGGTATTACACTTACTATTTGTCACAAAAATGGTCATAACATTTTGCTCGAATATTAAATTAAGGCAAAATTGGTATCGTTGGAAAGTTATTTCAATTATCGATAATTTTTATACATGTTTAAAGTTGACCCTTGTAGAATCGAATATCAAAATTTTGCCGAATCGAAGGCTCTTAGCTTGACTTTGCTCTAAATAATTCCTATGAAAATTTTCCTCCTTATTAGCACTCTTCACACAAGGCTAATTATCATGACAAATATATTAAAATATAATTCATGGTATTAGAGTTATACACGTAGGAACGATGGTTTGATTTCTTGCTAAAAATGCAGGGATTTACATAAAGACTCTCCAGGTAACCTCTGAGGCAAACCAATGTTTTCAAGGGATTTTACCAAAGGTATTCTTTTTTCACCAACTTTCTTACATCACTTTCCAAATATCCCAAAACTCAATCTCAACCACTAATTGGCCTTTATTTGAGCCAAACACTATTGAAGCATGCAATCTAAGTCATAATACACTGATATAATATGAATACACGCATAACTAAGTGAAAACTCAATTAAGTTGAATACCACCCAAGGCATAAATTTAATGACCCTATAGGTCATTTTCCATATTAAGCATATTTTCACCATTAGAGCTTCTCTATAGCTGCCCCAAATAATTTATGACTTGTGGGGACTAACAGTATGATTAATAGGAAATTCATTTGTTTTTAAAGAAAATTGTCTGTTTTGAAGTCTTCCCAGGTTCTAAATAACCATCAAGAAAAAACACCAGTTAAACGATCTTGAATGCAAATTCTGACTATTTCAGTAGATTTAAAATATCAATTTTAGGATAGGTGGACCTTTAGTTTAGGGCTCGAGATATTCAACCTTATTTTGAACTGTTGGCCAGAAAGTTAAGAAAATAGAAAAAGTGAGTCCCATTTTTTATTAAAACAACCTCAGATGGAAATTTTAGCTGTGCCATTTTATATAGAACATTGAATTTGATAGGGTTGTATAGTTCATTTACATGTATGGTATTCTAAATGAATCTCAAAGGGTTGGTGGAGACTCTAAAGTCTTAGCTGTATCTGGTGCCATCGCTAAAAAATGATAGTTTGAGTCCTTAAGAACTGCAACTACACCCTATGACTCAAAATGTAAATCATAGTGAGGACAGTAAGCTCAAAGATCAAGAAGTTTTCAGGGACCAAAAATTTAGGGTGTTACACCAACTCAAGATCCACTAGGATTTATTTCTTCTTCAGTGCTTAAAGATTCTTTGGTTCAACTTTTGGGGTTAGTTGGCGGTGCACTGTTTGATGGGTGGATAGTTTATAAATTAGAGTGTTACTGAGATGGGGGTGTAATTTGTAGCTGTAGCTCCCAGAGTTGAGGTCCCACCTGCGTCGGTGGTTGCTCAGGCAATAGCTTCTCAGCCAGTGGTTGCCCAACATTCTATGTCTGCTAAAAAGTAGGAGATATTGGTTAAATTTTTGATATTGGATTGATGATGTCATTTGGATTGCATAACTGTTATAACATCATCGAGTCATTTGGCGTGGTTAGTTGTATGCAGTACCTACTAGGCTCGAGGCTAAGTTTTCAAATGTTGTTGTCATGGGTATGATTCTAAAGTTTCATCAGTCGGCCCTTGCTTTATTTGATCTAGGATCCACTTATTCTTATGTATCTGCTTATTATGCTCCATGGTCAGAGTTATATTAGGATTTATTATATATACCATTGCATTCATCTACTCCCATGGTGATTTTTTAGTAGTGGATCAGGTTCTTAAATTATCTGTTGTGATGGTTTGAGATATTGATACTTATGTTGACCTCATTACTATGGATATGGTGGATTTTGATGTTATTTTGGGCATGGACTGATTATTCGACTATCATGCAGTCATGGATTTTTTTGCTTAGACCTTTACCTAAGCCATGCCCGGCATACCCCTAGTCATGTGGTAGGGAGCAAATATCTGTGAGCCGACGTGGATTGTTTCTTATGTTCATGCTACAAAGCTTATTTTGAGGGGTTACGAGTCTTATTTTTCTTATATTTGCGATGTTAGTGCAGAGAGTCAATCGCTTGACTCTATTTCTGTAGTTTGTGAGTTTTCTAATGTTCTCTCTACTTGCCTACTTGGTATTCCCCCTGTATATGAGATAGAGTTTGGTATTTCTCTAGAGCTTGGCACCTGACCTATTTATATGGAACTTTACCGTATGGCTCCTACCGAGCTTAAGAAGCTAAATTCTCAACTTTAGGATCTTCTTGGTAAGGGCTTTATTCGACCCAGTATGTCGTATTGAGGAGCTCCTATGTTTTTTGTGAAGAAGAAAGATTGCTCCATGTGTATGTGTATAGATTATTGGAAACTTAATAAGGTGATAGTGAAGAACCAATATCCTATGGCTCGTATTAATGATTTTTTCGACCAAATTTAGGGTAAGACAATGTTTTCTAAGATTGATTTGAGATTCAATTACCATCAGTTGAGGATCCAAGTTCATATCCCTAATTCAACTTTTATGACCCGTTGTGGTCCTTATGAGTTCTTGATGATGTCATTTGGATTTATTAATTCCCCATCGACATTCATGGACTTGATTTACTAAGGGTTACGATTGCGATGCCTAGTAAGGTTACCCCTAGCAAATATAATAAAAAAATTCATGCATATCAAGGTAAAGAGGCTAGAGAACCATAAATGCAACACAAGTTGGTTACGAACATGAAGAGGAGAGAAAAATCAGTTCGGGTAAAATTCATTGCAAATGCCTTGATGAAGTCTAGTGAATGCAATGTCAATGTCTTACCCTTCACGTTCATGGCCTTCCCATCATGAATGCAAAGGGTAAATGTACTCTACACAAAAAGCTGGAAAACCAACAAAAATGTTAGTCTTCACAAACTCTGATCGGGTGCTCGATATTTCTTTGAAACCCCATGCATGCAAAAAAACTATATTATCTTACAAAATTTGACACTCTAGACTTAATAGAACCAAATAAACTTTTATCCAATATTATTTTAAGTAAATATGAATCCCACACCTATACTTCTATTTTTCATTAAATCCACTCAATAGTCCACAATGAGTCCAGAAGCCTTATGACTTGAACCAAGGGTCACGTAGCTTAAAATAAATGTCTCAAAGCTGGTGGAATTGTAGGAATTCTCATCTGAGATTTTTTATATGAGTTTTGGTCCAATACTAATTCATTAACAACAAATGCTCCAAAAATAAGAAAATGAAAGTAAAATCCAAGTGAACTTTCTGATAATCGAACCGACACTTCCAAAAAGTCCTAAAGGACTTGTATCCTCTATGGGAAGGCTCAAATGCTAGCAATTCTTGCAAATCAAGAAAATGACTTGGAAGATCATTACAATCTTGTCCCTAAGGTATGTATCTACCCTCTCTTATTCCTGGTTTTTCTTGGAGACATGGTGATATTTTCACTATTGTAAGTAGGTTCATGGAAATAAGAGAACTCCTACCACACCATCCAAAGATTGAAGTCTATAAAATTCTTTCATGGTTTATTTGTTTTGTGTTTAATGGATGCCAACTATACTTGTTGTTTGGGAAAAAATCCATGGTACATTTGTGATGCCTAAATTATGTGTTCTATTTTTATCACACATATCCACTAAGACAAGTTGAGGTGTTAGAATGGATTCTTAAAACTCAGGAATTGCAATTTATAGTTCCTTCAATCTCTTAAAAAGCATGGCTCCACTTATTGATACATTCCTTGTGGGAGTTTGTTGAGTAAGGACAATAAAGTATACTTGGAATGCTTTATGTTGTCCTCTTGAGGTTAAGATTATGAATACTTTCTTGTTAACATTCAAACTTTAAATTGTCTATTTGCAATAAGGAACATATGAGGTGAGTTGAATGACCTTTGTCCCTTTCTTAATTATTTGTTTTCATATGATGACACTTTGCTTAAAAATAGTCTCATGCTTTTGGACCCTAAGAAAAATGTGTCATTGCATATTGTGGGGGTTTCTTATATACTTTCATCCTTGTTTGACATACTTTTTAAGTTGTGTGGACTACAGCTAGTGGGTGTTAAGTTGATTATTTGGTTTTGGGAGAGTCCATGGATATTAAGGACTCCTTGTCACCTTCAAAGGGTTGGACAAATTAAGTTTTCAAATGAGGATTTTGGAAGCATACGTGATACTATGATAGAAGGGACCCCAACTCATTATGAGTTTTATTTGATATGGAGTGATTTGACTCCTAATAGATCCTTCAACTATTCTAGTAGCATGTCTTCATTGGTGCACTTTTTTATAGGCAGGGTTTTTGTTTTCTTAAAATTTGTCCCTTATCTACCAATATCCTTATCTTTTGGCATACCCGAAATAAGGATAGTGAGCTTAACACCTTTCTCTACTATCTCTTTACTTACAATGTTACCCATGTTGGTATGGGATTTTTCTATAGAGGTAGAGGTATATAGGTCTAGCTCTTCTTTGACTCGGATGCTCCTATATGGGTGATTGCACAACTTTTGGTGTGTTCTTATTTTGAGGCGATAAACCCATTATTCCTTATGGCTCCTAAAGTATATGTGATATCATTTCTTGGGATTCCTGATCCATTAAGACCTCTGTGGTTTACTTGTTTCATGATGTTGCTTATAACTAATTTATTTGTACCTTATATAATGAGTTGATCTAATTTAACACAAAGAGCAGTTGTTTGTATTTCAAATGTGTGCCTTTTTTACAAGTAGGTATGGTCGATAACCCTTGTGCTAACTCTTATGCTTTAAGGATATGTTTGTTGTTAGTCCTTCTCATGTTCTTGCGAGATTTATATTCAAGGATGAATACTTTTAAAGAAGGGGAGGATGATACGAGCCCGGTTAGCTTGGGGCACATTAGTAGGAGCTTCCATTTATAGACGATATCTTGGAGCTCAAAGGAAACATGGAGCAATAAATACATAAGGCCATGAGTGATCAATATGCCATTTGGAAATCAAGAAGGGTCCCTTATGGGTTATTTCCAAAATAGTCAGTTTTGAACTATTTTTGTAAAGCAATAACTATAAATAGTTGCCTGAGCCATTTTCATCCAAAGATTTTGATGAATTGAATATTTGAGAGCTTTCAAGCTTGTAGTTTATCTAGGTGACACCTAGAATTAGTGTAATTTGTAATTGATAATCATAGATTGAGTTAAAGGTAGATTCTCTAAATAGCCGTGTTAACTTTTTCTAGATTAATAAATTGTCGAGTTACCCTCTTTGTAGATTCAATTTGGTTTTCTCATTTTTGATTAGGTCAAAATTTTTGTTGTTTGATTGGATTCAATGGAGAGGTGAAGGTATAGAGTCCTTTGTAGCTCATAAATCTGATTGTATTTTGATATTTCTATATATCCTTGTCTTTATTTAATTTTTTTGTATCTTGATTCTAGTTTTCGACTAGGTTCATTATCATTATGTGTTCATGTAAGACCTTTAATATTTTTGATCATTTTTTTTACCTTTTTGTGTGCGTAATGTCAATTTTTGACTTAAATTATGTTTGGGGATCTTAAAAGGGTAATTTGGAAAAGTTTTGGAATTTTTGAAAAGGGTTTGGGGTCATTTTGGGACCTTGAGGAAATGAGGGTTCGCGATATCTCCATGTCACAGAGGTTACCCTCCATGATATTGACATGGTACGGTAGATCATGCAGGTGATGCATGTTTCTGAGGAGGAAAGTGTTAAGTGGGCATCTTACAGGTTGAAGGACATTGCTTATAGCTGGATAGTGACATGGAGGAACAATAGAGGGAAGGATGCAACTCCTCTTACTTGGCAGGTGTTCCAAGATGCATTCTTGGACAAGTTCTTCCCGCTTGAGATGAGGGAATCAAAGATAGAATAATTCATAAACCTGAGGCAAGGCTCCATAACTGTTAAGGAGTATTGCCTTAAGTTTAACCAGTTAGCCAAATATGCTCCTGATTTGATTTCTGATACCTGAGCTAGTATGAGCAAGTTCATGGCTAGGGTATTTGGACTATTGTTGAAAGAGTGTAGGACTGGTATGCTCAATAGGGACATAGATCTTGCTAGGCTGATGATTCATGCCTAGCAAATAAAGGCAGACAAGATAAAGGAAAGAGATAGAGTGAGGGGAAATAAGAGGGCTAGATTCGAGCAGCATGAGTATGGTCAGGCTAGGTACCATGAATGGAACCATCCACAGTTTCAAAGCCATTCATCTATGGCAGCACCTTCGTCAGCTAGTTCTCCCGTGCCCAGAAATAGGCAAGAGCAAGGAAACAGGCCTTATATATCAAAGTCCCAGAACAATGTAAGTAACATGCCTAATTATCCTCCTTGTGCTAAGTGTGGTAGGACCTATCCCAACGAGTGTTTGGCCGAACAGAGGGGTTGTTTTGGTTGTGGTAAGTTGGGTCACAGACTTAGAGAGTATTCGTATACCAGGCAGGGGAACAGAGATGTGAGACCTCAAACTCAGGCTAATAGTGCCCCAGCTCCTTTAGCCCATCCAGTTGCTCCTCAGGGCGCTTTTTCCAATACCGCTGACGGTCAGTACCAAAACAGGTTCTATGTCTTACCATTCTATCAGGAGCAGGAGGATTCTCCCGACATTGTTACTGGTATGCCCCGTGTCTTTCACTTTGATATTTATGTGTTGTTGGACCCCGGGTTAAGTTTCTCTTTTGTAACCCCACTTGTAGTTGTGAGTTTTGAAATGAGTTCCAAAAATATTCTTGAGCCTTTCCTAGTTTCTACTCCAGTATGGGAGTCAGTTGTTGCTAAACAAGTGTATAAAAAGTGTCCTATAACTGTTCTTCATAGAGTCATACTTGCTGATTTGATAGAGTTGGACATGGTGGATTTTGACCTTATTCTGGGTATGGATTGGATTCATTCCTGCTACGCATTTATAGACTGTTGTACCCGTGTGGTTAAGTTTTAATTTTCGGATGAGCCAATCTTCGATTGGTTTGGGAGTTCAGCATCTCCCAAGAGTCATTTTATATCCTATTTCAAAGCCAGAAAGCTAATATCCAAAGGCTGCATTTATCATCTAGTTCGAGTTAATGACACTAGGTCCGAGCTCCAACCATTCAGTTAGCCAACATTGTTAATAAGTTTCCTGATGTTTTTGGGAAGATCTGCCAGGGGTACCTCCCAATAGAAAAATAGAATTCGGGATTAACCTTCTTCTCGATACTCAGCCTATTTCTATTCCTCCCTACCGTATGGCACCTGCAGAGCTTAAGGAGTTAAAAGGGCAACTCAAAGATCTTTTAGACAAAGGTTTTATAAGGACCAGTGTGTCACCTTGGGGCACACCTGTTCTCTTCGTGAGAAAAAAATAGTTCTTTGCATATGTGCATTGACTATCGTCAACTTTGTAAGGTCACAGTCAAGAATAAGTATCCTCTTCCGAGAATTGACGACCTATTTGATAAGTTGCAAGGTGCGAGTTATTTCTCAAAGATGGACCTTGGATCCAGCTATCATCAACTTAAAGTAAGGGAATATAATATCCCAAAGATAGCTTTCTGAAATTGCTGGAAATCACACTTTACCTTAGGTATAAGCGAAACTAAGTAGAACTAGATGAAAAGAGATGAGGATGCTTTGTCTTCATGTCTGCTTCAACTACCCAAGTAGCCCCTTCAACCAATTGGTTTCTCCAAAGAACTTTCACTGACACAACTTCTTTATTCCTTAGTCTTTGGACCTGTCTATCTAGTATCTCAATCGAAATCTCTTCATATGACAAGTTATCTTTGTTCCCAATACTTTCTAGGGTAATTACTAAGGATGGATTTATAATACACTTCTTAAGCATTGAAACCTGGAACACAAATGAACTACAACTAACTCTGATGGAAGATTTAATTCATAAGCAACCTCTCCTACACGCTTCACTCTCTCATAGATACCAAAAAATTGTGGACTCAACTTTCCTTTCTTTCCAAATCTCATTATTCCCTTTATAGGCAATAACTTCAAGAATGCCCAATCTCTTACTTCAAACTTGATCTCTCTCCTCCTTGCATCACTATATGATTTCTGATGACTTTGAGTAGTTTTCAATATCTCACGTATCAATTGAAACTTTTCCATGGCTTCAAGAATATAAGCCAGCCTGATTAAATTCACTTCACCAACCTTGAACCAGCGTATAGGTGACCTACACCTATGCCCATACAATTCTTCTAATGGAGCCATCGGAATGTTAGCGTGATAACTCTTATTGTAAGCGAACTCAATCATAGGTAAATAATCGTGCCAACTCCCTTTATAGTATAAAACACATGCTCTCAACATGTATTCTAATGTCTGAATTGTGAACTCAGCCTGACCATTAGTCTATAGGTGAAATATAGTACTAAGCTTAACCTTTGTAACAAGGCCCTTCTAAAAAGACTAAAAAAACTGTGAAGTAAACTGCGTAGCTTTGTCTGAAATAATGAACAAGGGTATCCCATGAAGATTTACTAACTCCTAGATAAACATTCTAGCATAATCCTCCATGGTGTCTGAAGTCTTGACCGGTAGAAAATAGGTTGGCTTAGTCATTCGGTCTACTATAACACAAATCAAATCATGCTAAAGTCTTGTATGAGGAAAACCTGTGATGAAGTCCATATTTACTACTTCCTACTTCCAAGTAGGAATACTAATCTCTTGCATCATACCTCCTGGTATCTGTTGCTGAACCTTTATTTGTTGATAATTCGAATATTTTGCCACAAACTTTACTATGTCCCTCTTAATACTAGTCCACTAATAAATTTCTCGCAGGTTTCGATATATCTTAGAAACACCAAGATGAATGAAATACCTAGAACCATGAGCCTCGACTATTATCCTTTCCCACAACCCATCTATATTTAAATTCAAAGTCTATGCAGATTTTGAAGTACACCATCTCCCTCTTTAGAGAAAACGTCAACCTTCTACTGCTAGACTACTTCCAATGTCTGGTCGAGTATGGGATCATTCCGTTGCTTCTCTTTCACTTCTACTACCAATGATGATTCTGAACTACTACTCCCCCATCCTCAGTGACGAGCAAACAAACTCCCAAATAGAGGCTAATCTATGCACCTCTTTGGCTAATTTTTGCCCTTTCTCCTTTACATGGGCCACACTACTAATGGACAACCTACTCAGTACATTAGCTACCACATTAGCCTTATCCGGATGATAGAGAACACTCATGTCATAATCTTTCAATAACTCCAACCACTTTCTCTGACGAAGATTTAACTCTCGCTAAGTAAATACATATTGAAGGATCTTATGGTTAGTGAAAACATCAACATACACATCGTAGAAGTAGTGCCTCCAAATTTTCAAAGGAAACATTACAACAGCTAATTCTAAGTTATAAGTTGGGTAGTTCTATTTGTGATTCTTAAGTTTCTTGGAAGCATAGTTTATCACTTTTGCATTCTGCATCAATACAAAACCTAGCCCAACTCTGGAAGCATCATAACATACCACAAATCCATCTAATCCTTCCGATAATGCTAACACTGGAGTTGAAATCTATCTATATTTCAACTCTTGGAAATTATTTTCACACTACACATAAACTTTAGTTTCTTTTGGGTCAATTTAGTTAATGGCTCGGCTATAGAGAAGAACCGTTCAACAAATCTTCTGTAGTACCCAGCCAAAACCAAAAAGCTCCTGATATTGGATGGAGTGATGGGTCTAGGACAGCGCTTTTCTGTATCAATCTTTTTAGGATCTACATAAATACCAGCCCCTAAAATGACATACCCCAAGAAAATAACAAATTTCAACCAAAACTCGCATTTATCAAACTTTGCATACAGTTGACGGTCCTTGAGGGTCTACAGTACTATCCTCAAATGATCTGCATACTCTTCCTTACACCTGGAATACACCAGTATGTCATCTATAAAGACAATGATGAACATATCAAAGTATTGCTTGAAGGCCCTGTTCATCAAATCCATAAGGGTTGCAGGAGCATTTGCTAGTCTAAATGACATAACTATAAACTCAAAATGGCCATACCTCATTTGGAAAGTTGTTCTCAAAATGTCCTTCTCCTGGAATTTCAACTGATGATATCTCGATCTAAGGTCAATCTTGGAGAATCACTGGGCACCCCGATGCTGGTTGAACAAATCATTGATCTTAGGAATGGGATACTTATTCTTGATGGTAACCTTGTTTAACTATCTATAGTCTATACACATTCTGAGAGTACCATCTTTCTTGTGCATGAAAAGGACTGGAGCGCCCCACAGAGAGACACTGGGTCTTATGAAACCTTTATGTAAGAGGACCTTAAGCTACTCTTGTAACCTTTTAAGCTCGTGGAGCCATATAATATGGAGGAATAGAGATAGGCTGAGTGTTAGAAAAAAGATCAATACCGAACACTGGAGGTACCCTGGGAGATTTTCAAAAAAATCCTTCAAAAACTCATTTACTACCCGAACTGATTGAACTGTCGGGACTTCAGACTTAGTATCTTTGACTAAAACTACATGGTAAATACACCCTTTTGATATTAAATTTTGGACCTTAAGTTAAGAGATGCAATGTCCTTTGGGAGATGCAGAACTACCCCCCACTTAAAAATTGCCTCATTAGGAAACTGGAACTTCACCACATTGGTGCGACAATCTATCAATGGATAACATGAATAGAGATAATCCATGCCCAAAATAAAATCAAAATATACCATCTCTAACTCTATTTGGTCCGCTAATATGATATTATAAAGGACGATTATATGATACTTCTTATAGGCTCGTCTTGCAATAACTGACTCACCCACTAAGGTGGAAACTGAGAAGGGCTTAGAGAGATTTTTAGTACCTGCTCTAAAATTTATAGTGACTAATGGAGTAACATAAGAGAGATTTGATATTGGGTCTAACAACTCATATACATCAAGGTGAAAGGCACGAAGCATACTAGTGACAACATCTGGTGAACTCTCCTGCTCCTGATGGGATGGTAAAGCATAGAGCTGATTCTAGAACTGATTGCCACTGATACTGGATGATGCATCCTATGGAGAACCCGGGCAGCCTAGCTGAGGTTCTGCACTAGTAGCCTGAGTCTAGGGATGGGTATCTCTACTTCCCTGCTTAGCATATGGGCATTCCTTAATTCTATAGCCCATCTTACCACAACCATACCAACTCTCTTTTCCCATCAAACAATCACAAGGATGAGTTCTGCCATATTTTATACATGTTGGGAAATTGGGCCTCCCATGTGGAACTTTCTGAGATCTGGAATTCAAAGTCTTACTCCACTGCTCCAGTCTAGTCCTGGGTGTAGGGGTACTAGCTGAACATGGCTCAGGCACTGGGGAATGACTCTAAAACTATAAAGGGCTTCTTTTTCTAGACCTTGGCTGACTATACTCAAATTGCCCAGTTCTAGCCCTCTTGTTGCTCTCCCTTATTTACTTTTTCTTTTCTACTTTAATTTGTTGAGCATGGGTCATCAATAGAGCAATATCCATATCCCCAATCAGCATAGCAGTCTTGTACTCTTTGACTACTAAATTAGACACTCTAGTAACACACTTGATCATACAAGCTCTAGAATCTGCTAATAACTCATGATCATACTTAGACAACTAAGTAAACTTAAGACAGTACTCCTTCACCATTATAGAGCCCTACCTCAGGTTCATAAACTTCTCTATCTTAGCCTCCTTCATCTTACACAGAAATAATTAGTCCAAAAAAATATTCTGAAACACCTGCCAACTCACAGGATCTCCATTTTCATCTCTACCTTTCTTTCACATAACAACCCAATCATAATTAACATCCTTCAGTCTATAGGAGGCCAAATATACACTCTTCTCTTTAGTAACATGCATAATCTAAGTAATTTTTCTTACCTTATTAATAAAGAGTTTAAGATCCTCATCCACCTTTGACCCATAGAACTCAGGTGGATTCATTCTCATAAAGTCCCAAATTCTAGTTACATCTAAGTTGCCATTTTGCAAAAGTGGAACTACTGCCTATTGGTTGCCCTGAACATTGGCATTCACAGCTTGGGTCAATGCTTGAAAGGCAACCCAAAATTTAGTTTGGGACATTTCTCATTCAGAGGGTCGGTGTTCAAGGTTGGTTGGGCACTATTTCTATAGGCTTTGGCTTGATGAGGAGGCATACTCTGTCATGTGAAAGCATGAGTTAAAGTAGATTGAGATGACTATAAGCATGATAGATCATGGAAGAAATTATGATTCCTAACATGTTCCATAGCCTTTTGCTCATAAATCTGGCGTACTTCACACCCAGAATCAAGACTCTACATAATGTGGCTTGTATGACTCTTTAGGACTCTTCAAAATCTTTAGCTTTGATACCAAGTTTGTAATGCTCTAAGAGCACCCCTAAACATCACATGATGCTCAGTTCTACTAATAGCCCTAAGCTAACCCATGATATCTTGTCAGTTTAGAACTCAGGCAATTAGGATGGCTATCATATGAAAAAAACTAAAAATAAGAAATCTTATAACTTAAAGTGAATCATTAACTTAGAAATCATTGCACAAACTTCTTGAACTTAAACTTAAACATTCACTATCAGATAAGGCTCTAATAATGACTAGAGAGACACTAGGGCAGACCCCAGCTAACCCAAACATAAAACTTAATTAAATGGTTAAGTACTATCATCCATAAGAGAAATATAATAATCTGGGGCCTCAGACTATGAGGACTCACCACAAGGAAAAATGCAAGCAATGATGCTGAAGTCAATTATGCTGCTGAAAAAAGGCACCAGAACCTACATTATAAAACAATGTAGCGTATAGACATATCTGTGGGTCAGTACCTCTGCAATGTACAGAGCTAGTGGAGGGGTGAATACAAAAGTAAGACAATAACTGAATAAGCTTACGAACTTTCAAATGATGCAAGCTAAACATAAATAACTCACCTTGGGATTGAGTAAAACTTAAAAACTGTAAGATCATAAATCTTAAATCATGAGGCATATGAATAACTTAGTGATCCATAACGCTTAGTTTCTCAAAATCTTTACTTCTCAAAATATTAACCTATGTTGGCTCATAGTGTTTAAAAATTTAGGATACACTCATCCGCATTCCTCTCTAGGTGCTAAATACTACTCCTAAAGTATATACATATATATATGCTTATATTTTAAAAAATCCACCTTAAAATAGCACAAGGGTTTGTATACTAAAAACCAATTATGCTCCTCTTTACTTTAAATCATAATCAAGATGAACAATTATGGATTTCATGTCTTGTCATTGAATCAAAGATCAAAATCTTTTAAACTTAGTGCTTATACTTAAGACTTAAATCTCATACTTTATTTCATATAACTTGTTATACAATATCATGCTTAAAACTCAATTGAAAATCTTAAATTAATATTTCAAATCAAACTCATGATATTTAAATCATAATAGCAAATCTTCAAGTTCAAACATAAATAGATGAGAACATGTATGCAATTTAATTCTTCAATCACATGATAATTTCATAAACTTAAAACAAGATAATTTGGGTATGAACACTAATTGCAAATCATATAACTTTAATTTTAAAACAAGTTTTGGACACAGGGATGAAATAATATCCTTGTTCATAAACCCCACATAACTCAAAGTTCTTGGCTTGGTGAAGTAAACTTAACCTTTGAGACTTGGGAGATGATCTTGACAGAAACCCTAATCTTGTTCTTGAGAATGTAATAAGAGATTTTATGTGGTTTAATCAATGGAAAATAGGGGAAAAGTAACGCCTCTCCTTAGTATAGGGTTGTGGGTTGGGAGGCATAAGGGAAAAAGACTACAAAGCCCCTTAACTTAAGTTCTCAGAATTTACTCGTTAGTCTTTACGAGTCTACCATATAACTTGTATGCAATGGTATGACTAGCCTTTATGACTCGTAAGCTTGGTAGTCTCTAGGAGGGAAAACACTGATAAACCTCTGAGTTCAACCTATAACTCGTATCATGGTCACATAAATCTTATGTAATGCCTCGAGTCTGCACCCTGGGCATCACACGGTACTTACAACCTCGAAGGACCACAAGTTAATCCATGACTAGTACCTACTGTGAGCACTGAATATAATACCGAAATATATATGCGGATAAAATCTAAAAATTCCATAAGGTTCTCAAAATACTGAAATAATACTAAGTATAACTGATAGTAACATCTGGAAACTAAATAACTATTTGTGCTAGTCTGAAAGCCTCTAACCGTCTGAATATGGAGTTGATGGGACAAAACCCCAACTAACTCCAACTGAAATAACTACTGAACTACTGAAATACTAAAATAAATAAACTCTATCCTTAAAATATAAGGACTCACCACTATAACTGCTGTTGATAGCCTGAGCTACTAAGTATGTCAGGAACCTGAGCATCTAAACCTATGATATGAGACATCATAGCATAAAAAAAAAGTATATGTCAGTACTGGAATATAATGGTATGCTAAGTGAGGTAAGTATGATATATATGGGTTCATAAACATGAGCTGATAAGTGACTGAATAAACATCATGAAGTAACTGGCTGAAAGTACATGCAAAACTCTAACTATTAAACATACTGAACATGCTATACTGCGCATATAGATATATATCATGTATCTGATATTATAATAAAACTGAGTGCTAAATTCTTATGGTTGAGTAACTGATAACTGATACCCATGGTTTTATAGAGCTTTCTAAGTTCTTTACTAAATACTGAGACTAAAACTATAACTGTAGGAGTATTTATCTAATCGGCATACCCTAATGTAGACTGATTTGGGTTTCAAACTGTGAACCCATTTGGAGGGGTGTTAGCACCTTTCCATGGGATACTAACATTGCTGGTCAACCTTAATCTATTAGAAAGACTCATGAAGTATATATATGATTCCGTCAACCCTAGTCTGGTAAGAGGATGACTTACCCTATGTTGGTTACATGGTTTTGTAATGCAGGGACTGCTATTAAGGGTCAAACCCTCTGCTGGAAGGAATGCCACCATCCCTGGGTTCGCTTGGTGTAGGATCCTATTCCCAACTGAATTGATACTGAACTGTTTATTGACTATACTTGGCTTGATTGAACTAACACTGATTGTGTTGACTGACTATACTGGAATGAGTTTACTGAGTTCTATTAACTGACTGAGTACTACTGTTCTTTAACTTTACTTAGACTCGTCTATAACTACCGCAACTAAGTAAATAACTAGATTTTGGGTAATAAATACCCCCAAGACTCAATAGCAAATAGATAAAACATAGCAAATCTTGAAAGTATAGCAATAGTCAATTGTCCACAATTTAATCACTGAGACATTTTGTCAAACACTTGGAGGTCATGAACTTATCCACAATTCAATCAAGTGATGGAAATTACCTTGAGGAGTGGTAGATATATGATTGATGTACCACCAAAGAAAAATAAGAGTTGCAAGTAGAACTGATCATACCAAGGGAAATTGAAAAACAAGTGGCAACCAAAGAAGCTGACAAAAAAAGAGAAGTCTGAGTACACAAATGAAAAGTTGGTTGAGAAACAAGAGATACCACCACTATCATTCCCTCAAAATCTTACAAAATCCAAAGAGAATGTTTGTTTTAAGAAGTTCTTTAACATATTCAAAGAACTTCACATTTACCTTTATTTGTTAGATATTTGTAGGGAAGGCCTAAATATGCTAAGTACTTGAAAGATGTGGTGGAAAACAATAAGAAGCTTAGGGACATTGAGACGGTAGCTCTTAATGACCAGTGTAGTTCTATTGTAATGAGTAAGATACCCAAAAGCTCAAAGACCTTGGGAGTTTCACCCTCCCATACAAATTAGTAAAAGTGATATGGTCCATGATTTGAGTGATTATGGGAAAGCATAAATTTGATACCCCTATCTATTTTTAAAACTCTGGGTTTAGAAAAAATGAGGCCCTATTTAGTTATGCTCTAGGACAAAACTAGAGTGTTCCCCAAAGGAATCATAGAGGATGTTCTCAATAAGGTTGGTAAGTTTATTATTCCTATAGATTTTATAGTTTTTGATTATGATGCAGATAACAGTGTGACAATCATATTGGGATGTCCATTCTTGGCTACTAGAGGAGCATTGATAGATGTGAGAAAAGAAACTCTCCAAATGAGATTAAATGATAAAGAGGTGGTATTCAGAGTGTACAAAGCACTTACTACATCCTCACATTACCAAGATCTATGCGTGATCATAGCTATGAAAGTAGATGAGTATGGGGTAGAGGGGTGAAAACCTCCTATTACATCTTTATACTCTTTTATAGAGCTGCCTAAATTAATAATTAAGCCTGAAATTGAGAAACTTGAAGGGGAGCGTGAAAAGGTAAGTGCAGATAGAGCTGCAGACCTTGAGAGTAAGCACTCAAGGGGTCAAAAAAGAATAAGAAAATGGGATCCAATTAGGAATAAAAAGATGAGAAATTATGGTTAAAAGTTGTGAGTTTAGTCATGTCACTATAATACATCAAGAGATGCTTGGGTGGAAACCATAGTTAAGATAGTTATTTTTTTTAGTTTTCTTTAGTATCAACTTTGTTTTTTTTTTGTGTGAATTGGTTGAAGGGAAATCTGAGTACTGGAGATCTGAGTTAAGGAGCATGGCAAAAACTGAGTGTAGGGTCCTTCAGGACTCCTTGATGGATGAGGTGCTACTAAGCTAGGCCTAGAGGCCTCAGGAAGTATTTTGATCCTTACTATTAAGTTATACTTTAGGGACAAAGTGTGCTTTTAAGTGTGGGATGAGGAATCTTCCGATTGATTAGGGTGAAGTGTTACTATGTGATTTTCATCTTTATTTGTTTTCTAGTTTTTTTACTAGATTTAAAAACTTACAAGAATATTTTATCTTTATGTATTTTCAATTTTTTGTTGTTTGGTTTGTTTAGTAGAAGCACACTTAATCCATCCCTAGTTTTTTTAATTTTTCTGAGGGAAAGCCCTTTGAACCCAGTATTTTGTTTTAGAGCTTTTTGGAGCAATTTGAAAATTTTTGTAATTAGGAATAAA
Source organism: Capsicum annuum (assembly GCF_002878395.1). NCBI lineage: Eukaryota > Viridiplantae > Streptophyta > Magnoliopsida > Solanales > Solanaceae > Capsicum > Capsicum annuum. The sequence continues at coordinate 121,279,386 of NC_061116.1, forward strand.
TAGAGATGCGCTTGCTAGGTGTGATACATGATTACATAATACAAGTTGGTTTTATACGTGACATGATGTGTAATAAGTTTAATGCCTATTTTTGAGATACCTAGGCTTATTTATTTGACTCTTGTGTGATGTTAGATTAATTTTGAACTCTTGCTATTGCTTGGTTGAGAATCTATAGAGATCCTTCTTAATATAAGCATGTGCCTGAATGAGGTTTTTGATACATTCCTTATGCATATTGATGTCAAGAACTTGCCCGATGTGTTTGCAAAACGAATAAAGAATGTTGAGTTTAGGAGATGATATAGTCATTTCTTTGATAACATTTTTATGCCTATTTTATCTACCCATTTTGCATGTTCGTAGTTAGACCTTTTGAGCCTCTAGCCTATTCTTTGGTATCCTTATATGTAGCTTATTCCTTTTCTTTCAAGTGGCCATAATTTGATCCAAAAATCCTAAGCACTTTACTTTAAAGATTAAGATGTTAAGGAGTGTATAATTGAAGAAAGAAGAAGTGAAAGTGATGCCCTAAGGAAATAGCTTTTGGTATGTTAAAAAGTTCATATGTTTTTCGGAGGGAGTAGTGGAATTAAAAGAAAATTGATCAAGAGTAAATTATGTGTTGATGGAAATTACCCCTACTAAAGATGTGTAAGCTACCGTAAAAAGATGGGGCAAAACAAATGAGAGGTCGGAAGATAAAAATGATGGAAAATAGGTTGGTTGGAGATGAGTTTAATATAAAGTATGATGTATTAAAGAGCTTAGGAAAGATGTCACTATTACTGCCTAGAATAGAACCTACTTGTCCCTTAGCCTACATTACAACCCTTAAATTCCCACTTGATCTTGAGCTTTGATGTTATAATATTAATGGATTACTACACTAATGACAAGCTTATGGTTCATCTTATGTGATATGTGAATTCTTTGTGAGAGTGAGTGAAATTTGGTTCTGACACCTATTCTTATGATAAATTGATATTAGTGAGTGATTATGGGTGACTCTCTTGTTGTGAGGGCACATGTTTAATTATCGATAGGTGACTTATATTATTTCTTGGTTGATTAATGCACATGAGTTTGCTAACTTGGTAGAGTCAACTCTTGAGGCTAGGAAGTCTTGAAGTAATGTTCATGAGTTTTCAGGTGTAATATGACATGCTTAATGTGAAACTTGGTATTTATGTAGTCATTGTAGTTTTAGCTTTCATGTCTTAGTTTTAACAGTGATGTTGGAGTCTTTATTGATGGTTCTTAATGTAAAGAGTTGTTCGATGATGAACAAAGCTTTAAGTGTGGGGTAGTGATCTTAGGTGTATTTATATAACTAAGTGTCGTTATTATGCATATTTAGCTTAGTACTAAGGAGAACTTGATGTGATAATGAGGTATTAAGGGTATAATTATGTATTTATGTGTTAATTTACATTCTAAGAGTTTTTAAGGTGCATCCAAAACAAGCCAAGAGTCAAAATAATCAAGTAGAGTTTAGACGAGAAAACTAGTGTTGATACGAATATGACTACTTAGCGTTCAATCTTGGTTTAAAGTTGATTATCATATTTGGTTGTTCATATGTTCTTGTAATTAATATTCTATTGACTCATGACCTTTAAATTATATTTATATTTCTATTGTAAGCTTGGAAGGAGAAAAATTAGATTAGAATATGGAACATATGGCATGGGTTCTTGTCTTTTAGATGAATTAAACATAGGATTTACGGTTAGGATAGGAATATACCTAATTTTCCCCATTTGGTTCAAATACGGGATGACATACAAATGAGTATTAATTAGTTCCTACATTCCCGCTCAATGAGATAGTTGTGGGGATAATTAGATAGATTATAAGAGGCTCATAGGCCTTAACAATGTTATTAACCCCATGAATCAACAAGAAAGATAATAAACTTAGCCGACAAGATTGTATAGCTTTGTAGGATTTTTCAAATTGCCTTGACCATGGATTTCTCTGAATTATTGTTTCAAGCACTTTAATTTCTCATTATAATTTATTGTATCACACTTGGTTAACTTTAATAGTAACACTTGAATTGGATTTCTTTCTAAACACCAAGTCCTTGAGGGATTGATAATCAACTCAAAAGGGTTACTTTATTACTTGGACGACCATGTATACTTGCATGGGTGGTAGGATGTAATATACTCATGGTAAAAAGGGACCATAAAGGACTCAGAATATCCGTATACACTGCCTGGTCACAAATCAAGACTTCTAATAGTCATCATCATTGATCTACTCCATCCAGTATCAGAGAGATATAAATATAATTTGTGTCTGGAGTCAATTTGAGACTAAAAAGGTGTAAATTTGTAAATTCATTACCAGCAATCAAGTTTGATACCAAATCAGCATAATAACATATAAATGATCAAAATATTCTCTGATCAAAGTAAATAGTCATGGTAAAAGAGTGGTCTATTAATGGATCAGAATCAACCCTGGCCTGATTTTCCAATGTATCATATGTAGTTTCGAAAGCTCCTAATTCATTAAATAAGGTAATATAATCATTGTTGTAAGAGAATCCATTTTAAAAGTGAAAAGGAAAAATTAATTCCATCTTAGAAAACAGTTGTAAAATCAAGTATTGATTGGAAATCATACCATTAAGTAAGCATAGATGCGCCTAAAGTATGCATGCCATCACTAGTATCTAAATGATACAACCAAACGAGCCTACGCGTTTGTGAACTAGAATCTCATCCTTTTAATGATAGAATACTTAATTGGAGTCCAACTATTATTGTAACCATGGCCTCGGTCCATACAGTATATAATTAACATAATAATAACACATTAATTCGAGAAACTACGGGCCAAATCACTAAATAAATAATAGGTCTTGTACTAAAGGATCCTTAACCTCATTCTATGGTTAACATGCTTATAGTCAAAGATAATAGGGTTCTAACAAATATTCTATGCTAAGGATTGGGTCACACTCTTTCCCAAATTCCCTAAATTGGTTAAGTAATGATATACTAGTCATAATCCCATCCTATGATCCATTGTAATAACTCTCTAGGCAATTTCTTTATTTTTATATGATTTTAGCATTTTGAACCTTCCTACAGTGGCTATAGGTTATTTATAACTTGCTTGAACTATGGTTTTGATTATCGTATAGATTAGTTTGGTTTTAGGATCATTTCTCAATTATAGATCTTTTTCTGCTAAGGAATTGGTCTCAAATCAAAAACCATAGTAAACAAACTCAGATGGAAATTATGATAGTGCTACCAGCTCCAAAATCTCAATTCTAGGCTTGGAGTACCCTTGATTCAAGTCACAGAGCTCTTAATCTCATTTTGAGCCATTGGTTGGAAGTTGGTCAAATCGGCATATTTGAATTTGGGCGCTCAAGTTTTCAAAACAATCTCCATTTTTGGAATATCAATTTTGATGTGGTGGTATTATTAATATGCATCCACATGGTTTTGAATGGTCTTGGAGTTCCCAAACAAAAGTTTGGGCAAGTGCTGGGTTTTGGTGTGTTGCCTTGACGATCACCTTTGCGACCAAAGGTGTCCCCTTGGCATTGGCTTGCTAGTTGGGCATTGTCTACCTTGATGCCTAGTGTGCCTAGGCTATGGAGGTTGGCATGGTATTCTTCCACTTTGGAGATTCCATGGGCGCCTAGGCGATGACACCTTGGAGAACAAATAGCCTCCTAGGCGACCAGGCTGATGGCTTTAAAGAGGTGTTTCCCCTTCGATCGAAAACCACATTCCTCTATTCCACACTCTCCTTAAACACTATTTATCCCCAAAATCAAAAGGTAAATATCAATATTAGGTTGGGGTCACCTCAGGGATGTCAAGGCAACCTTCATCTCGTCTAAATCTCGTAAGTTCTGAGCTTTCCCTCTCTTGATTTCTTTCATTAATGTTCTTGATTTCTCCTACATTAGGGGATATTTGGGCAAGCTAATGATCTTGGTTTGGGCTCAAATTTTTGGAACAAGTTCATCGAGTAGCAAGGACCTATTGACAAGTCCAATTTTGGGATTTCATGCATGGGTTCCACGAGCCCATTTAAGATCCAAATTTTGTCTCAGAGTATTTTATAGCAATATGGATATCATTTTAATCCCGTTTATGTATAGATTATAATTTTTATAGTGTGACAGTATTTCTCAATTATGGAGCCAAGACGAGTAACTCATGGGTGATTTAAGATTTCAGTTCGACATTGAGGTAGGCTTCGGTCCACTTTTCTCTATGAGATGATATTTTTTATAGATTACATGTTAGGTAGGGATCATAGGATGAGATTTATGACTAGTATATCATGACTTAACCTATTTAGAGAATGTGGGTTAGAATGTGACCTGAACCTTTGCATAGGATATCCGTTATGGCCATAGAATCCTATTATCTATGATTATAAGCATTTTTAATCATAGATTGAGATTAAGGATCCTTTAGTATAAGATATATCATTAACTTAGTGATTTGGATAGTAGTTTCCTTGATTATGGTGTTATTATTGTATTAGTTATATATTATTGGGCTCGAGGTCATAGTTATAATATCAATTGGACTCCGGGTGAGTATTTTAACTCTACAAGGATAAGATTCTAGTTTATAGATGCTTAGGTGCATATTATTGTATTGTTTAGATACTGGTGATGGCATGCATACTTTAGGCATATTTATGATCACTTAATGGTACCATTCCAACCAAATCCTTGATTTACTACTATTTTCTAAAAAAAGATTTACTCCCACTTTTTACTTTAAAACAAATTCTTTTACAATGAGGATTGCACCACCTTATTTAATGAATTATAAGATTTTGAAACTAAATATGATATTTTTAAAAATTAGATTAAGGTTGATTCTGTTCCATTGTTAAACCACTCTTTAATCTCTACTATTTACTTTGGTTAAAGAAGATTTCGACCATTTCTATGCTATTATGCCAATTTGGTCTCGAGTTTGATATCAGGCAATGGAATGATAGATTTATACTCTTTTAGTCTCGATTTGAGTCTAGACACACATTCATATCCCTCTGGTATTAGATGAAGTAGATCGACTATGATGGTTATTGAAAGTCCTAGTTTGGGACTAGGTAGGGTACACAGATTTTTTGAGTCCCCTATGGCCCTCTTCGTCTGTGAGCCATAGTGCCAAAGAAGGATGGTTGTCTTAGGTCTTGCCTTTGAGAGCTATTGAGTTGAAGTTGGTGTATGCACTTTACGTTATGACACTTGAATTGGACATAGCATTTCTAGTTTATCTTACATTTATTCATTCATATGCATAGCCTATCACCAGTATGACTATTTGGTGCTTATATCTAGCGCCCTCATAGGGGCTTTTATAGGTATAAGATATGATTGTTGTTTGTTGAGTGCTTAATTTAATCTTTCAGGTTTTTGGGGGGCCATTTAGGTTATTATTGGTCGGGACTAGCCGCTTACTCTATTGTTAGTTATTACTATAGTTAGTTCATGTCCGGATGATTTTGGAATGTTAAGATTTTCAATATACTTTTTATTCCTTTTCTTTCACATAGTAAGATAGGTTATGGATAGATTATCCTATATTTAGTCTTTTTTCTATTAATGAGATTAGTACTTTCAGATATATTCAGATAGTTTTCGGATTTCATCATGTTTTATACTTATATTTTTCTATGTTGAGATTCTGATGTGTTAGAATGCAGCCAGGGTTAACTCAGGACTACTTGTAGTTCAAAGCACTATGTGATGCCCCAAGAACTAGATTTTAGGGCGTTACATGCCAGAACCGTGATTTTAGATCAAATTTTGAGAAAATTGTGGCAGCATAAAGTCACTGGAGTAGATTTTTTTTGTTTGGAATTAGATACCTAATCCAACGAAGAGTAGTGTTTAAAGGCTTATAATTAATGACCAAGCGGGGGACACCTCATTTAGTTTCAAAACTTTTATTAACATAAAAAACAGCATAATTCCAGGGGGTATGTACTTAGAGAGAAAATCTATTTTTTCAAGAAGATCATTGATTTCTATTTTGTAGTGGATTGCTAGTTCATGATTAATTTGAATAGGAGAACTTTGGTGGGTATAATTTTTTCATCAAAGTGAGGTTCGTAAGAAAGCCTGATAATGTGCTTTTTGTGATTCCAAAATGTTGTAGGTAAATAAGTACAGAGTTCTTGTAAAATTCATGTAACCTCCAATTCTTTATTCATCCACTTTCCACCACTTTATGATTTGTATCCTTTGTAATCATGTAACCTATAAACCATGATCTCCCCTCTTTACTACCTCTTATTCATTCTTATTCATTATAAGTATGAATATCTCACATATAAATGGAGGTGGCCTTGAATATTTTTTTAAGTACAAGATAATATAAAGTTCATAAGAGTTAGTAAAAAAGAGTGTTTATTAGTTAAAGGGAAGTCTTGTCTTTTGTGGAGTATTAATTTAAACCCAACTCTTGGTTAGAGTTTGAGAATGTTATTTGTCACTGTCCAATTTCTTAGGTCATGATGGCACCACTATAACCCACCAGTAGGTAAGTCAACCCCTAGTCTGGCACAGTAGTAATAGACTATCAGAAGAAATAAACTGTAACAGTGGAATAAATATGATAAAAGACTACTATACACAAAGCAATCCCAAAACCTAGTGAAATTACAAGAGCTTCTAATACAATAAGAGTACAAGCTGAAATACTGAATAAATATACATGTAAAAGTCATCTCTGAATACCACAGAGAGATCAGTTAATAAATTAGAGGGAGAGTAGTACTACTCTGAAAGCTTGGAGCTTACCCTAAATATTTGATCTATAGAAGCTTCGTACGATGAGTACAAGAACGGAAAGGACTCGTACTATGATCTGCAGGTTGTAGAAGTGTAGTATGAGTACCAAATATGTGACACTTAGTAGACATCGGCCGACAGAGCTCCAAAGATAATGCAAGTATAGAGAACATGTAAACCAGGAATATAAACTACAGGCAACTATCCAGAAACTAAACATGATAATGGTAGTGAGGTAATAAGGATAAACTGTCCTATCATAATAATAACCCTCTCTTTCTTTTTTATTCATATTGTATATGTAATTTTTGGCCTTGTATACTACTATATATCATTCTTTCACTCCTCATTAGTATATTGGCTAGTGATATATAGCATTGCACTTTAGACCCTGGTTACTATATATAAAGGTATATAAGATTAACTCCAAGGGAACAACCTTAGGTAGTCAACCTAACTTCACTAAGAAAACCTAAACAAGTAGGAAAGTTAATGCTAGAATGATTAGGGCTTCCAGTCAAACTGTCTAACCACAAATATATTGTCCATAATGCAATTCGCTATAGTAAACTAAAGGGCCCAGAAACATATCGACATCCTCGGATATAAATCTATAATTAACTTACCATGAACTAAAAATAATAACAACAATAAATTATCTGGATAGTCCAGATAACTAATACATAACTCTGTCCTTATTAGTCTAGAAGGTTCAATCAGCACCCAGTAGACACCAATTATAGCCTATACTTATGCAACCCCCCATAGGGATAATAGATCTAAGCACTAAACTATATACTGGTGATAGGTAATGCATATGAATGAATGGATGCAAAGTAAATCCATAGTACCATATCTGATCTAAGTTTCATAATGTACTAAGTCTATACGCCTCGTCCAGCTCAACAACTCACAATGGCAGAACCTATAAGGACCTCTCTTCTCTAGCACAACCGCTTACGGATGAAGGGGCCCCTAAGGAATTCGAGAATATTTGTATACACTACCTGGTCCCAATATAGGATTTCTAACAATCATCATCATTAATCTACATCTAGTACTAAAGAGATGTATATATAATGAATGCATAGACTTGAGCCGTGATTAAATGAGTATAAGTCTATAAATCCATTACCTGAGATCAACTTGAGGGAAAAATCATCATAACAGAGTAGAAAAGGTTGAAATCTCTCATGATCAAAGTAAATAGTAGTGGTAAAAGAATAGATAAACCATGGACCAAAATCAATCTCGATCTAATTTTCAAAACATCATCTTTAGTTTTGAAAGCTCATAAATTAATAAATAAGGTGGTACAATTCGTATTATAAAAGAATCTGTTTTAAAAATAAAAAGTGGGAATAAATTCTTTTTTATAAAACAGTAGTAAAATTATGGTTTTAGGCTGGAATTGTACCACTAAATGAGCATGAATGCATAGAAAATATACATGCCATCACTTGTATCCAAATAATACAACAATAAGTTCCTAAGCTTTTATAAGCTAACGCCACATCCTTCATAAGGATAGAATACTCACCTAGAGTCTAACCAATATCTTAACCACGACTTTGGGCCTAACAATATATAACTAGTATATGGACAAAATTACATTTTCATAGGATGTCAATTAGATTATCTCTCTTAGTTTAGCATGAATAATTTTACACTTCTCTCTCTAACGTACACTTTGTAAAGTTCAATTTAATGTTTCCACCTCGACTGACCAATAGACTCTAACGCCGGCAACGGTATAGATGAGTTGGAAGCAGATAAGATCTACCTCTTTCTCTTTCTCCCTCTCTTTCTCTCTCTCCCCTCAGATCGCTCTCCCCAGTTCCTCGTTATCAACTTCCCTACCCTTTCAATTTATTTTCCTGTTGCGACTATCGTTGGTGGGTTTAGGTTCCTCGCCAGATCGACTCAGGTAACGGGGGAGGTATCCATAAGCGTCCAAATAGGTAGATCAAACGAGTTGGTTCGACATTCGTCGACGTCCAGATCTCGAAAAGTCTCTGAAGATGCTCCGACAAAACTTCGATGACACTTCATCAACATAAATAGTGGCCCCGTTCCAGTCGACCTTCTTCTGGAAACCAATTTTCAACATTAAAATTAACGGACTAGCAGCACGCAGGTGTACCGATGAGATCTAAACTTTGATTATTTTATCACTCCATATTTCGGCACTTCATATAGTGTGACTGCTTTATACTATTTTGTTCCCTATCTCTCTTTTCTATATTCGTTACTTGCTGCTAGTGAGCATAGTTATGACTGGCTTCTTTGCTTAGTGGTGGATATTGTTTGTTTTATCTATACGTGCTTTGACCTTTTCTTAATTATTTTATATACTGTACGCGTGCCTTCTATTTCCCACTGTTACTTTATTACTGTTATTGTGGGCATTTCCTAGACTTGTTGCTGTGGGCATTGATGGTAGGATAGAGTTATGTCCAAGGGGGTTGGGACGGGGGGCTATGCTAGGGGTGAAGAAGGAGGAAAGAGTGAGTGTGGGAGTGGGGGCTAAGTCTGGCGTTAGGGGAGGTAGAGGAAGACGTGGTGCTAGAATGGATAGGCTGCGGGTTAGGTCTTAAAATATAGGTACTCTTCAGGGTAAGTCTATTGACATGGTGAAGATTCTTAAAAAGAGGAGGATCAATATTGCGTGTGTATAAGAGACTAAGTGGGTAGGGTCTAAAGCTAAGGATGTAGATGGTTACAAGCTTTGGTACTCTAGTAGTGTGAGGCATAGGAATGGAGTTGGCATCTTAGTAGATGAGGAGCTTAGAGGCCAGGTAGTAGAGGTTAAAAGGATCAGCGATAGGTTGATGACTGTTAAGTTGGTCATTGGGGGTCTACCCTGAATGTGTGTCGTATTTACGCGCTTCATGTGGGCTTGGATAGGGATGAGAAGATGCGGTTTTAGAAGGCTTTGGGTGAGGTGGTGAGAGAAGTTCCTAGTTCTGAGAAGATTGTTATAGCAATGGATTTTAATGGGCATATCGGGGCGTTACCAGGAGGCTTTGGTGATGTGCATGATGGTTTTGGTTTTGCGGAGAGAAATAAAGAGAGAGCAGCTCTTTTGGACTTTGCAAGATCCTTTGGGTTGGTAGTTGTGAATTCAAGCTTCCCTAAGAAGGACAATCATCTGATCACCTTTCAAAGCGCGATAGCCAAGACCCAAATTGACTTTTTGCTGCTTAGGAAAGGGGATAAGGTGTTGTGTAAGGACTGTAAAGTTATCCCGAGTGATAATCATTTGACCTAGCATAGGATCTTGGTGATGGACTTAGGTATTAAGAAATATAAGAAGAGAAGAGGTGAGAAGGATAGACCTAGAATTAAGTGGGCCAGTTTAACACCGGTGAATGTGTGGGAGATAGGGGAGAAGGTGGAGGGTATGAGGGGGTGGGAGTGTAAGGGGGACATGGATGGTATATAGGATACAGTGGCTAGGTGCATCAAGGATACTGCTAGTGAGGTATTAGGTATGTCCAGGGGCTGGGTCGGTTATTGTCGGGGGGATTGGTGGTGGAATGAAAAAGTTAAGAAGAAAGTGGATACTAAGAAGGAAGCGTATGCTAAGTTGGGTGAGAGTAAGGATAAAGAAGAGAAGCGGGCTAATAGGGAGGAATACAAGATAGCTAGGAAAGAGGCTAAGTTGGCTGTTACAGCGGCTAAGATGGTAGCGTTTGAGAGATTATATGTGGGGTTAGAAGAGAAAGGAGAGGAAAAAAGGTTGTTTAGGCTTGCAAAGGCTAGGGAGAGGAAGGGTCGTGACCTCGACCAGGTGAAGTGCATTAAGGGGGAGGATGGTAGAGTGTTGGTGGAGGATCATCACATTAAGAAGAGATGTCAGTTGTACTTTGATAGGTTATTGAATGAAGAAGGGAATAGAGATATTGCGTTAGGGGAGCTGGTGAACTCAGAGGACTATCATGATTTCATTTATTGTAGACGTTTTAAGGTAGAATAGATTAAAGAAGCTGTTCACAGGATGCGTAGGGGTAGGGCGACAGGGCCTGATGAGATTCCTGTGGACTTTTGGAAGTTTTCTGATGAAGCAGGCTTTAGGTGGTTGACTAAATTATTTAATGACATTTTCAAGTCAATAAAAATGCCTGAGGCTTAGAGATGGAGTACAATGATCCCTCTTTATAAGAACAAGGGTGACATTCAGAGATGCAATAACTATAGGGGTATTAAGTTATTGAGCCACACTATGAAGATTTGGGAGAGAGTGGTCGAGTTAATATTGAGAAGGATAATTTCTATCTTGAAGAACCAGTTTGGATTTATTCCTGGGCGCTTGAAGACGGAGGTAATTCAGCTGGTGCAAAGATTGGTGGAGCAGTATAGGGAAAGGAAGAAGGATCTGCATATCGTGTTTTTATCGACTTAGAGAAGGCGTACGACAAAGTCCCTAGGGAGGTTCTTTGGAGATACTTGGAGGTGAGCAAGGTCCCTGTGGCATATATCAGAGTAATCAAGGACATGTATGATGGAGCCAAGACTCAAGTGAGAACGGCGGGAGGATACTCAGTGCATTTCCTTATCGTGATAGGGTTGCACCAAGGATCTACTATTAGCCTATTCTTGTTTGCTTTGGTGATGGATGTGTTGACGCGGTGTATTCAAGGAGAGGTGCCTTAGTGTATGCTTTTTGTAGATGATGTAGTTTTGATTGACGATACACGGGGTGTGTGAATGATAAATTAGAGGTTTAGAGATAGACCCTTGAGTCCAAAGGGTTCAAGTTGAACAGGAGCAAGAAAGAATATTTGAAATGCAAGTTTATTGACTTGAGATAGAAAGACGAGGTGGTAGTAAAGTTGAATTCCCAGGCAATGTGTAAGAGGGATAGTTTCAAGTATCTTGGGTCCATGATTCAGGGGAATGGTGAGATTAACGAAGATGTCTCCCACCGTATTGGGGCGGGATTGATGAAATAGAAGCTTGCCTCAGGGGTGTTGTGTGATAGAAAGGTACTGCCTAAGCTTAAAGGCAAATTCTACAGGGTGGAAGTCCGTCCGGACATGTTGTATAGAGAGGAATGTTGGCCATTCAAAAACTTTCACATTCAAAAATTGAAGGTGGCAGAAATATGGATGTTGTGTTGGATATGTGGGCTTACTAAGGGTGACAGAGTTCGAAATAAGACTATTTAGGAAAAGGTGGAGTGACTTTGGTGGTTGACAATATGTGAGAAGCCCATTTGAGATGGTTCGAACATATGAAGAGGAGGGGAACGAATGCCCCAATTCGTAGGTGTGAGAAGCTTGATTTGGATGGTTTCAGGCGAGGTAGGGGTAGGCCAAAGAAATACTAGAGAGAGGTTATCAGGTAGAACATGGAGCAGTTACAGCTCACAGAGGACATGACCCTAGATAGGAAGATCTGCAGGATGTAGATTAAGATAGAAGGCTAGTGCCATTTTGGGACACTGGGGTAGGGCATTACTTGGTAGGGTATTATTCTTGTTAGGACACCTTGTTGTATGCTTTATTATGAGTTTGTTTACTGATCTTTGATTATTATTCCTTGTGGGTGGCGTAGGTATGTACCGTCATATTGTTCCATGCTTTATTAAGGATTTGTGTATTATTCCATGTCTTGAGCTGGGGGTCTATTGGAAATAGCCTTTCTACTTATCCGGAGGTAGTGGTATGGACTGCGTACATCTTACCCCCCTCCAGACCCCACTATGTGGGAATATACTGGGTTTGTTGTTGTTGTTGTTGTTGAATAGTAATTATATGATCCGGGAAAATATGATCCAAGCCATTAAGTCAAATAGTAAACCTTATACTTAGTATACTTAGCATCAACTGTGGTTCTTATATCTAGAGTGATAGGAACCTATAGCCATAACAAGTATTTCATCTTATGGGTCGATTCACCCTTCTATTCCCAAACTCCTAAATTAGGCTAAGTTATACGATTATATTCATAAACATGTCCTATCCTACCCATCTAGAATGTAATATATACAATAATCATATCATGAAAAAAAGTAGACCAAAGCCTACCTTGAGGCCAAATCGCAATTCTTTAGTCGGTCCAAAAATCAATCAGTTTTGCTCCATAATCTCGAAATGCCGCTATGCTATCAAAATAATTCTCTAAATATCAATAGGAGTAAAATGAGACCTATATTGCTATATAAAAGGTCATATCAAAAATTGGTTCAAGAACGAACATGTGAGTCCTGCAAACAGAATCCAAAATTGAATCTGTCTAAAGTCCCTCAAAAGACTAGGAATGTGTGCTCAAAAGTTAAGCACAAATGGAGCATAAATTAGATCCCAAATCAGTCCCTAACGTCTAAGGATTTAAGGACCTAATTGTTAAGAATTTACAATGAAATGGGACAAAATTTCATGGGGGAAATAATGGGAAATGACCAATGAGTGTTAAGCTAACTTACCTTAGCTTCAATGGATAATTCCCCACACTTTCTCATGTCCCATGCTCTCAAAATAGTGGAAAAAGTTTAAGAAAATGAGGGAAAATCGGGTGAAAAGGGGGGATTTAATAACCCCAAGTTTTACTAAAGCTTTAACTTGGCCGCTTAAGCAACTGCCGCAAAAACGGTTCTTTGACTACTAAAGTGGCCAGGTAAGAAGAGATGGGGATCACTAAGGCGGTCTCCTAGCCGCTAAAGCGATATTCGCTTAAGCGGAACTTGACCGCTAAAGAGACCCTCTGCCAAATAGACAAGGCCAATAAAGCGGCTCAGGGTCGTTAAAGAGACTACCGCTTAAGTGTCTATTTGACCACTAAAGCGGTTAAACTAGATATCAGGCACCAAATTTTTGGCTAAGTTCTAAATGAACTCTGACCGCGTGCTCGAGATTCATTTAGAACCTCATGCATGTAAATAAACTATGCTATCATACCAAATTCAATATTCCAAACTCAATGGAACAATCAAAACTTTTATCCGAGATTGTTTCGACTAAATGTAGGGCCTACACCTATATTTCTATTATCATAAAATCCACCCAATAGCCCAAAATGAGTCTGAAGCCATGGGAGCTGAACCAAGGGTCCCGCAGACTAAAATCAACATTTTGAAGCTGATGGCACTATTGAAATTCTTATCCGAGGTTGAAGTTTAGGTCCGAGACTAATACCTTAACAATGATAGCTCTAAAATAGGTAAATAATCTTAAAACCCAAACAAATCATCTGATAATCAAACTGACAGTTCCAATAAACCATGAATGAGCTGTAACTGCTGTGGGAAGGCTAAAAAATATACCAAAAATGCACAAAAATTATGGAAATGACCCAAAGGGTTATAACAATATCCATTACTAAAATTACTATCATCTACAAAAGTCTATGGGTAGAAAGAGCACAAAAGCTTGAAGGGACGAGGTACTGGCCAACATGCTCCGAGCAAGACTCCCAGGTAACCTTTAATAAGAAATAATGCTTCCAAGGGATTTTTCTATAGGTGTTCCTTTTTCAACTTTTTTACATTGCTTTCTAAATAACAAAAACCCAATCTCAACAAGCGATTGAGCTCTAATTTAATCGAGAATTGCTGATGCATGCAACTCCTAACTATATCACACTGATATCTCATCGATACAAGCACAACCAAGCAAAAACTCAACCAGTCAAGAGGAAATTAAAGGCATGAATTATACGATCAACTCGAATATCCAAATCTAATATTTATTTTCCTCTTCAAACCTGCTATATACTCTAAACCATGCAGAAAGTCATCCAAGTGTTGTTTGCACAGCTCCATCATACTAACCTCGAAGAACTAGAGCTGATCCACTAAAAAGCCATAATGGTAATAATAAGGACAAGCCCATAATGTGCTACTTGGGTACACAAACGGAGATGGTCAATCCTGTGACCTCCTACCAATGCTACAACTACTTCGAATGACACTCGAAATTGATAGTCAAAACTCTGATGCACAAATACTCAAAATTGAACAATCCTCTCTAAAATGTCCTACCAACTGAGGATGAAACCATGTTAAGCCCAACCTGAGCACACTACTTTTGCTGAGCAGACTGTCCAAAATTTTGGTGCAAACTGAGAACCAAGACCAAAAATAGAAGAAACCATCATCACGAGTCAATGGGATATCATCCAAACATCAATGAACCATAATCTCTGCACTGAAGAAGGCTGAACAGGTATCTAAAGAGTAGGATTAGCCAACCTATATGAAATCCCAACTGAGTCAAACTTGAAATGAAGGTTGCAACCAGGTCACGTAATCCAAGATAATAACTTCAGCATTGAAGCCGGACTACTCGGTCCCAATTATCCAAATTGACCCTATTGATGATAAGCATCTATGCTTCAAGTTCTAGCACAACTTTCAAGTTGTTATTCACAAGAGTCAAACTCCTAACTTGAGACAACATGTCTAAACTGAGGCCAAATACCAAATTGACACTTTCATAAATTAGGTAGATCCTCCAATAGTCCCTACAAGAATTGAAATTGAAATTATGTCGAGAAAATTACCACAACTTGGGAAAATCATCGATTAAAGACAATAATCAATCCATATTTTCTGAAGGCATAATGCATTAAGGCATAACCAAGAACTTAATAAGGCTACAAACTATACTAGTAATAACCAAAACTCTAGCAACTCAGAGAAATGCAACCTTAGCCAAAAACTAATCAATTCAATACTCCATCTAAAGCAACAAATATCCATAGGCACATATCACGAAGTTGAAACACTCCATGAAGTCACATTAGGCCGAACAAATGCCAAAATGAGGATTTTCTAAATCTACCCATGCAAAACAACCTTAACCCAATTAAACCATGAATCACATCGTGAAGAGTAGAGTACCAATCTCGACATCACTGCCAAGGCCAAGACCACTATTGAAAAATTAACCAAGCAGATCAAGATAATGATTTCTCAATTGTCCAATCTTAAGGAGCTGTTATAGAAGAGGATCGCCCATCTTTACCACCTTTAACTCAATTAGTCCAAGAACCACATCATAGAGAAAATAAAGTATCCGAATCCATATTGATGCTTAGATCAAAGCTCTCATTAGAAGACGAACCCAACAACTAGAAAGGTAAACCTAAGACCTTTCAACATTGGCAAAAAGACCACTACCGAGCTTGAACTAGCCAAATTGGAAGAATAGATCCCAAACTGGTCTACCTCAGGAATGGGCTATAGAAAAATATACCCATTCCTAAAATCTTTGCAAACTCGAAGGTAAGTCCTATAATTTCAAACTCAGAAATGGGTAATATAACTGATAACTCTAGAACCATAAAAAAACCATGAAAGTACAACCTACCTTCACTCTCATAGCCCACTCAACAACCAATCTAACCTCGCTAATAGAAGAGGAAAATGACCAACCTCACCTTTCTACAAGAGAGATACCATCTAACCCAGCTAGCCGCCTAGATCAATGAATAAGAATCTCAAGGAAAGGATTTCTTAATAGATAATGCTAGTCTAGTCGTCTATTGTGTAAGGATCAATCAATGTTAAAACAATGACCATAATAAAAATAGTAATATAATCATCAGTATAAGGAGTAGGTGGTACCAAAAATAAAATCAACAACAAGTACCACTATAGGGCTATAAGAAGGACAATATGCCACGTTAAATAGGACTCAAACCCAAATGCTACACCCCTAGGGAAATAACAATACTAATCCACTTTATCCAGTACTAAAAAAATCATCTACGGGGTAGTTACATAATTATGAACTCTACACCAAGTCATACAACAACCAATATAAACCTACCAAGCCACATAATTATCTATGGGTACGAAAACCTAAATTCACTCAAATAAAAAGGAAAAGGAAAAAATAAAAGGCACACCTATCACGATGGAAACCCAAACTTATAAGCCTGATGTATTCAAAAGAGTATGAATTTGAGCAGGTCCTAACTTGAACTGAGAATCTGAATCATTAATTGAGGCACTAAGTGCACCACCTATAATCGAGGGTGGCACATCTCTGCGAGACTGATTTAGATGAGTTGAGTAACTAATAATCTCATACCGAGGACACCTTCTAGACTATGACTGATCTCTTTATAGCTATAACACACCTCTGAAGTCCTAACCTAGCAAAAAATATGAAATAACCTTAACTAGCTTACCAACTAACACCGGGGACACTCTATATTGAAATACCATCCTCCCCACAATCATAACGTACCAAGAAAGCCCTAGGATAGAGAGAAACATATGCTAACTCTATCTAAATGACCAACTCATATACGAGGCACTCTTTAGACCAATGGCCAATATCACCACAATAAAAATAAGCTCCTGTAATACTCTGAGGTACAATACCCATTGATCCAAAATGGCTGCCATGTATTAAAGATCTCTGTCCAATACTCTAAAAGTTCTGATAAGAACTCTATTCATTGTGACCACTATGAATAATCTAAGAGCCACTTATCGCTTGAGATGCTATTGATATAGGATTGACAGGCTACAGGTAAAGCTGATCCCTACCAAAAGGATCCCTACTCCTGAAAGAAATGCATATAATACTGTATTGAGGACATGGTGTCTTACCGCCACCTCTATATGTCCTAATACATTCTTTTTTGATGGCCCTCGTGTTATCAATAACCTGAGCAAAATAAAACCCAACTGCTATTAAATGCTCTTATGCTAAATAAAGTGGCAAAGCTAACTCTTCAATAAATCGACACACTATCTTATGCTCTAAAGGATATAGCATAGGAGTACGTCTAGCCCATTAACCAATCTCATACTTTAAAATCAATAAGGAACCCTGTTAAACACTAACAAACCCAACTCTGCCTGAGAATTGATCTATGAACCGAATATAATCTCTTGTTGTAAGGTATCTATATAAAAGCTATGAATTCCCAAAGCTAAATTATAAAAGGATGAAGTAGTCATAGACTCTGCTGGAGCCTAAGCTAGCCCTAAATTCTATAGCTAACCTTGAAGATCTTTGATTTTAATCTCTAACTCCCTAGACCAATGATGAACTGAAGCTCTAGAAACATATGTAAGTCTTATTCACATCTATCAATAACCTTGTATCAACTATCAAGAATAAAATAGAATAAAAAATACACTAGAGGTTCATAAAAATATGAACACACCACAAGAAGTCAAGAATAGAAGTTCCTAAGAATGCCTTGTAACCTTCCGAAGATAGTATACATACGTCTCCACGCTAATCTGCAAGACACTATTAGATATTTAGCTCTAACCTAGGCTTTGATACTAATTTTTTAGGACCTAATTTCTCAGGTCATGATGACACCTACTATAACCCACCCACCTATAGGTAAGACAATCCTTAGTCCAGGACAACTAGTAATGGACTATCAGAAGAAGTAAAAGAAAACAACAAAATAAATATGATAAAATACTAATATTTACATAGTAATCCCAAAACCTAGTGAAATCAATACAAGGTTTTCTAGTATAATAAGATTACAAAGTGAAATACTAAATAAATATAGATGTAAAAGTCATCTTTGAATATAGTGTAGAGATCAATCTAATCAATCAGATGAAGAGTAGCAATAATCTAAATACTAGAAGCTCACCCTAAATCTCCAATCCATGTTGCTCCCACAATGCACACAATAATGGTAAGAAATTGTACTATGATCTATAGGCTGTAGAAGTGTAGTATAGTACCAAACACATGGCACCCAGTAGGCATTGACCTACTATGCTCTAAAGATATCGCAAGCATAAATAATATGTAAAGAAGGAATATAAACTATAGGAACAATCCAGGAACTAAACATGATAATGCTAGTAAGGCAATAAGGATAAACTATTCTATCATAATAGTAATCAGGGTCTTAAAGTACAATACTGCATATCTCTAGCCAATATACTAATGAGGAGTGAAATAATTATACGTAGTAGTATAGAAGGCCAAAGAGTAACAATATAAATAAACAAGGAAAGAAAGGGTCATACAATAACACCACGTGTATACACACACACTTGTATATATACACATGTATATATTGGTGTACTATACTAACTTAAAGCGAATAACCTAACCTCACCAGGGAATCCTAACTATGTAAGAAAGCTAATAGTAGCATGATTAGGGACTCTAGTCAAACTGTCTAACTATAAATATACTACCCATATGAAATTTACTATAGTAAAGTAAAGGGCTTAGAAACACATCGACATCTTTAGGTAATAATCCATTATCAACCTGCCATGAACTATTCATAATATCAATAATAAAGTAATTGTCTAGTTCAAAAAACCAATACCTAACCTGGCCCCTCATTAGGTTAGAAGGTTCAATCAATATACAACCCCTATAAGGCTGATAGATATAAGCTACAAATAATATACGGGTGATAGGCAATTCATATAAATGAATGAATGCAAAGTAAATCCATATTGCTATATCTGATCCAAGTTCCATAAGTACCAAGTCTATACACCTCCTCCAGCTTAACAGCTCATAAAGGCAGAACCTACGATGACCTTTCTTCTCCATCACAATAACTCATGAATAAAGGGTCCCTTAGGGGATTCAGGAATATTTGTATACACTACCTGGTCCCCATACATAATTTCCAATAATCATTATTATCAATCTACCCTACCTAGTACTGGATATATATATATATATAATAAATACATGGACTCAAACTATGACTAAAAGAGTGTAAGTTTATAAATCCATTGTTTGAGATCAACTCAAGGACTAAATCATAATAATAGAGTAGAATGGGATAGAATCTCTCATGACCAGAGTATGTAGTGGTGGTAAAAGATGGGATAAACTGTGGACCTAAATCAATCTTGGTCTAATTTTAAAAACATCATCTTTAGTTTGGAAAGCTCATAAATCGGTAAATAAGGTAGTAAGATCCCTGATATTAAAGGATCCACTTTATAGAAGAAAAGGAGGAATAAGTCCTTTTTTTTAATAAAATTATATTAAAGTCATGATTTTGTTCTAGAATCACACTACTAAATGAGCATAGATGCACCAAAAGTATGCATGTCATCATTAGTATCCAAACAATACAACCCTAAGCGCCTAAATATCTATAGGCTAAGGCCACATCCTTTATAAGGATAGAATGCTCACATAGAGTCCAACTGATACCTTAACCACGGATTTGGGCCCAACAGTAGTATAATAATAATTCTATGATTTGGGAAATTATGATCCAAGCCTTTAAGTCAAATCGTAAGCCTTATACTAAGTATACTTAGCATCAACTATTGTCAATATGCTTATATTCTAGGGTGATAGGATCCTATAGCCATAATAACTATTTCATCTTAAGGGTCGATTTACCTTTCTATCCTTAAAATCCTAAATTAGGCTAAGTCATGATATTATAGTCATAAACATGTCCTATCATACCCACCTAGCATGCAATCTACACTACACACCATGTCATGAAGAGAATAGACCGAAGCCTACCTCTATGCCAAATCACAATTCTTGAATCGATTTACAAATTGCTTATTTTTGCTCCATAATTCTAAAATGCCGCCACACTATCCAAATAATAGTCTAAATGTTAAGAGGAGTAAAATAAAACCCATATTTCTATATAAAAGGTTGGGTCAAAATTCAAGTCGAGAACGGGCCTATAGGGTCCACAAATAGAATCCAAAGTTGAATATATCGTGAGGTCCCTCGAAGGATATGGAATGTGTGCTCAAAAGTTGAGCACAAATAGTGCATAAATCATTGATCAAATTAGTTTCTAAAGTATGGGGACCTAAAAACCTAATTTCTATGAATTTACAACGAAATGGGACAGAATTTGATGGGGGAAAATAATGAGAAATAACCAGGGAGTGTTAGGCTAACTTAAATTAGATTCAATAGATAATTCCCTAAAGTTTCTCATGTCTCTTGCTCTCAAAATAATGGGAAAATATTGAGAAAATGATAGAAAATTTGGTGAATAAGGGGTATTTAGCGAATCCCACGTGTCTTTAAAGTGGTCACTTGGTCTCTTAAGGGACTACTGCTAAAGTATCTCTTTGACTGCTAAAGCATCCAGGAAATAAGAGGTGGGGATTGCTAAAGCAGTCTCCTAGCCACTAACATTATGTCCACTTAAGTAGACCTTGACCACTAAAACAAACCTCAACAAAATGTCCTAGGCAGCTAAAGTGGTTCAGGGTCACTAAGAGAATAGCGCTTAAACGACTCTTTGACTACTAAAGCGGTCAAACTAGATATCAAGCACCAAAGTTTTGGTTAAGTTCTAAATAAACTCCGACCGGTTGCTTAAAATTCGTTCAGAACCTAGTATGTGTAAATTAACTATTCTACCATACCAAATTTGACATTCCAAACTCAATAGAACCATTAAAACTTTAATCCAATATGGGGCCCATACCTAAAGTTCCATTTTTTTTATAAAATCTACCTAATAGAGAAAAATGAGTCTAGAAGCCTTGAGACATGAACCAAATGTCCCCTAGCCTAAAATCAACATTTCAGAGCGGATGGCACTGTCAAAATTCTCATCCAAGGTCATTTACTAGGAGTTCTGATTTAAGACCAATTCCTTAACAATGATAACTCTAAAATAGGGAAATGAGCCTATAACCCAAAAAAAAACTATCCAATAATCAATCTAAAGGTTCCAGCAAGTCATGAATGATTTGTAGGCATCGTGATAAGGCTCAAAATATTAAAAATGCATGAAAATTAAGGAAATAACCTGAAAGGTCATTAAGTGTTTTATCTTGGAGGGGAAAATTCGAGAAGATTACTGTTGGACTGGTGAAATTATTTGCTGCAGTGGGCTTGAATATCCTTAAAAGGAGTGAAATATTAGTCTCATCTAAGAAAAATATTTTTTTATTTTGTTCAATTGTATTTTTTTAATTGTAATTTTATTGTAATTTCATCGATAATTTTATGGAAATTCAATAGCAACAATTAAAAAATCCATGGATGTCAAGATGGTAAATCTAATAAGCCATTCTGGTTCAATGATACTCATTTTAAATAGTGGAAAGGTAAAGTATTTTTCTACTTAAGTCTTTCCAATGTTTCTAATGTGTTAACTGAGAAGAATCCAAATAAAGTGTATAGCTCTTTCCATGAACGATGAACTTATTTCTCTTCAAGAGAAAGTTTAAAAGTATGATGGTGACTCCTACAAGTGTTGGTATTTTTGACTCAATTGTCTATCTGATAATTTTTATGATTATTATGATAGAACTTACTCTAGTTCAAAGAAAATTAGGAAAGATCAATAGTAAGTATGATACCAAGGATGCCGGGGCAAAAAAGTATGCCGTTAGCAAATTTTCTCATTTCCAAATGATGAACAACAAATCAATAGTAGAGTAAACTTAGAATTTTATAATGATTGTTGGAGAGCTTAGGTCCGAGGAAGTTAAATTTGGTGAAAACCTTATTGTTTGTGACATAATAAATAAACTTTCAGCTTATTTAAAGGAATTTCAGAAAACTATGCACCACAAAAAAAAACTTCTCTTAAGACATTAATAATGCAAATCCATGTAGAGAAAAGGCAAGGAGCCAAGATGCACTCATGCAAATAGAAGAAGACAACATCACACCAAAGGTAAATTTAATTACTTCAAATAATGCTGCCTCAGATACAAAGCATCAACAAGTTCAAGAAAAAGGATAGTTCTTTGTCTGTGGCAAGAGTGGGCATATTGTTTGGAAATATGGGCCTACACCTCAGATAAATGTTACTGAAGAATCATTTATGGTGGTTATAACATTCATAAAATGGTAGATAATGTTGATAGATGGTGGGCTAACTCTGGCGCAAACCGTCATGTCTGCTATAAAAAAGACTGGGTTAAAAAATAAACTCCTTATGAGAAGCCCAAAGCCATCATGCTTGGTGATTCTCACACAGCCCAAAGCCATCTTTAAAAAATGTACTTTATTCTCCTTCCATGTTAAAAAGTTTGATTTATAGCTTTCTTCTTAATTGTATCGACTCAATTTTTTGGTGATTTATGTGAAATAATTATTCTTGTATGATTTAACCATTTTATCCCTCTCCATGATTTATATTTGGTATTTTTGAAGTATAATAATGATTGGCATGGCTCCCAATGTATTTCAATGTGAATTATGTAAAATTGTTGTTTTTGGTGGCTCGAAAAACCTTATAGTTAACTTTAGTCAACATTTATTGATTTGTGCCTCAGATTAAAAAATGTACTTCTCCAACATATTTGAAACATCAATTTTAAGTTGGTAACATGGTTGGTGTGGATTTAAGTCTTTTATATCTCATTTGGACCCTTGATTTGAAAAATTTTGAAATTAGATTTTGGGAGTCAACTTTGTGAAAATGATGTTTTCTCAAATATTTTATTTTTCCATTGATTTCATACCATTGAATTTGATAGAGTAGCATATTTCATTTGAGTTATCAAGATTTTGAATGAATCTCGAGGGGCCCGCGGAGACTTGGAATTCTTCAAGTCTTCCGCTGGTGCACTACTTAGCTGGTGCACCACTTAAGCAAAATTTTGGTTGCATAAGTAACCCAACTGAGTAGCCGAGATATCACTTACAAAACTCCTATGTCACATATCCAAATATCACTTAAGCGACACAGGGTTGCTTACGCGACATCCGCTGAGAGGTAATGAATTGCATAACCAACACGTGGTCGCTTAAGTGATTGTTACTTAAGTAAACTGGTGATCTCCTCAGTGAATCTTGGACATATAAAATGCCTCTTTTCATGTTTTTCTCTATTTTTGAGACTTGGAGCTTGGGGTATCAAGTTTTTGAGAAATTTCTTCAATTTTAAAGCTTGGGTAAGATCCAAATCCCTATTTTATAACACTTGATTTTTTCCTTTGAAAATTTCTTAAGTTTTGAGCTTATTTCTTAGACTATATCTTACCTAATAATTTGTAAGGTCTTCTTACGAGTCATAGGACTCGAGTGATAGGGTGACCAGTGAGGGCTACCCATGTTTCTATTGTGACTACGGCTGGATGTCATAAGTTGTAATGACTCTTTATGAGTCGTATAATGTTTTTTGTAGTTAAACTAGTATAGGTGCCCAATGTCACAGTTGTGGTTACGATTAGGACCCTATGAGTCGTAAGGTCTATGTATGATTTGTATGGTATGACTCGTAGGGCAAATAGTAAGGAGGCCCCATGTCTCTACCCAGACTATGAATCGTGGTGAAGACTCATAACTAAACATCATAAGATGTGACGTGACTCATAGTCACTAGCGATAGTTTTTCTTTTATTTTAATTCGCACTTGGGTCTTTTCCCTCTTTCCCTAATTATGACCCATTATATAAAAACACTTTAGGGTTTTATTATCACTCTAAAAGATATCAAAATACACTTCTCTTCTCTTAAATTCCTTAAAGAAAGAACAAGGGTATGGCTTCTCAAGGTTGATTATCTAAGGCTTAGAGGTTGATTTTTCTCTGTAATTCCTAATACTTTCAAGCATGCACCTCTCCGCTTAAACTTATTTTTCTTAAAGCATGCATTCAAATTGTTGTTCATATGGATTTAAATATGGATTTTATTTGGGTTGAGGGTTTTAGAAGGATTGTTACTTAAGTTGAATTCCCATGGTTTTAATACTATTATTCATGTTTTATTTATGTATTTTTGGAACCCAGTGGGTTGCATGGGTATGGTGAATGGGATGGGGGTTGAGGTATTCCCCCAAATTAATAATTTTTTCTTAGAATTTGGTTTTTAAAATTGTGTCCCTCAAGCCAATTACAATTGGATTTGAAATATGGTAAATCACATAATTTGGCTTACTTCCCTAAACTATTGCATTACATAAATGGTTACATGGATAAAAAGCATTTTGAAGGCCTTGTTGGCCATTTTTTTTTATTTTAAACTTGATTTAATGAACAAAGGGGTCATGGCATTCTGCCAACTTAATTTAATGTACAAAGGGGGTTGTGGCATTCCCCCAAGTTGATTGAATTTGTATGACATAATTATAAACTTGCAAGCATAATCGTATGACGATACCTATGGTATATGCCTTAATGGATAATTCCTAAGCTTAATGGTTGGGTTGTGTGAAAATATTTTAATTGGGCTTAAAGAGGGTTGTGTAGCTCACTGTGGAAGGTGGAGGACCCGGAGAAGACTGATACTGGAAATCACATTTTTCACCGTAGGGTCTTTATGACCATGTGCATAGTTCACATGCATATTTTGGATTGACTAGGGTCGAGGCATTCCCTGTCTTATCCTTAGATTTTTCTGGTTTGTGCGGCTAACATGCACTAGGACTCTTTCAATATAGGAAACTGAACCCGTATAGCCCGTGGGTGAACTTAGGATGGTTAGAGCTTCACAGTCTAGGTTAATGGTTTCAAATATCATGATAAACCTTATTTCCTATCCCTGCATCTCATATATGTATACATGTATGTGAACATGCACATTTAGTTTAAACTGGATTTTGAATTAGTAGTATTTTGTCTGTAATGCCCCATCTCTAAAAGTTTTTTGTCTATTATATGACTCATTCCATAAGTCGTATGCACAAAATATATGTCGTACATTGATCTCATTCCAAAGAAAGGGAATGATGGGTGACAGTCTGTTAAGAGTACGACTTAATTCCTAGAAGTCATCAAGAAGCATACAGGTCATATAAAGCCAATTCGTAAGTTAAACAATGTAAACTTCTTGAGATTCTATCCAAGATACAAGTTAGGGGCTACTAGTCATAGGAGGGTGATATGAGTCATAAGTGTTATTCAGAAGCTGATTAGTGAATGCTCTTTTAGATTTTGTCCATCTTACGATTTATAATGCTTAGTCGTACCTTTCTATATGAGTCGTATGATCATCTTGTAATAAATGGTGGGTAAATTCTAAGAAGTTAAGGGTTTTTTTATCCCTTATAACTCCCAACCCATGATATTTAACCCCCAAGGGAATTACTTTTCCTTTCTTTTCCAATCAATTAAACAACAATTTTCTCTTCTACCATCTTCAAGAACAAGATTAGGGTTTCTTCTCAAGGCATCTCCCAAGTCTGAAAGGTCAAGTTTACTTCACCAAGCCAAGAACTTTAAGGTATGTGGAGTTTATAAACATGGATATTCTTTCATCCTTATGCCTAAAACTTGTTTTAAAGTTGAATTTACATAAATTGCAATTAGGGTTCATACCTAACTTTCGTATTTTTGATTTTATAATATTATGTGATTCAAAGATGGATTTGTACAAGAAATATTCTTTCTATTCATGTTTTGATTTTTACTACAACTATGACATGATTCCATTATCTTGACTTGAAGTTTGATGAATTGATGAAAGATTTATATGAAATTTTTGAGCATGCTATTAAATTACAAGCTTTGAGAAAGACATAATAAGATTTAAGGCTTAAGTATAATCACGATGTTTACAAAAAGTTTAATTTTTTGATCTAATTACAAGACTTGAAATCCATAAATTGTTCCTTCTGATTTTGAATTAAGCGAAGAGAAGAAGAACTATTTTTTCATAGATAAACCCTTGTGCTAGTTTAAGGTGTATTTTCTAAGTAAGAGCATATATATAACTTTGGGAGTAGTATTTAGCACCAAGAAGGGAATACAGATGAGTGTATCCTAGATTCCCAAAAACTACAAGCAAGCATAGGTTAAGTTTTTTCTTAATATGGATGAAGTAAAGTATAGTAATCACTAAGATAAGGTTCTATTCTAATGGCAAGTGTAGGATAGCTCTCCCCAATATGGGTAAGACGTTGGACTCCATGGTATCTCACATGGTTTATGTGGTCAGTAGAATCACCCATAAGTAAGATTAAAAGCAAAGATTTCATGAAACTAAGTGTTATGGCTCACTCAGTTTATCCATACATTTCATACTCTAAGTTTATGATTTGTATCCTTAAGTTTTACTCAAATCCAAGGTGAGTCATTTACATTTAGCATAAATAGTTTGAAAGGCTTATATATATATATCCAATATTATTTTACTTATGCTCAGTACAATTTAGAAGTCTTAACCCACATGTATGTCTGTGGGATACATTTTCTTATAATGTAGGTTTGGGTGCCTATTTTCAACAGCACGAGTGACTTCGACATCATTACCTGCATCCCAATATTTAGTGAGTCCTCATAGTGCAAGGAACAAGTCTTTTAGATTTATGTTTTCTTTGATGAAATTATTTTAGACATTGATTTCAGTTTATGTATGGGTCAGCTGGGCTCTATCCCAGTGGCTCTCTAGTCTATTGTAGAGACTTTTCAAACTATGTCTAAGCTTAAGTTCAAGAACTTTTTGTAAAGATTTCTAAGTTAAAGATTTACTTTAAATTATGAGATTGTTTATCTTTTGTTTTCTCTTTATGTTTACCATTCTTATTATGTTAGTTCTGAGCTGTAAATATATCATGGGTTAGATTGAGACTATTCGCAGTCCTGAGTATCGTATAACATCTAGGGGGTACTTCTAGGGCATTACACTTTCCCTATCCTGAGTCACATGATAGTGCTTACCTTGCTAACCATCACCAGATGTTGTATCCCTATGCGATGCAGGGAACAGAGGCACTTCTGCTTTTATTGCATAGCAATAGGTGATTTTTAGATGGCTTGTGAATCATCTTTTAAGTGGTGAGTTTCCATTCTTCGGAAGACCCTTATTTTATGGTCTTACGTCATTCATGTTTTGGATATTTCTTTTGGACTTATTTTGGCTATAGTTAGGGGCATGTCCCGACTTGGGTTGTTTTTAGTTATTAAAGGCTTTGTGGATTACTGTAGATTGAGATGGATGTTAAAGTTCTTAAATTTCTTTTTGAGCTATTTTCTTAGCTATCTTATTATATATTTGTAACTCGGCTCTATCTTATTATATATTCAGAATTCATCCACTGCTAGGTGTATTGTGTTTTATTTTACTAGGCAAATAGGATGGTCTCCGGTCCTCGGTGGACTTGAAATACCCGTCAGGCCTAGCCCTGGTTTGGGTCATTACAAAATTGGTATCAAAGTGTACATTCATGGTCATTGGGTGTCCATAGAGCCATGTTAAGTAGAGTCTCTTTTATGGGTGTGTAGTATGCCATACTTATAAGGGAGAGGCTATGGGGCATTTAGGAATTTTCCCCTTTCTTGTGACCTATTTTTTGATCTATAGAGTCTAAGGTCTTGAAATCTCCTGTAATTTCATTTGTACAGATTTTAGATCATGCCTCCCTAAAGATCTGATGCTCATGGAAACTCTTTTATCCTACCTGAGGACAATATGGATGGAACTCATTCTACTTATGAAGTACTGACCCAATCTAGGGCTTATGCTCCTGACTGCCCATGTGGAGTTCCATCTATCCCTACTAGTCATTCTCAAGATTTTTGGGCTGGTGATGTTCATTCCCCATCGCCTTTAGGAGACATTTCTAATGCCGAATTCCATCAATTTATTTATCTACTAACTCAGTTGGTGACTTTTTAGTCTCGTTAGCATGACCGTGTTGGTTCTATTGCTACATTTTCTAAGGTTACTAGAGTTGGCTAGTTTTTGAGGTTGAGTCCTTTGATCTTTATAGGCTCTAAGGTTGAGGAGGATCCTTAAGGGTTTGTTGATGAAATAGAAAAGATATTTAGGGTGATGTATGCTACTGATGTGGAGGGTGTGGAGTTTGCCTTATATCATTTGAAGGATGTGGCATACCTGTGGTATCAAGAGTAGAAGCAGTGAGGGGTGATGATGCTGAGCAAGCTATGCGGGAGGAATTTTTGGGTGCTTTCCTAGATTATTTCTTTCCTTGGGAGTTGAGGAGTTTGTAAACTTGAAGAAGGGAAAGATAACTGTGAAGGAGTATGCTTTGAAGTTCTACTAGCAATCTCATTATACCTTGGAGATTGTGTCTAGTATAAGGGCAAGAATGAGAAAGTTTGCTTCAAGTTTTTTTGGGGACCTTGTACTAGAGTGTAAGGCGGTGATGTTGAATAATGACATAAAAATCTCTAGGTTGGTGGTGTAAATAGAATAGGTTGAAGAGGAAAAGAAGAAACAAATAGAAATGGGAGAGAGGCAGAGTAAAAAGTTTAGATATTTAGAGCAGGTTGAAGTCTAGTAGAGCAGTGGTAGAGATAGTAAGCAGTAGGGTAAGAGAAAGGCTTGGGGAAATTTTGGTTCTTATTCTATAGCTAGTGCTCCATATTGTAAGCCATCTGACGATCGTTGCTTTTAGGCTGATAGTGGGTTTAAGTGCCAAGGTTCCCAAACCTTGGCTAATAGAGCTCAGTCAACTCCATTATGTTTTCCTAGCAAATTCTGTAGACAGATGCACCATGGTTATTGTGATAAAAGGAGGAATCTTTATTTCAAATATGGCTAGCCTGGTTATTTTGAGAGGAACTATCCATTAACAACTATTACTACTAGAGCTGATAAGGTTTCAATTTCTACTTCTTCAGCTCCTTCACCAAAGTTTCTACTTCTAGTACTGGCACTGGTTAGAGCCGTCTTTATCCTCTTACCACCCTTTAGGAATCTGAGGCATTTCCTAATGTTGTCATTGGTATGTTATAATTTTCTCTTATAATATGTGTTGTTTTCTTGATTCAGGGTCTACCTTTTTTATGTGGTTGTTCATTTTGGTTTCTATCTTGAGAGTAGTTTCGATCCTGTCTCTGTGTCTACCCCGATGGGTGATTTTGTTATGGCTTGAAGGATCTATAGGGTTTTTGTGGTATATATTAGTAATACAGAGACATTATCTATTTAAATTGGATATGGTAGATTTTAATGTGATCTTGAGGATGGATTTTCTCCATTTGTGCTACACTTTTCTAGATTTTTAAAGCCGTAAGGCCAGTTTCCAATTCTCAAATAAATCGGTCATGGAATGGGAAGGAAGTTCCTTAGTTAATTAAAGGTTTATTTCGTATCTTAGAGCCCGAAAGTTAATTTCCAAAGGTGACTATACCATCTAGTTTGGGTTAAATATTCTAGTTCTAAAGTTCTCTCTCTTTAATTTGTCCCTGTTGCTAATGAATATCCTAAATTATTTCCTAATGATCTTCCTGGTATTCCTCTTGATAGGTAAATAGACTTTGGGATTGATCTTCTGCCAGATACTCATCCTATCTCTATTCTTACTTATAGAATGGCTCTGGCTGAGTTGAAAGAACCTAAGGAGTAGTTAAAGGATCTTCTTAATAAGGGTTTCATCTGCCCTAGTGTGTCCTCATAGGGTGAACCCATGCTTTGCGTGGATAAGAAGAATGGTTCCCTTTGGATGCGTATAGATTATCAGCGACTAAATAAGGTGACAGTGAAAAATATGTATCCTTTTCCTAGGATAGATGATCTATTTGACAACCTTCAGAGGCCTAGATGTTTTTCTAAGATTGATCTTCAATTGGGTTATCATCAATTGAAGATTAGGGAGGCAAATGTCCCTAAGACTACCTTCTAAACTCGATACGGTCATTATGAGTTTCTGGTGATGTCATTTAAGTTGACTAATGCTTTGGCTATATTTATAGACCTAATTAATCAGGTATTCAGACATTTTTTTGATTTGTTTGTGAACGTATTTATTGATCATATCTTGGTATATTCTAAGAGTGAGGAGTACCATGCTAATCACCTTTGAGTAGTGTTGCAGACTCTTACATCAGCTATTGTATGCCAAGTTTTCAAATTATGAGTTTTGGTGTTGAATGTTGTGACCTTTCTGGGTCATGTTGTGTCTAGTGAGGGGATCATGGTAGATCCACAGAATGTTGAAGTGGTAAAAAAATGGCTTAGACCTACGAATCCAACCAACACTCAAAGCTTCTTGGGTTTACCTTGGTATTATAGGATATTCATGGAATATTTCTCATCTATTGCTATTCCGTTGACTAAGTTGAGAAAAGGGTGAAGTTTCTATGGTCCGATTCTTGAAAGGGTAGCTTTTAAAATCTAACTGATAAGTTGACTTCTAATTTGGTTTTGACCATGCCCGAAGGCACTGATGGGTTTGTAGTTTACTATAATGCATCACGTATGGTACTAGGTTGTATTTTGATACAGCATGGTAGGGTTATGGCCAATGCTTCTAGGCAGTTGAAAGTTCATAAAAGAAATTATCCAACTCATGATTCAGAGTTGGCAGTTATTGTGTTTGATTTTTAAATTTTGCGTCATTAGTTGTGTACAGACCATGTTGATATCTATTCAGATCACAAAAGCTTGCAGTATCTGTTTACCCAGAATAAGTTGAATCTTAGGCAAAAGAGATGGCTTGAGTCGCTCAAGGACTATGATATGAGTCTTCATTACCATCCAAGTAAGGCTAATGTAGTTGTTGATGCTCTCAAAATATTGTCCACAGGTAGCTTTTCTTATGTGGATGAGGTGAAGTTAGGATTGGTAAAGAACATTTACCGATTGGATAATCATAGAGTTTATTCTTTGGACTTTGAGAATGGTTGTATGATAGGTTAGACTCTGGGTATGGTGGTATGATTGTTCAAGGAGTGGTAAAGTCATTTCTTAGAATTGAGGTGAAGGAGAAGCAAGTTTTGGATCTAATCTTGATGCAGATTAAGGATGATGTGGGTCAGCAAAAGGTCATGGCATTTGATATTAGTGGAGATAGTATCTTGAGTTACCAAGGTAAATTGTATGTTCTTGATGTTGGTGGGCAATGGGAAAGGAATTTGGCCGAGGCTCACAATTTGAGGTGCACAATTCATTCAGCTCAATAAATATTTATCATGACCTGATGGAGATTTATTTGTGGAACAATATGAAGAGGGATGTGGCTAACTTTGTGGCTAGGTACATGGTGTGTCAATAGGTGAAGGTTGAGCACTTGAGGACTGGCGGTATGTCTCAAGAGGTTGAGTTGCCTATGTGGAAGTAGGAGGTGATCAACATGGACTTTATTATTAGTTTTTTGCAGTTTCATAATTAGTATGATTCAATTTGGGTCATTATGGATAGGATGACTAATTTTTCCCACTTCTTTCATAGTGCTCCAGTTTCCATCATTTTGAATTGAGGTATGCAGTTTTCATCTTGCTTTTGGCATTTGTTTCTGCAAAGCTTGGGCACATGGGTGAACCTTAGCATTACATTCCACCCTCAGACAAATGGACAAGCGAAGAGGACTATTCAGACTTTGGAAGAT
Organism: Capsicum annuum; assembly: GCF_002878395.1. Lineage (NCBI taxonomy): Eukaryota > Viridiplantae > Streptophyta > Magnoliopsida > Solanales > Solanaceae > Capsicum > Capsicum annuum. Next base: position 121,311,337 of record NC_061116.1, read on the forward strand.
ATGCTAAGGGCTTGTACGATCAACTTTGGAGGTAGTCAGGTGGATCATTTTCCTCTCTCTAAATTTGTGTATAATAATAGTTATCACTCTAGCATTCGAGGATGAATGATCCTAAGAGGGAAGGGTCAAGTAACACTCCAAATTTTTTCCTCAGAAAATTTCTTTAATTTTGAGCTTACTACTCAAACTATGACTCACCTAATGAGTTTTAAGGTCTCCTTATGTGTCACATGGCTCAAGTTGTAAGGCGACTAGTGAAGGCTGCCCATGTTTCTATTGTGACTACGACTTGGATTTCACGAGTCATAATGACTCTTTAAGAGCCGTATGATGTTTTCCATAGTCAAACCAGTGTAGGTGCCCAATGTCACTATTAGGGTTACGACTAGGACCCTACGAGTTATAAGGTCCACGTATGTCATAGGGTACGACCTGTAGGGTAAACAATGAAAAGGACCCATGTCTCTACCCAGAATATGAGTCGTGGTGACGAATCATAAACTGACGTCACAAGTCATGACGAGACTCATAGTCACTCGCGATAGTTTTTTTTTTGTGTTTTAATTGGGGGCACTTTGGTTATTTCCCTCTTTCCCTAATTGTGACCCATGACTGAAAAACACTTTAGAGTCTTATATCACTTCAAAAGAAATCAAAATACACTTCTCTTCTCTCAAATTCTTCAAACAAAGAACAAATCTAGGGTTTCTCATCGTTGATCATCTAGGGTTTAGAGGTTGATTTTCCTCCGTAATTTCTAATACTTTCAGGCATGTACTTTTCCCTTGTAAACTTGTTTTACTTAAAGCATTTGTTTAAATGGTTATTCATGAGGATTTGAATATGGATTTTGATTTCACTTGAGGGTTTTTGAAGGATTGTTATTTGATTTGAATTCTAATGGTTTTAATGCAGTTGTTCATATTTTATTATGTATTTTAAAACCCATTGGGGTGCAAGGGTATGGTGAATGGTATGGGGTCGAGGCATTCCCCCTAATTGATGATTTTGGCTTGCAATTTGGTTTTAAAAATTGTTTTTCATCAACCTACTTGCATAGTTGGATTTGAAATATGGTAAATCACATGATCTGGCTTAATTCCCTAAACTATTGCATTGTATAAATGGTTAAATGGATAAAAACGGTTTTGAAGGCCTTGTTGGTCATGGTTTTAATTTTAAACTCTATTTAATGAACAAAGGGGGTAGTGTCATTCCCCTGACTTGATTTTTAACAAAAGAGGTCGTGGCATTCCAAAAAGTTTGTGAAATTGGTATGGCATAATTATAAGCTTACAAGCATGATGGTATGACGACACCTATGGTATATACCTTAATGGATAATTCCTTGGCTAAATAGTTGGGTTGTGAAAAATGTTTTAATTGGGCTTAAAGGGGATTGTGTAGCTCACCGTGGAAGGTGGAGGTACCGAGAAGATTGATACTAATAACCACATTTGTCGATGTGGGGTCTTTATAATCGTGTGCATAGTCATATGTATATATTTTGGATTAGTTAGGGTTGAGGTATTCCCTGGCTCATCTTTGAATTTTCTGGTTCATTCGGATAACACACACTGGGACACTTTTAACAGGGGAGCTGAACCCATAGAGCCCGTGGTTACCCTTAAGACGGCTAGAGCTACATAGTCCAGGTTAATGGTTTTAATTTTATGCTATACCTTTTTCCCTATCCTAGTATCTTATATATATATGTATGCATGTATGTATGTGAACATGTACATTGAGTTTGGACTTGATTGAATTGGCAGTATTTTATCCCTATTCTGATTTACATGCTAGCGCTCACCCCGCTAACTATCTCTAGATGTTGTATCCCCATGTGATGTAGGGAACGGAGATACTTCTGCTTTCCTTACGTAGTGATTGGTGATTATGGATAGCTCATGAGTCAGCTTTGAAATGGTGAGCTTCCATTCTCCGAAAGACACTTATTTTATTGTCTTATTTCATTCATATTTTAGACTATTCCTTTTGGACTCATTTTAGCTATGGATGGGGGCATGTCCCGACTTAGGTTGTTCTTGGTTATTAGAATCTTTGTGGACTACTGTGGATTGGGATGCACGTTAAAGTTCTTAAATTTCTTTTTGAGCTAGTTGCTTAACTATCTTGTTATGTGTTCGAAACTCAGCTCTATCTTGCTATATGTTCAAAATTCATCTGCTGCTGGTGTATTGTGTTCTGTTTGACTAGGAAAAGGAGCTGGTCTCAGATTCTCGAGGGACTTGAGATACTTGTCACAGCTAGGACCTAGTTTGGGTCATGACTTATTTCAACTACTCTTCTTAGATTTTTATCTTTTAAACTTTGTTAAATGTTGGATTCAAAGCTGAAATGTGGGAATTTTGGCCTGGAAGGACTAAAATAGTATTTCTTTGATTTAAACCCAAATTTTAACTCGTTTTTGCTAGGGGTTTCTTCTATGAGTTCTTTTAATCATGGATAATACATTTTTGGACAAAATTTTTGGCTTTACCCTTCTTTTAAAAAAATCCATTTTGGGAGTCCATTTTGACCCCTACTTGGAAGTGTGTAATATGGGTATCACTGGCTTTCTTTTAATGCATAAATTCTATATCTGTATGTTATAGTTGATTTTGGGTTTGTTCATAAGGGAAAAGCTCAGGTTAAAGGCCTGTTTGTATTGGTTTTTGGCATTTGAGGTAGGTTACGGCTTAAGTTTCTTTGGACAGGGCTAAATAGTTAGTATTAGGGTTAAATTATGTTATAGGTAAGGGAACCAATCATGAAAATAGCTATTTGTTGTGTTGTACCCTGGTGGGGGCCTATATTATTGCTAATTAGTGGTTTTAAGGACATTATTTTCTTGTTTAAGTGATTGGTTGTATCTTGTTTGATAAAAAGGCCTAAACTTGAATTTATGCGATAACAATGGCATATTTTAGTGTATATTACTCTATTGGCATCTAAATTATGTTGTATGTCATGGATGGTTGGAATAGTGAGTGTATTTTTGGCTCACTTCGTTGGTATATTGAGTGGATATGGAAATTTCTTGTAACACCCTCAAATTTTAAGCATTTTTTTTTGGCCTCCTCATGTTCAAAATATCAATTTTTTACTTACATTGTATTTTGGTATGTTAAAGGGGTGACCCAGGAGGGTTTCAGAATTTTCGAATGGGATTCCGGGTGGTTTGGGGTCACGTAGGTAGAAAGCCTTTGCAATATCGACGTGCAATGGGGGCTGTCTTCCGTGATAGCCTCTGTAACACAGAGGCTAGTCTGCATGTTAAGGTCCGCGACAAGGAGGTTAGTCTTTGTGATAAGGTTCATGCCATGGACCTATGTAAAAATGCGGTTGTTATGTTTTATTTAATTACGATTAGGGTTAGTGAGGTCCTTTTGCCTAGGGATGACTTTTAAACATTACATAAGCATATTCCCATCAGTTTTCATGACACAACATCAATTATTTCACCCTTAAACTTCAAACCCTAAGAAAGCATAACGGATACAATGTATGTTCACTATTCGAGTTGCAAATTCTCAATTGATCACAAATATTTGTGTGTCTAAGGCTTATTACTCTCCCCCAATTATTTTTTTAAAGCATGGTTTTTAAATTACAATTCATGTGGTTTTGATATTGGCTTTGGAACATAGGTTGAGGGGTTTTGAATATTTATGTGTAAACAATGTTTCTTATGGTTTACGTATAACTGTTCATGATTTATTAAGGGTTTTGAACTTGTGGGGTGCATGGGTATGGTGAATAAACTAAGGGATTGTGTTTTCCCTAATTTGTGAATATTAACTATTAAAGTGATATTGTGAAATTGGTTTTGAATATGGAAAGTATGCTCGTTGAACTACTTTTGAACTATTGCATAATGTGAAAAGCTAATGAAGCATAATGATTTTGAATTAAACCTTATGGGGTTGTAATTCCCCAAGGTAATGAATAATTAAACCAAGGAGGTTGTGAATTTCACCTAAGTAATGATAATTGGTTTGGCATGTTGATGTTACCTTACAAGGGTAGTTGGTAAGATGATGCCAACAGTGTATACCTAAATGTGTATCATGGTTCAATGAAGGGGAATGTGTGCTAAATGATTTAATGGGGGTTAAAAAAGGTTATGTAGTTGGTCCATGAAAGTGGCAACCTCGAGGGACCAATATTGGAAACCGCATTTGCCGACTCGGGGGTCTAAGTGGCTTGAGGGTTTGAGTCCCCTTGCTTATGATCAGGTGGTTTAAGTTCACCTTTTTATATTATTGGGAGGTTTAAATCCACCATATTACATTACATGATTGGGTGCTTAAGTCACCTTAGTTTATGATTGATATTTTTTAGTCCCACATGCATATATTGAGATTATCCTCTGGCTCGTGCAGCTACACGCAGTAGGGCCTAACTATGGGTGAGAGCTAGGGCCCATATGGCCTGTGGGTACTACTATATGATGAATAAGCTACAAAATCCAAGCTAAGGTTTTAAAGTGCATGTTAAGACTTGTTCCGTACATCGGCATGTGATATATATATGTGTGTGTGTGTGTATATATATAGAATTTGAATGTTTTGAACTATTGATCATGACATTATGTTATAATATATCCCTAAGTTACATGCTAGCGCTCCAACCACTAACCGTCTGCAGATGTTGTATCCCCACACGATGTAGGAACTATCTATGCTTCTACTCCTCCTGTATAATGACTAAGTGATCGTGGGATAGCTCGTGAGTCGGACTAAAGCGGTGAGCTTCCATCCTTTGGAAGACCCCATTTTATTTTTTGGGTTCCGTTATGTATTGACTCTTTATTATGGATTTGTTTTTAGCTATGGTCGAAGACATGTCCTGACCAATTAATATTTAGTTTCATAGAGGCTTTGTTAGACAAGTACTATGGACATGGGATTGGTTTTTGAAATTTTAGACATTTTTGAGTCTAAATCATATTCTTCTATCTTATTTTATGTTAGAGTTCTGTTGTTATGTTGTATTGCAATCTGGTTGACTTGACTAAGGGGGTAGTCTTCGATCCTAGGTGGACTTGAGATGCCCATCATGGCCAGGCCCTGGTTTGGGTCATGAAAAGTTTGGTATCAGAGCATAGGTTCATGGTCATTTGGGAATACAGAAAGCCATGTCAAGTAGTCTCTTTTATGGGTATGTAGCGTGCTACACTTATAAGAGAGTGGCTATAAGGCATTTAGGAATATTTCACATTCTTGTTGTCTTATTTTTGAGCTATAGAGTCTAAAGTCTTGAATTCCTCTAACTCCCATTTAATCATCTTTCAGATTATGCCTTCCAGATGGTCGGGATCTCATGGAGACTCATTTGTCCCGCCTGAGGACAATACGGATGGTTTTCGTCCAACTTATGGGGTACAGACTTGATCTAGGGTTGCTGCTTCTGTTTATCCCCGTGGAGTCCCACCTACCTTACCTGATCCATCCCCAGCCGATGACACCCATACTCAGTCCCCTAAGGGAGATATTACTAATGTTAAGTTTTGCAATTCCATTCACTTGTTGACCCAGTTGGTGACAACTCAGTCACGTCAGACAGGTTCTACTAGTATTGTTGGGAGTTCATCTGAGGCCACTAGAGGTTGCCAGTTTATGAGGTTGATCCCTCCCACTTTCACTGGTACTAAGGTTAAGTAGGATCCTTAATTTTTTATAAATAAGATGCAGAAGATATTTTGAGTTATGCATGCTACAGAGGTAGAACGTGTGGAATTCGCTATTTATCACTTGAAGGATGTAGCATACCAATGGTATGAAGAGTGAGAATGACTTAGGGGCTTTGATGCTAAGTCCGCTCTGTGGGGTAATTTCTCTAGTATTTTTATTTATCACTTCTTTCCTAAGGAGTTGAGGGAGATAAAAGCTAGGGAGTTTGTAAATTTGAAGTAAGGCAGGATGACGGTGAAGGAATATACCTTGAAGTTCCACCTATTATCGCGAGATGCTCCTGAGTTAGTTTCTAGCATGAGGGTTAGAATAAGGAAATTCGCTTTTGGTTTGTCTCGTGAATTGATTTTAGAAAGAAAGTTTGCCTTGTTAAATAAGGATATGGATATCTCTCGATTGGTGGTATCCATATAGTAGGTTGAGGATGAAAAGAGGAAGCAAGAATAAGTGAGGGATAGTCAGAGTAAGAAGTTTCAGTATTTGAATCAGAGTGAGGTCAGCAGCAGAATAACAGAGATGGTAGGAAATGGTCTAAGAAAAAGTGAGGCAACTCAAGTTCCTATTCAATGGCTAGTGTACCTTATCCAAAGCCATTCACAGATCAACATTTTCATAGTAGTAATGGTTATAGGGAAAAGGGATCCCAATCTTAGGCTAACGAGGCCCAATAAGCTCCATCATATCTTTTTTAGAGATTTTATGGTCAGTTGCACCTTGGTTTGTGTGAGAAAGAGAGGAATAAGTGATTTAGTTGCAGTCAGATTGGTCATTTTTAGCGTGATTTCCTTTTTAGAGTTGCTTTTTGGGCGAATTGGATTCATGTTACATCTTCATCAGCTCCTGGACCAAAGGGTGCCACTTCTAGTACTGGCACTAGTCAAAACCATACCTATGCTCTTACCACCTATCAAGAGTCTGAGGCATCTCCTGATGTCATCACTGGTACATTAAAACTCTTCTCTCATGATGTGTATTTCTTACTTTACCCAGGGTCCACTCTTTCTTGTGTGACCTCATTTGTGGTTGTGCATTTTGGTTTCAATCCTGAGTATATCTCAGACCCCTTTTTTATTTCTACCCCATAGGGTGACTCGATGGTTACTATAGGGTCTGTAAAGGTTGTGTGGTATCTGTTAGTGGTAGGAAAACTTTGGTAGAGTTGATTGAATTAGACATGTTAGATTTTAATGTCATCTCAGGGATGGATTGGTTGCATTCATTCTATGCCTCTTTAGACTATTGGACCTATAAGGTTATTTTCAAATTCCCTAATGAGTTGGTTATTGAGTGGGAAAATAGTTCCTTAGTTCCTAAGGAAAGGTTTATATCATATCTTAGAGCCCAAAAATTAATTTCCGAGGGTTGTCTTTATGATCTAGTTTGGGTTAAAGATTCTAATGCGGAAGGTCCTTCTTTACAATTCATTCTCGTGGTTAGTAAATTTCCTAAGGTTTTCCCTAATGATCTTCCTGGTATCCATTATAATGGGAAATTGAGTTTGGGATCGATCTTCTTCCGAACACTCATCCTATCGCTATCCTTCCTTATAGAATGGCTCTGATTGAGTTGAAGGAACTTAAAAAATAGTTGAAGGATCTTCTTAACAAGGATCCTCTTGGATATGTATTGATTATCGTAAGTTGAATAAGGAAACAATGAAGAATAAGTACCCTATTCCTAGGATTGATGACCTGTTTAACCAACTTTAGGGTGCTAAGTATTTCTCTAAGATTAACCTTCCATCAGGTTTTCATCAATAAAAGATTAGGGAGGAGGATATCCCTAAGAATGCCTTTCGTACCCAGTATGGACATTTTCAGTTCTTGATCATATCTTTTGGACTGAATAGTACCCCAGCGGCATTTACAAACCTCATGAATTGGGTATTCTATTAGTACTTGGACTTATTCATGGTTGTGTTTATAGATGATATTTTGGAATATCTAAAACGTGAGGTGGATCATGCCAACCATCTCTATTTTGTATTGCAGGCCCTTAAAGATCAGCGTTTGTATGCTAAGTTTTCAAAGTGTAAATTTTGGTTGAATATTGTTACTTTTCTAGTTATGTTATTTCTAGTGAGGGGATCATGATGGATCCACAAAAAGTTATGGTGGTTTAGAAATGGCTTAGACACACGACCCCAACCGATATCAGAATTTCTTAGGTTTAGCCAGTTATTATAGGAGGTTTATGGAGAGCTTCTCATCGATCGATGCACCTTTGAATAGGTTGACTCAAAAAAGGTGATATTTTTGTGGTCTGATGCTTGTGAGGGAAGTTTGATAAGCTAAAATATGAATTAACTACTGCTTCAATTTTGACCCTACCCGAGGATTGTGATGGCTTCTTGGTTTATTATGATGCGTCCCATACAGGGCTTAGTTGTGTATTAATACAGCATGATAGGGTGATGGCAATGCCTCTAGGTAGTTTAAAATTTATAAGTGAAATTATTTGAATTATGATTTGGAGTTATTGGATGTGGTGTTCACATTAAAAATTTAGCGGCACTATATTTATGGGGTCCATATCGACATCTATTAAGATCACAAGAGACTGTAATATGTATTCAACCAGAAGGAGTTAAATCTCATACAGAGGAGATGGCTTGAGTTGCTCGAGGACTATCATATGAGTTTTCATTATCACCCAGGTAAAGCTAACATGGTTGATGACGCTCTTAGCAGGTTATCAATGGGGAGTTTATCCCATATGGATAAGGAGAATCGAGACTTAGTGAAGGATATTCACCGTTTAGCTAATCAAGGGGTACATCTCTTAGATTCTGAGGATGGTGGTGGTTTGTGCAAGAGATAGCGAAGTCATCTCTTGGTACTGAGGTAAAAGATAAGCAGGTGTTACACCCTATCTTATTGCAAATCAGGGATGATATGTGCAATCAAAAGGTGATGGCTTTCTAGATTAGGAGTGATGGTATCTTAAGGTACCAAGGGAGGTTATGTGTTCTCGATGTGGATGGGTTATAGGGTACAATTTTGGCCAAAGCTCATGAGTTGTGTTATTCAGTTCATACTAGTTTGACAAAGATGTATCATGACCTTAAGGAGATCTATTGGTGGAATAACTTAAAAAGGGATATGGCTAATTTTGTGGCTAAGTACATGGTACGTCAACAAGTGAAGGCGGAGCACTTGATGCCCGGTAGGTTGTCTCAATAAATTGAGTTGCCTGTGTGGAAATAGGAAGTAAGAAATATGGATTTTATTTTCGGTCATCCTCTAACTCGAAACTAGTTTGATTCTATTTGGTTCTTCGTGGATAGGATGACAAAGTTTGCTCACTTCTTACCGATGAGGACTAATTATTTTGCTGAAGACTATGAAGGTTATTTATTCAAGAGATCGTGAAGTTGCATGGCACTTTCATTTTCACTATTTTTATCATAGTATTCAGTTCTCATCTCATTTTTAGTGATAATTTCAAAGAGTTTTGGGGACTAGGGTAAACCTTAATACCCTTTCCACCCACAGAAAGATGGACAAGTAGAAAGGACCATTAAAACTTTGGAGGATATTTCTTGGGCATGTATAATTGACTTTGGTTGTAGTTGGGTTGACCATTTTCCTCTTATAGAATTTGCGTACAATTATAGCTATCACTTTATCATTGGTATGACTCTATTTGAGGCATTGTATGGTAGAAGGTGTAGATCCCTTATTGGCTGGTTCGAGGTTGGTGAAATGAGGTTGGTCGATCCTGATTTAGTTTATCAAGCTATGAAGAATATGAAGTTGATTCAGTATAGGCTTAAGACTGCCCAAAGTTGCAACAAGTCCTATACGGACATGAGGTTAAAAGAGTTGAAGTTTGACGTGGGTGATTGGGTATTCTTTAAGGTATCTCCCATAAAGAAAGTGATGCAATTTGGTAAGAAGAGGAAACTCAGTCCCTGTTATGTTAGCCCCTATCTGATTGTGAAGAGGGTGGGAAATGTTGCCTATGAGTTAGAATTGCCTGCAAGTTTGGGTTTCATTCACCCTGTGTTTCATGTGTCCATGCTGAAGAAATACGTGAGTGATCTTTCCTTGGTGGTGGCTATTGAGAGTGTTTGTATCTCGGATTCCCAGTCATACGAGAAAGTCCCAGTGGAGATCCTGGATAGGCACGTTTATAGGTTACAGACTAAAGATGTAGCTTCAATAAAGGTTCTTTGGAGGATTCATAAGGTAGAAGAAGTCACTTGGGAAGCGGAGGAAGGTATAAGGGCTAGGTACCCATTCTTATTCCATGTGTCGAATGAAGGAGCTTAAGGTATGAATTTTGTTTTCCCTTGTTATCATCCGGGCTTACCATCTGATTTTGGCGTAATATTGCTTTTCTCGTTCAAAGAGTATCCTAGATCATCATTCGGGGATGAATGATCCAAAGGGGGGATAATGTTACACCCTCAAATTTTAAGTATTTTTATTTTTGGCCTCCCCGTGTTTGAAACATCAATTTTTAACTTAATTTTTTCTTAGGTATGTTAAAGGGTTGACCCGAGGGATTTTTGGAATTTTTGAACGGGATTCGGGGTGGTTTGGGGTCACAGAGGCAGTAAGCCTTTGTGATATTGATGTTCCACGGAGTCTGGCTTATGCGACAACCTCCTTAACACGGAGTCTAGTCTCTACGTTAAGGTCCACGACAAGAGAATAGCCTCTGCAATAAGGTTCGTGCCATGGACCTATGTAAAAATGCTGCTATTTTATTTTATTTGATTGGGATGATGGGTAACGAGGTACTTTAGCCTAAGGATGACTTTTAAACAATATATAATCATATTTTCATGACACAACATCGATTATTTCACTCTTAAACTCCAAACCTCAAGAAAGCATCAGGGTTACAGCGTACGTTCATCATTCGGGTTTCAAATTCTCAATTGCTCACAAATCTTTGTGTGTATAAGTCATGTTACTCTTCCCCCACTATTATTTTGTCAAAGCATGGGTTTTAAATTAAAATTCATGTGGTTTTGATATTGGTTTTAGAACATGGGTTAGGGATTTTTGAATGTTTGCATTTAAACAGTGTTTCCCATGGTTTACATATGATTGTTCATGCTTTATTAAGGGTTTTAAACTTGTAGGGTGCATGGGTATAGTGAATAAACTAGGGGATTTTGTTTTCCCCAATTTGTGAATATTGACCATCAAAGTAATAGTGACCTCAATCCTATTTTGTGAAATTAGTTTTGAATATGAAAAGTATGCACATCGAACTACTCTTGAACTATTGCTTAATGTGAAAAGCTAAATGATGCATAGTAATTTTGAATTGAACTTATGGGGCTATGTAATTCCCCAAGCTAATGTATAATTGAACCAAGGGGTTTGTAAATTTTTCCCAAGTGATGACAGTTAGTTTGGCATGTTGATGTTACCTTGCAAGTGTAGTTGGTATGATGATACCAACAGTGTATGCCTAAATGCGTATCATTATTCAATAAATGGGAATGCTGTTAAATGATTTAATGGGGCATAAAAGAGGTTTATGTAGCTGGGCCGTGAAAGTTGCTGTCCGAAGGGCCCAGTACTGGAAATCACATTTGTCAATACAGGGGTCTAAATGGCTTGAGGCTTCGAGTCCCCTTTCTTATGACTAGGTGGTTCGAGTCTATCTTATTATATGATTGGGAGGTTTAAGTCCCCCATATTACATTGCATGATTGGGGGCTTAATTCACCTTAGTATATGATTGGGTGGTTCGAGTCCCCCATCCATATATATAAGATTATCCTCTAGTTTATGCGGCTACATGCACTGGGGCCTAACTAGAGGGTGAGAGATGGGATCCATATAGCCTGTGGGTACTATTATATGACGGATAAGCTACACAATCTAGGCTAAGGTTTTAAAGTACATGTTAAGCCTTGTTCCCTTCCTCGATATATGATATATATATATGTATGTATATATGTATGAACATTCATTTGATTATGTGCATATAATTTGGATGGTTTTAAATTATTGATAATGGCAATATGTTGTCCTATATCCCTGAGTTACATGCTAGCATTCCAACCGTTATCTATCTTTAGATATTGTATCCCCGCGTGATGTAGGAATTGTCCATACTTCTACTCCTATTGCATAGTGACTAGGTGATCATGGGACAACTCGTGAGTCCGATTGAAGTGGTAAGATTTCATCCTTCAGAAGACTCTATTTCTTGTTTTGGATTCTGTTATGTATAGACTATTTATCAGGGATTTGTTTTTGGCTATGGTCGGGGGTATGTCTAGACCAATTTATCTTTGGTTTTGTAGAGGCTTTGTTGGACAAGTACTGTGGACATGGTATTAGTTGTTAAACTTATAGACTTCTTTGAGTCTGAATCATATTCATCTATTTCATTTTATGTTGGAGTTCCGCTATTATGTTGTATTGTAATCTGGTTGATTAGGCTAATGGGGTGGTCTCTATTCCTCGGTGGACTTGATATGCCCTTCACGTCCAGGCCCTAGTTCAGGTCGTGACATTCTTATTCTAGTCAGTTGTGAGCATTACATCTTAATATCATATACATTTATAAAACATTGGTACCATTGAGGAAATACTAGAAACACTTGCTTTTTTAATAAAATATGACATCTTTAAAACCCTCTACCGATGGATATGCCAGAGAGGAGATATAGATATTGATATTAGATATGGATTGTACATTGTTTGATAAAAAACCCATGGGTACTACCTTGGGAGCACAACCTCGTGAATCACATCATCATCATCATCACTACTTTCATTGCATTTATATTTACCATCAGCTCTTTCTGTGTTGTATTATCGTCCTTAATGTGATACTTGTCTATGTGTATTTCTTTCTTCATACTTGTATCTATAATATCTAAATACTTGTATATTCCTTGTCATATATGCATTTGGTATATGTGAATATTGTAAAACTGTTAATGGAGATAGTGTGGGATATCAATTGGGAAATTTTTTGACTTGTAGGTGGCATTCCCATAGTGTGTATTTTGTATGTTTTATTTTCTACTTTGTTTAGTCGGCCTATGATACCTACTGAGTACAAGCTGATCGTACTCACCCATACTGCACCTTTTCGGTGCAAATCTAGGTACAAGTGCGCCTCACGGCAGTTGATTCAAGTAATACTTGGATTCCATTTAAGGTAGTAGTTGATCTATGCATCCGTAGTTGACTACCACCTCTTTTTGTCTAGACTATGTCCTATTTATATTCAAAGGCACACTTTGTTTCTATTTTGGATATCCTATGTATATTTGACATTAGAGTTGTATTAATTAGGTCTTACACAGTGACACCAGGTTGTGGGATATTATATGCTGTCTTTGGCTGTGTATTTCCAGTTTTTTCTATATATGTGTGGTCCAACTCTATTCTAAGAGTCCTTCCTTAGGTTTTGGTGTTATTTTTCATTTTATATCAGTTTAGGTGATAGGTTTACTTGTCAAGGATAGCCTCAACAAGTTCCATCATGACACTTGGTTTTTGGGTCATGATAAATTAGTATCAGGGCAACTAGGTCCGTTGGTCTCAATTGTGTAACAATGGGGTGTCTAATAGAGTCACATGGATTGATGCGTAGATGTCTGTATCTATCTTTGAGAGGCTGTAATATATCTTTCACAAACTTCCCTCACTTTGTATTTTATCGTGTAAATCTTTTATACCTTATGTTCTAAGTCATATTTTATTTTTTCTATGCAGATGGTGATGACTAGATCATGTGAGGTGAGAGATGTGGAACATTCATCCAAAGAGAGAGCCCAACCTATAGGGCGATTTGTGAGTTGTGGATGGGCTCGAGGTACAGGACGAACACGAGGATCTTCCCTATCCAGAGGTATTGCTAGGGGGCTCTCCCCTAACCCTCAGGCTGAGTATATTGGAGATGTGGGGCCTACCTCAATTCTACCAAGTTTTTCTACCCCAGTCTTAGAGTGATCACTGGTTCACTTGTTGACTCATTTAGCGAGTGAATTTTTGAGTTCTCTTGGTGTTTCTCTAGCTCCGAGCATCGTACCTTCTTTTTGTTCCAGAGTTTGCTTATGGTGTCCCTCTAGCTTCGGGTATAGATCCTCTAGTAGAACCTATGTCTGCTTTTGGTTGTCCTAGACTCTGAGTGTTGTTCATTCTTCAACACCTGCATCTAAGTATGGTATTTTGAGATCAAGAGTTCATCCTTTATCATGTTACATCATTAGGTGGGATCTCAACTAGCTAGATTCACTATGCCTCCTCTTATTATTTGTACAATTATGTCTTCTGAGAATTAGAAAAGGTTTGAGATATTCACCCATTTGGGGGTTCAGTATGCTATGGCAAGGATGCCTATGAGTTCTTGATTGACTATCGTGAGAAGTTGCATAACCTTGGTTCACTTTAGTCACATGGTGTTGCGTATACCACTTATCAGTTGAGAGATGCTACTAGAGACTGATGGAGATCACTTGTTGAGGCCTTTTTGGAGAGGTTCGTACCTAAAAAACGACTTTGATTCTTGATATTAACATGGATTTTGAAGATTTTACCTAATAAAGCTTAAAATATTTTTTCTTTAATTTGAACCTCATTTTTGGCTCAATTTTACTTGGATTTTCAGCTGTAGATTTCTAAAAAATGGGAAACACATTTTTGAAGTAAAGTTATGATTTTGCCCTTCTTTTTTGAAAACTCATTTCGAGGGTCCAATTTGACCCTGAACCAAAAGTAGTCAATATGGGTTTTGTTGGCTTTATTTTGATCTATAGATCCTATATTTCTTGGTTTTAGTCAATTTCAGGATCGTTCATGAAAAGTAAGGTCATGGGTTTGAAGTGTAGCAGATTAGTTTCGGCATTCGAGGTTGGTTATGTCTTACCTCTTCAGAATGGGCTGGGTAGTTAATTTGTATACCAAAAAACATGTTAAGAGTGGGAACTAATCATGAAAAATGGTTATCTATATGTTGTGTCTGTGTGGGGGCCTATATGTGCTGTAATTTTTGAATTTGAAATATTATGTGATACATGTGATCATGTGGGGTCTTATATAATGTTGATAGCCTGGAATATATGTGAATAATCGTATTGTGTTGTTAGAAATGTCTATTATAATACCTCTGGTGTATTGTGATATATTCATACTTTGTGGGCGTATGAATCATGTAGAAATTCATGGATGATGGAAATAATGAGTGGATGTTGGCTCATGTGGTTGTGAAAATGTAACATTGTTGTTGGTTATGGAAATACATCATGTGGATTGGTTGCGGAAATACTCATTATGATTGGTTGTGAATATTGCATCATCATCCTCATGTCATCACACACATCATTTCACTTATTTGTTGTATTTTTTTGTATACTTGTTGTCATGCATATGTACTTGATTTGTCTCTAATGTTATGTATGTGCTATGGAAATACTGCAAACACTGGAAATATTGAAAATACTGAAAACATTAGAAATATTGTATATTGGTATGGTATATTGGATCTTATAGACCTTCTTCGAAAGATTATACCAAAGAAGAGTCATGAATATGTGTAGTATACGGGTTGATGAACCCTCCATGGGTCATACATCGGGAAGTGGTAGATCTGTATGTGTATATGGGGTAGCATATGGGCTGATGAACCCTCCATGGATCACATATTGGGAAGACTTGCTCCATGGGAGTATACGGAGGTTGTGAGACAACCTCGTGCATCATCATTCTTGTTGTGTGTACTTCATTGTGTTGTGATGTGATTGTATTTATGCTCTGACTTATTACTTATTCTATCTCCTTATACTTTTACTTGAAGGTCTTGTATGTATATTGTCCTTCCTTATCCTACTTGTATGTGGTATATTGTATACTTGTTGCGTTTTCTGTGTTTTATTGCAATATATGTGATAGATTAGAACTGTTAGTGCAATCGGTGTCGTCTACCGTTGTGGGACATTTTTTGATTGCAGCTGACGTGCCCTTAGTATATATTTTGAATGTCATATTTTCTGCTTTGATTGGTCTGCCGATAATACCTACTGAGTACAAGTGGACCAAACTCACTCTTATTTTACCCTTTTGGTGCAGATTTAGATTCGGTGTACCCCACGTTGATTGATTCGGGCGATTGTTGGAGTTTTCAAGGTAATAGATGATTTTCAGACGTCCAGATGTCTTCTACTATCTTCTTTATCATTAGATTATGTCTTTACTAGTTATCAAAGACAGAGTTGTATCTATTAGACCTCTTATGTATTTATTTTGGATTCGAATTCTACTAGATACATTCTTATATTGTTGACATCAGGGTTTGAGAGTTATGACTGCATTGTTGTTTATGTTTCTTTCCATATTTGTCATACTTGTATGGTTCGGCTTCATTCCAGAAGCCTTACCTTAGGGTTATTTCTATTTTTCTACCCTAAGTGTATCAGTTTAGGTGATAGGCTTAATCGCCAAGGTCCGCCACGACGAGTGCCATCATGACCCTGGATTTTGGATTGTGATATTTTATTATATTAGTTTCTGAACACATCTGTTGCACATGTGTCCCAATTATATTGGTATAATTTTCCTAAAATGATAATTTCTTCTTTTTTTTCTTAGTCTCTCTTTTATTTTCTTCTAAATTTTTCCATCTATTCATTCTCTGTCATCTTAGTATATATCAAAAATTAATTTCTCATTGTTTACTATTCTTATCTCAATTAAAATACTTCACAAATTAACACTTTCACTTTTTCAGTTAGTATCAAAATTTCTACAATGTCACATTTTCATCAGTTTGTATCTAAAATTTCACAATTTCATGTCTTCATTAGTTTATATAAAAATATTTTTCTAATTTTTTTTGCTATTTACATCTATACTCATACACTTTTTACTCTTCTTTCACATCTTCATTTGATATCAAGGAGTGTTGGTACTTTTTTTCTTACATTTTCTTTTTTCTTAAATTCTTTCCTTTAACTACCTAGCAAAATTCGAAGTGATGGAAAATTATCACTCTATATTTTATGAGCTGACTCACTTTTTGAAGGTGATGAATGAGTTCATCGCAAGATTTCAACTTACAAAATCTACAAAGATGGTGAAATCAGATTCAAATAATCTCTAGTCAAATATTTCACTAAATTATTACGTCACGGTTCTAGTTTATATCGAAAGTCCCTTTCTTTTTTTTTTCTTTTCTTATCTCAATTTAAACACTTTAAAAATTAGTGTTCTCACTCTTCTAGTTTGTATCAAAATTATCACAATCTCACATCTTCTTCTATTGATATCGTGATTTCTACAATCTCACATCTTCATCTATTTGAATCGAAATATTTTTTTTTTTGCTATTGTCATATATAAACATACACTTTCTACTCATCTTTAACATCATTACTCTATATTAAAGAGTGTTTGTTCTTCTTTTTTCTTACTCTCACTTTTCTATGTTTTCCTTACTCATTCTTTTCTATTTTTTTCATCAATTTTTTCTCCATATCTAGTTAAAAATAAAGTGATGGATGATTATCACGATATATTTGATGAGTTAGATCTACTTTTTGAAGGTGATGAATGGGATCATCACAAGACTTCAACTAATAACTACACAAACGATGGTGCAAGATCTTATATGGATGAACAAAAAGAAGAGAAGAATGAACAAAAAGAAGAGCAAGAAACTAATGAAGATGATCGAAAAATTGTCATACAAAAAGATTATACACAAGTACAAAAATGTGAGACTAATTAAAAATATCAAAAAAATAACTGTAACAATCTTTATAATCTGATTTAAAATTTAGAGTATTTCTTCTTTTTTTTTAAACTATTTTTTTCTTTTGTCTTCTCAAATGTTTTCCTCTAGCTATTCTCTTACATCTCTAACATATATCAAAAATATTTTGTTCATTTCTTTTAATATTATAATCCCTATTCAGTCTATACAAGACAATTCTTTCACTTATATAATTTGTATCTAGATTTTTACTCATTTTTTAAAAAATATTATCTCTACTTTAAATCAAAGTTTTAAAGAGATCTTTATTATACTAGTTTCTGAATATGCATGTTGCACGTGTGTTTCACTCAGATCAATATAATTTTTTTAAAATGATATTTTTCTTTTTTTTTTCTTAGTCTCTCTCTTTTATTTTCTTCTTAAATTTTTTCATCTATCCATTCTCTCACATCTTTAGTGTATATCAAAAATTATTTTCTAATTTTTTAACTATTTTATCTCAATTCAAACACTTAAAAATTAACGCTCTTACTTATTTAGTTTGTATCAAAAATTTCACAATATCACTTTTTCATTAGTTTATATCTAAGTTTTTCGCAATATCATATCTTCGTTAATTTATATCAAAATATTTTCCTTTTTTTTTTCGCAATTCACATCTATATTCACTCACTTTTTACTCTTCTTTCACATCTTTATTTGATATCAAGGAGTTTTGATTCTTTTTTTCTTAATTTTTTTTCTAAAATTATTCTCTCTGTCTATCTAGCTTAATACATTGTGATGGAAATTATCATGATATATTTTATGAGCTTAACTCACTTTTTAGAAGGTAATGAACGAGACCATTGGAAGACTTTAACTAATAAAATATACAAACATAATGAAATCTGATTCAAATAATTTCTAATTAAATATTTCACAAAATTAATCCGTCACATTTCTAGTTTATATCAAAAGTTTCTTTCTCATTTTTTTACTTTTATTATCTCAATTTAAACACTTCAAAAATTAACGTTCTCACTCTTTTAGTTTGAACTGAAATTCTCACAATCTTACATCTTGTTCTATTTATACTGTAATTTTCGAATCTCACATTTTTATTTTTTTGAGTCGATTATTTTTTGTTATTATCACATATAAAAAAATACTTTCTACTCATTTTTAATATCTGTATTCTATAATAGAGAGTATTTTTCCTTCTCTTTTCTTACTCTCTCTTATCTAATTTTTTTCTTACTCATTCTTTTTTATTTTTTCCATCAATTTTTTCTTTCATATATATCTAAATAAAAAGTGATGGATGATTATCACGATACATGTAATGAGCTAGATCCAATTTTTGAAGGTGATGAATGAGATCATTGTAAGATTTCAACTGATAACTACACAGACGATGACACACGATCTAATATGGATGGATAACTTATAACTATACAAATGATGGTGCACGATCTTATATGGATGAAAAAAAAGAAAAAGAAACTAATGAAGATGACCGAAAAATAGTCATACAAGAAGATTGTGCACTAGTACAAAAATGTGAGACTAATTTAAAACATCTAAAAAATAACTATAACAATCTTTAAAATGTGATTTAAAATTCAGAGTATTTCATCTTCTTTTTTTTCTTAAATTCTTTCCTTTATCTATTCTCTAACATCTCTAGTGTATATCAAAAACAGTATTATTATTTTTGAATATTATCATCTCTATTCAGTCTATAAAAAATAATTTTTTTACTTCTACAATTTATATCGAGATTTTTATTCTTATTTTTAATTTTTATATTTATTTTAAATCTAAGTTTTAAAAAGGACATTATAGTAGTTTCTGGACACATATATTTCACGTGTGTCCCAATTCTATTTATATACTTTTTTTAAAACGATAATTTGTTCATTTTTCTTAGTGTCTCTCTTTTATTTTCTTCTTAAATTTTTTTTATCTATCTATTCTTTCACATCTTTGGTATATATCAAAAAAGAAATTCTTATTTTTTACTATTCTTATCTCAATTCAAACAATTCACAAATTAATGCTCTCACGTTTTTAGTTTATATCGAAATTTCTACAGTTTCACTCTTCATCAGTTTATATCAAAATTTTTACAATCTTTCTTTTACGATCTTCTTAGATTCTTCCATTTATCTGTCTAGGTTAATTTAAATTAGTGTATAACTATGATAATATGTTTAATGAATTTGATTCTCTTTTTACAAGTGATGAATCAAACAAGGACTATAATTCTCATTCTTATATGAATGATCCATAGAAAAAGAAATTAATGATGAAGATGACTGAAAAATGAAAGAGAAGTAGAAAAAGGTGAGATTAATTTACAATAATAATTTTTATTTTCGCTCCTATTTCACCATAAATTTTAGAGTGAAATATGAAAATTTGGATTTATGAAATAATGATTTGAAATTTGAAGTTATATTTTAATAGGTATTTAACTTAAAAGAAATTTAAAGTTTTTTGTGAGGAAAAATTCAACAATAGATCTGGACTAAATTTTTTTTCTATTCTCATCTCCACCCAAATATTTTCTACTCTTCTCTTACATCTTTAATTTGTAAAAGTACTTTCTTCCTTTTTTCTTAATTTTTTTCTTAAATTGTTAAATAATTTTTTAAAAATGAATTAGAAGTGTAAAATAATTTGTGCAATTAGTCACACGTATTTTGCATGCATTAAGTGAGTTTTACTTAAAAAGACAAAATTAGTTGGGTGGAAAAGCTTTCATAATTGGCTCAGAAGCACATGTTTTTTCACCTGATTTGTTGATTCCCTTTTATTGTTTTATTATCTAGAAACTATCAATAGTTTCAAGTTCAAAACATTGCTTGACTAAAAAATTGTGAAATTAGAGTCTTTGCTGTTTTTTTCTTACTCTCTTTTTTTATTTACTCCCCCCTCCCCTCTTTTTCTTAAATTCTAAAAAAATTGTAAAACCAGGTTTTCATTGCTCTTTCTTTTTCTTCTATCTACAACAAATTCAAGCTTTAAAAAGGGCTTTATTATACCAGTTTTTGAAATGTGTGTTGCACGTGTTCCCAATTCTATAG
Source organism: Capsicum annuum (assembly GCF_002878395.1). Lineage (NCBI taxonomy): Eukaryota > Viridiplantae > Streptophyta > Magnoliopsida > Solanales > Solanaceae > Capsicum > Capsicum annuum. The sequence continues at coordinate 121,331,801 of NC_061116.1, forward strand.
TACAAATTTTTTAATGATAAATTCTTCTTTCATTGTCTTACTCTCTCTTTTCTATTTTTTTTTTTAAATTCATCTTAACTTTCTACAATTTCACATCTTCATCATTAATCAAAATTTTCATAATTTCTCATCTTCATCGATTGATATCAAAATTTCAAAAATCTCACATCTATATTCGTTTGTATCAAAATATTTATTGTCTACTCTAATGTATACACACACTTTTACTCTTCTCTTATATTTTCACTCGATATTATAGTCTTTTCTCCTTTTCTTCTTGCACTCCCATTTTTTCCTTAATCCTAGTGCTTTCTCTTACTGATTACAATTCCAATAATCAATAATTATTACTATTCCTCTTTTGTTTTACAAAATTACACCTTCTTTTACTTATTTTCAAGATACCTATACAAACACTTGATAGAATTCTTCCTTATTCCCTGTAGGATAGATCCCAACCTTATTGGATTCTATGTTTGATTCAACGATGGCTATATATATTTTGGGAGGTGTAATTTGGATGACATCAATAACTTAATGTACTTAATGAAGTATAAATTGTGTATTTAAGTGTTTGTGTATTTGTTTTCTAATATATATGTTTAGAGTATTTAAAATGTATTTTAGACAAGTCATGAGTCAAAAGAATCAAATAGAGTTTCGATGAGAAATCTAGTTAGTGTAGCCTATGCTATGCTTATTCCTGTGTACTTTGATGAGATTATCATGTTGTATGTAATAATTTATTTTATGAGTTTGTGATAAATGCCATTGGAGAATCCGCAGACACTAAATGAAACCTACAAATAATTGACAAGATGTGGGGAAACAAGGGACAAGTAGATCAGGAGCATGGAACAAGAATTGGGGGAAACCTTACCTAGAAGGCTTAGCCTTGCGCCGTACCCCCCTCCCCATAGAATAGAAAGGATAATTATGACTCACTTTTTTAGAGAGGGCACACTGTTTTGTTCATGATATGAGCTTGCATCATACCCCTCTTATCCCTGTAATGTTTATGTAACAGAAACCCCCCAAAATATTTAAAAAGTAGTCTTTTACTTGGTTTAAGTTGGGGGAAAGGTGGTCAAGGCTTCTGATTCATTAGGGGAAAATTAAGATTAATTTCTAAGAGATATTTATGTTAATACACATGTAAAGAGAGGAGAAAGCATAAAGGTAAAACACCCCGGATTTTGGCCATAGAAAATTTCCTGAGATTTGAGCTCACTGTCTTAGGTACGACTGACCCCATGTGTCATAGGGTGTTTTGATGAGTCATTGGAATGATTCGTAACCAAACTAGTAAGTTTTTGGCTTGATTATACTCTAATTACGAGTGGCTCACTAAGAGCCTTAATGAGATGTTACGAGTCATTAGGTATGATTTTAGGGTGTCTAGTATGTCCTAATTTATGTTCTATGTTGACTACGACTCATATGGTCCTATTACGATTGGTGCCATTAATTCATAAGGAAAATATTGTAGGTTGCCTTAGTGGTACTACCTTGGTTACGGCTCATGGTGATGAGTCGTATGGAGTGGTTACGAGTCAAGGGGTTGACTCATGATCAAAGGCGGCACTTTTCAGCTTTATAAGTTGAGGGCATTATCGACATTTCTCCTCTTAACCAAATAGAAACCCATAACTTATAACCTCTTTTAGGGTGTCATTATCTCTCAAAAACATCTAAGTAACTCCTTATATACTCTTAAATTTTCAAGGTTAAGAACATTTAGGGTTTTCAAAAGGTTGATCAATTAGGGCTCTCAAGGGTGATTTCTCTCCGTACATCTTACAATTACATGCATGTTTCTCTTCCCTCATTGTTAATTTTGTAAAATCATGTGATTTAAAGTATTCTTCATGAGATTATTGTGATGGTTTTGAATGTTTATAAATTTAACAAAGTTTCTCATGGTTTATTTGTGCTTTCCATGCTTTAAATATGGTTTTAAACTTGTGGGTGAATTCTCCGTAGATACATCTAGTTAATTTAATTCTAAATTTATTTCAAATATATGATATATTAATTGCGCTAAAGATTTCAATCTATTTGACTAAATAAGTCCAATAGATTTAAAACTTATTTTTTTCTAAATCAATTATGAAATATTTTTCTCGAATAGCGGTCCTGAATTCAAGTTGATTCTATTTCGACTCTTAGAGAAAAACAATCAAACAGTTCCTAATCATGGTACTTGCGGATTGGATAATCCAGATAATATACAAAAAGAAACTCCAGATATTTGAGATCTTTCTCTTTAAATAATATCTCAATTCCAGTGATGGTTTCATTAGATATCTTACAACTAAAATCCCTCTTCTTTTATCCATTTCCTCCACCAACGCGAACCCCAGTTAGATTTAAGCATGCATAGGCATGGTGAATGAACTAGGGAATTGTGATTATCCCAAACTTGTGACTTTTGAGATGGTTATAACCCCAACCCCATAACGTGAAATTAGTTTTAGTTATGAGAACTGTGAGAATTTGTAAAATTGAACCAGTCTTAAACTTTTTCATGATATAAAAAGGTATTTAAAATACAATGGCATAATTTAATAAACAAAGGGAGTCAGTGTTCGTCAATGTGTATTAATGAACAAAGGGAGTTATTCTCCCTAAGTTAATGGAAATTATTTTGGCATGTTGTTGTTACCTTGCAAGTGTAGTTGGTATGACCATACCAACATTATATGCATTAAACTAGAATGTGGTTTAATGAATGAAAATGTGTGATACTTGTTTTAATTAGTATATAATACATGTTGTGTAGCTGAGTCATAAAGGTAGAGGTCTGAGAGACTGATACTGGGAATCACGTTACCGATGCGGGGGTCAATATGACCAGGGAGGTTTGAGTCTCCCTTATTATTATTTCATAATTAGGGAGGTTTGATTCCTCCATAAATCATTATATAATCGGGTTCTTAAGTCACCGTGGTATATGTTAGAGGATTCGAGTCCCTCGTGTGCACATATATGAATTTTTCTTTGGTTTGTATGGCTACACGTACTGGGGCCCGACCAGAGGGTGAGAGCTGGGGCCCATATAGCCCATGGGTACTATTATATGAAAGTTGAGCTACACAATCCAGCCTAAGGTTTTGAAAAACATGTTTAACCTTTTTTCTCATCCCAACATATGATATATATATATATATATATATATATATATATATATATATATGTTTATGCATTGGATTATATGCATTGGTTTCAAATGATTTTAAATTTTTGATAATATCATTATGTTATCCTTATCCCTAAGTTTCATTCTAGTGCTCACCCTGCTAATCATCTTCGGACGTTGTATCCCCACGTAATATAGTAATTGGTCATACTTTTACTCCTTCTACTCAGTGACTTAAATTTGAGATCAGCTAGTAAGTCAGATTGAAGTGGTAAGCTTTCATTCCTCAGAACACCCTATTTCATGATTATAGTTTCCTTTACATTTTAACTATTTCTTTGGATTTGGTTTTTGGCTATTATTAGGGGCATGTCCCAACACTTTATTGATATTCAGTTTTGGATCATAGTTTAGAAGGCTTTGTTTGGACTACTATGGCTATTTGGCGGTATCGATCGATCAATTTGCTGGTAGTCGGTGGTTTGTTATGGACATGCATTTAAACTTTCTTATACTATTGTACGTTATCTTATTATATGGTCAAAATTCAGTTGGCCTTGGGGTGTGGTGTGTTTTATTTGGTTAGGTATAGGGGTGATCTCCGGTCCACATAGGACTTGAGATACCTCTCACTGCCAGGCCTTGGTTTGGGTCATGACAAAGGTGGTATCAAAGCCTATGTTTGGTGTCATTGGGTGTCCAACAAATCCGTGTCAAGTAAAGTCTCATTTATGGGTATGTAGAGTGTCACACTTATAAGGGAGAAGCTATGAGACATTTAGGATTGCTTACCTTTCTTGTTGTTTTATTTCAAGCTATAGAGTCTAAGGTCTTAAGTCACTATAATTCCTATTTGTTTTCTTTCCAAATAATGCCTCCCAAATGATCTGAAGATCATGGAAACTCCTCTATCCCACTTGAGGACAATGTTGATGAGACACGCCCTTCTTATGGGGTCAGACCTGGTCTAGGGGTTTAGTTCCTGATTGCCCTTTTGGAGTTCCATCGGTCCCCTCTAGTCCTCATCAATCTCCTCAGGTTGATGTGTCGGATGCAAAATTTTGTTAGTCTATTCATATGTTGGCTCACTTGGTAGCTTTTTTATCTGAGCGTGTAGCTTTTGTTAGTCCATTTTCTGAAGCCACAAGGATTGAACAGTTTATGAGATTGAGGTTAAGTTTTCCTGTGTTCACTTATGTTAAGGTTGAGGAGGATTCTCAAGGTTTATCGATGAGATGGATAAGATCCTCTGAGGTGATGCATACTACTAATAAGGAAGGTGAAGAATTTACAGCCTATCAGTTGAAGGATATAGCCTACCAATGGTATAAATAATAGAAATAGTCTAGGGGATATGATGCTAAATCCGCATTGTGGGATGATTTCTCTAGTTCTTGTCTAGACCACTTCTTTTCTTGGGAGATGAGGGAGGCAAAAGTGAAAGAGTTTGTTAATCTGAAGTAAGGCAGAATGATAGTTAAGAAGTATGCCTTGAAATTCCATTAGTTATCCTGATATAATCCTGAGTTAGTGTCTAGCATGAGGGCTAGAATGAGGAAATTTGCTTATAGGTTGTCCTGTGATTTGATTCTAGAGAGAAAGGTTGCCTTGTTGAACAAAGATATAGACATCTCCAGATTGTTTATGTAATAAGTAGGTAGAGATAAGGGAAAGGTAGAATAAGAAGCTTAGACTTTCTGCTCAGGGTGAAGGTCAATAGCAGAGTGGTAGAGATGGTGGAAAGTAGTCTAAGAAGAAGTGGGGGAGTTCTGGTTCCGACTCTGTGGCTAGTGCTCCTTATCCAAACAGTTGGATGATCATCGTTGTTAGAATGATAGTGAGTTTAAGGCATAGGGTGCCTAATCTCAAGCTGATAGGGCTCAGTCTGCTCCATCATATCCTCCTTGTAGATTTTGCGGGCAGGTGCACTATGGGTTTTATGAAGAAAGGAGGAACAGGTATTTTAAATGTGGTCAGATTGGTCACTTGCAGAGGGATGGACCTTCTAAGGTTGCTTCAGGGGCAGATAAGATTCATGTTGCCACTTCATCAGCTCCTACACCAAAGGGTGTCGCTTCTGCGTCTAGTACCGACCCTAGATGATATCTCTTGTATGCCCTTGCTACCTACCAGGACTCAGATACATACCACCTTGTCGTCACTGGTATGTTATGACTTTTTTTCTTGTGATGTGTATTTCTTGTTTTATCCGAGGTCTACTCTTTCTTGTGTGACCCCATTTGTGGCTGTGCATTTTGATTTTGGTCTTGAGTTTATCCCCTATCCCTTTTTTGTTTCAACCCCAGTAGGTGACTCTGTGGTTTCCAGAAGAGTCTATAGGGTTTGTATGGTGTCTATTGGTGGAAGAGAAACTCTAGTAGATATGATAGAGTTAGACATGGTTGATTTTTATGTCATATTGGGGATTGATTAGTTTTATTCATGCTATTCCTCCTTAGATTGTCGAACCCTTAAGGTCATGTTTAAATTCTCTAATGAGCTAGTCATTCAGTAGGAAGGGGATTCTCTAGTGCCTAAGGGAAGATTCATATCATATATCAGAGCCCGAAAGTTGATTTCCAAGGGATGTCTTTATCATTTGGTCCAAGTTAAGGATTCTAACTCCGAGGGTCCTTCATTGACATTCTTTCCCATGGTTAAGGAATCTCCCGAGGTTTTTTCTGATGATCTTCCTAGTGCTACTCCTAATAGGGAGATTGATTTTGGGATTGACCTTGTTCTGAACACTCGTCCTATCTTTATCCCTCCCTATAGAATGACTTTGGCTAAGTCGAAGGAGCTTAAGAAGCAATTGAAAGACTTCCTTGACAAGTGTTTTTTCCATCCTAGTGTGTCATTGTGGGGTGATCTTATTTTGTTCGTACATAAGAAGGATGGTTCCCTTCAAATGTGCATCGATTACTAACACAACCTAAATCGAGGCCTTTTCGTAATGGGCAATCCCATGGATAACCAGGACTGGAGACCACTCCTAATACCCGACCAAACGAACCATCGTATATAAATATACCCAGAGTCGGATGTACTCTGAAGATATGAAAAGATAGTGTAATGCACGATCCAAGACTTTAGGATAGGTCCATAGCCATGATCATCCAAAGCAAGTCCAACCATCGAATATCCAACTAATAACCAAGCCAAACCATAAATCAAAACCAAGACAATAATCCCATGTATATATATATATATATATAACATAATCAAACCATACCCAATTCCACAGTTGTCGATACAAAGCCTCTAGACCAAACCAAAGAGTACCTAGTCGGGATATGCCCCTGACCATAGCCAAAAACCAAAGTCTATGAAAATAAAAAAGTATATAAAGTAATCCATGACATGAAATAGATGATTTTCGAACTATGGAGGCTCACTACTTCAATCCAGCACCAACTATTCCTGAATTCGATCAATGAGCAGGAAAGTAGTATGGCTGGTTCCTGCATCATTTGGGGATACAGCCGCCAAAGACAGGTTAGCGGGTGAATGCTAGCATGCACTCAGGATAAAGATAAAATAATGCCAACACTTAAAATTAAGTAAACAAACGACCATAAGCTAACCCATGAGCTGGTACTTGCTGTAAGCACTGAGTAAACTGATAGTAAAAGACATATACAGAGAATAACGGATAACGCCATAAGGTTTTAAAATATTAAAACACGGTTAAATCATAAATATGAATGTTTGAAAACAAACTGAAAAGACTGATAAAATAATTGACAAACTGACTAACTTTCTAGATGTCTGAAAATCCTCTAACTGACTGACCGGGGAGTTGATGGGACAAACCCCCAACTAACTCCAAACTAACTCAAAAAGAGAAATACTAAAATACTGAATGAAGATAAACTTTTCCTCAAAATAAAAGGACTCACCATTACTGTTGATGCTAAAGTGCTGAACTCATCTAAGCACGGTTAGGAAACTATGCGTCCGAACCTATGATATAAGACATCATAGAGAGAAGAAAGTATGTGGTTAGTACTTTGAATATACTGGTATATGATATGAGGTCGGGCTTAAATGCATAGGTTCATGTGCATGAAATACTGACTGGATGAATAGCATGAGATAATGACTAAATGAATAACATGAGATATCTGATGCCTAATACGTGTGAAAGCTGTAAAATATGAGAATGCATGACCAAGCAAATAATATGATACTGAAGTAGTCTATAAACTAAAATACTAAAATCTGGTAATTGAATAACTGATAAACTATATGCTATGGTCACGTAAACCTGAACTGATATCTGTACTGGATATTGAAATAAGACTGTGGGAGGTATCATCTAACCAGCATGCCCCAATTTGACCTAATCGGGGTCCAACCTGTAACCCCAGTTGGAAGGGTGTCAATTTCGTGCCATGGGTACTAACAATGGCTATGTGGATCCACTAAACTAATGTCTTGAAAGACTAGTAAGTCACCCTTATCTAACAGATGCTCTAATGAGATATGTGTTACCCTCAACTGGAAGGTAAACACTTTATCAATGCTCAACTAGTAGGTTGATGTCTCTAACTTACACTGGCTATGTAGTTCTAGAGCTAACAGGCTGCTACTAAAGGTCACACCCTCTACTGGTAGGTGAGCCCCCATCCCTGAGTTTGATCGATGCTAAATCCTACTCCCAATTGAACTGACACTGATTACTAGGCTGAACTAAGCTTAACTGAAATAACAACTGACCATAATAATTGACCAAACGTAATACTCATGGTTTATCTGAATTTGTTTTGCCTATATTGAGACTATGTAAACAGCTAAGTTTCAGGTACTCATAACCCCTAGCACTGAATGGAAATAACAATAAGGACATATTAAAGCTTTGAAACCATGGTAAAGGATCATTGTTCAAAATTCAACATTTAGGCATTTCATCAAACACGTGTGGGGTTATGATCTTAAGCATAGGAAAGGGTAAAGAATGTCAAAATACCATAGTTACAACACAAACCATGAATTAGGGATTTAACATGAAAATTTTATGCTTCAAACGTGTAAGGGATACTTTCCAACGAAAAATACTTTTAAGTATCATGTATAATCAAAATTCATAAAAGCTTCATGGAGATAACTCATTATACACATGCAATTTCATGATTTAAAACATAAAAATGGATTCTTCGACTCCATGGGTTGAAATGGCCTATGGATGAACATCCAACATACCTTAGACCTTACATCTCGAAAGAGAAACACAAATATTTTAGCTTCCTTGAAGGTTCTTGGATTGGGATCTTGATTTCTTGATTTTCCTGAAGAAAATATAATTGAATTTGATATTCTTTGGAGAGGGTTGTGGTTTCTTTGATAGAAAATTGGAGAAGAATAGGCAAATAACGCCTAAATTTCTAATATAAGTTGGGTTATGAAAACTTGGATTGGGGGGAAAAGATGCTACTGCCCCTCAGACATTTGAATTCATAACTAAAATATAATTTAACTGGGAACCATGATGCACCAAGAAGATCTATTTACCCACCGCGATGTTCCACTATCGCAGTGAGGTTCTGGAATTGAAATCCAAATACATGCTCTTTACACCTCTGAACATGAATTAACTCAAAAACTTATGTCTCGGGGCTGGGAAGGCCAGTTTAAAAATCCTCGAAGTTAAAAGGCCAAAAATAAGACTAAGTCACCAATACTTAGTAAAATTTTCAGGTTCTAAGCCTCTTATGTAAACACTATGAGTTGATCTGAGCTATAAAAAGTATGGGGTATTACAATATCTCCCCCTTGGGAACAATCGTCCTCGAATGAGACTAATTAAGTTGAGAGTATTGAAAGAGCTGAGATTAGATACTGAACATGCATAATTGAAAACATGATTACATGATAGGTCTGAAACATGATACATGACTGAATATCATGGACTGAACTGATTCCTTGGATATATGCAATGATGAGAGTGGTTATAAGGCTGAGGTAGAATTGAAAGAGTCAACTTCTGAGTAACCATTAACTCAAGCTAGATTTTCTTTCATGAACAAGAGATGAGAGGTTTAAGACATGAAAACTTAGGATGTTAAAACATCTCCCCCTTGGTATAGTTCGTCCCCGAAATGATACTGACTTGGCCAAAATACTAAGGAAAGACTGAGATAATACGAATCAGGAATGAATACCTGGATCTGAATCATGACGCATGAACTGAACTGAATTCGCAAATTACTCAAAGAGCACACATAAAATTTCAACTAACAATGACATATATTAAGAACTTGGACTCAATCTTACTCCACACTGATAACCTCAGACCAAACAAGTATACAACAATCTTTTCCCAAACATGAAACATTTATTCTCTCCTATCTAAACATCTGTTCATCACTACTACTATTTCCTAAGGAGAGGTTATTAAAAGGTTAGATCATGAGGACCTAAAGTATGAAAGAATACTATGCATAACTTGGACGCTTAACAGAGGCCTGATAAATAGAGTATCCATAACCTGGATTCATTACAGAGGCAAAATTGAGGATATACATGACATAATCTAATGTTTGCTGATCATTAATAAAGTTGCATAAGTACTGGAATTGAGCATACTGTAAAGCATGAGTACATTAGTCATGAGCTACATAACCTGAGTTTGAAGTTCATAAATTTATGGAACATGTTTTGTACTGCTGAGTGAACTGGAACTGCTCATACTAGGGATTAGGAGAGTACATGATTTACTCTAAGGTGCATGAATATGAGCTATGATCATAGAGTTGACATACATAGCATGAGTAGGTATTGTGAGAACTGAAGAAAAAAATACTAAAATAAAAATAGGTTGGGGATCGTCCTCCCTTACTACCATTCAATAACGTACTGGCATCACTACTGAAATTTGAGAGACTTACTTGGTTACTTATTCTATCATCTCCCTCTTACCTATAAGCCATCACTCTATATCTGTGGGATCCTTTTGATAAACTCTGAACTGGACTACAACATCCAATATTCAAACTTAGATCCTAACACGTAACATGGATATCCTCAAACCTTTAATGAACCACACTAACTTACTTCATCGCCTACTAATATCACATCTCTAAATCATACCCACAACATCATACTTAATTTTGAATCAATAAATATAATATTCTTACATACATATTTCAAGACTTCTAGTGCAGCGATCATACAACTAACCCCATGGATACATAATCCACCAAATTTTAATAACACTATTCCCAGTTTACTGCTGCTAAACTTCTAGGTTCATGCTTCTAACTCTAGGTCATATGCTATCATAGGATTCTGAGAAGGGATTTGAAAACTCACCTGACCTCGAAGCAATGAGGTACTACCCCTCCATTCGATGACTAGTTCATTAGGAAACTAAAATTGAATGACTTTATTTCTGCTATCGAGTGAGGCATAACATAAGTGAATCTAAACCATATCGAGAATGATATCAAAATTGGTAATCTCTAACTCTTCAAGATCTACTAAAGTGACTTTCTGGGATATTATGATCGGATAGTTCTAATATACCTACCTAGCTACAATAGAGACACCTACTAGGGTAGACATTAAGAAGGGTTCTGCTAAAGATTCAAGACTGATATCAAAATCGATTGCTATATACGGGGTTACAAAAGAAGGTGAAGCTCTGGGTTATAATAAAACATGCACATGAAGATGAAGGCCTGTAATATACCCGTAATCACATTAGTATAGCTTTCCTAATTGTGTTGGGGCTGGAGTGTATAAATTCTTTTTTGGTGTTGATCACTGGTGGTACTAGAAGTGGTGCCTTACTAAGTCAGGAAACCTGTTGGAACAGAAGGACGATTGGACTGGACCTATTGGCACAAATCTCTTCCCCTCTGAGTCACTGTTGGACACTCTCTAACTCTGTGACCTAGCTTTTCCTACCCAAAACACATACCACTGCCAGCCTTACACACACCCTGATGATTCCTACCATATTTTTGGCAAAGTGGATTAGTATGACCACTGTTTACACTAACCTGGGACTTTGAGCCTAGTGTTTTATCCTAATTGTCATTCCTGAACTTTGGCACTGGCGCCTTAGCTGAAGAAGGAGATGGGGCTAAGAATTTTTGATAGAATTAGGAGCAGTTACTACCCTCTAATCTTGGCTTAAAACTACTTGTTATAGCTTTTTTATTTTCTCTCTCTCTTTCTTTCTATACTTCTCCCCCTCACTCTGCTGATTATGAACCCTAAGCCTAGATAGGACAACAACCTGCTGATTATTCTAAGAAACTACTGAATAAGCTAAGGTAGTGAAGGTACCTCTGACCTCAGCGTGAGAGACGTGCTCATTTAGGAGATCTTCTTGAACAGGCAAAGGTGCAGGATGATTGTTATTCCTCCATCTGTTGTTATTTCTGGGAGACATTTTCTGTACACAAAAGGAAGAATGACTTAGAAAGAGAGTTTAAATAGAACACCATGCTCTTTCGCACAATATGAATACTGAAAGAAGGGAAACTTTTTCTAAAATATCTTATAGCCACTTGTCCATAACTATAGCGCGCTTCACACCCATGCACAAGACTCTACTCAACATAGATTTTTAGACTCCCTAGGAAACTGTAAAACCTTAGGCTCTGATATCAAGTTTTGTCACGACCCAAGGCTACCCCCTAGTTGCGATAACGGTGCTTATGGTCACAAGTGACCACAAGCTAACCTATAAGCTGGTACCTGTTGTGAGTACTGAGTAAACTGATAATAAAAGACATATACAGAAAATAACTGATAACACCATAAGGTTTAAAATATTGAAATACGGATAATCATAAATCTAAACGTTTGAAAACATACTTAAAAGACAGATAAAATAGCTGATAAATTGACTAACTGTCTGAATAGCTGAAAAGCCTCAAACAGACTGACTAGGGAGCTGATGGGACAAACCCCCAACTAACTCCAAACTAACTCATGTAGAGAAATACTAAAATACTGAATGAAGATAAACTTGTCCTCGAAAGATGAGGACTCACCACTGCTGTTGTTGGTGAAGTGTTTAACTTATCTAAGCGCAGTTAAGAAATTTTGTGTTCGAACCTATGATATAAGACGTCATAGCGCAAAAAAAGTATGTGATCAGTACTTTAAATATACTGGTATATGAGATGAGGTCAAGCTGAAATGCATAGGTTCATGTGCATGAAATACTGCTAATAGAATAGCATGAGATAATGATTGATTGAATAACATGAGATATCTACTGCATAATACGCGTGAAAGCGGTAAAATCTGAGAATGTATGACCAAGCATATAACATAATTCTGAAGTAGCCTGTTAACTAAAATACTAAAATTTGGTAACTAAATAACTGATAAACTATATGTTATGGTCATGTAAACCTAAACTGATATCTGTACTGGATACCGAAATAAGACTGTGGGAGGTATCATCTAACCGACATGCCCCAATCTAAGCTAATCGGGATCCAACCTGTAACCCCAGTTGGAAGAGTGTCAGTACCATGTCATGGGTACTAACAATGGTTGTGTAGATCTACTAAACTAATTTCCTAAAGGACTAATGAGTCATCCTCATCTGGCAGGTGCTCTAATGAGATATGTGTTACCCTCAACTGGAAGGTAAACACTTTATCAACCCTCAACGAGCAGGTTGACATCTCTAACCTACACTGGCTACGTAGTTCTAGAACTAACAGGCTGCTACTAAAGGTCACACCCTCTACTGGTAGGTGAGCCCCCATCCCTGAGTTTGATCGGTGCTAAATCCTACTCCCAAATGAACTGACACTGATTACTAGGTTGAATTAAGCTTAACTAAAATAATAACTGCTGAATGATAATGCTCATGGTTTATCTAAAACCATTTTGCAAATACTGAGACTATCTAAACAACTAGGTTTCGGGTATTCATAACCCCCAGCATTGAATGAAAATAATAAAAAGGACATATTAAAGCTTTAAAACCATGGTAAAGGATCATTGTTCAAAATTCAACACTTAGTCATTTCATCAAACACATGTGGGGTTATGATCTCAAACATGGGAAAGGGTAAAGCATGTGAAATTACCATAGTTACAACACGAACCATGAATTAGGGATCTAACATGGAAATTTCATACTTCAAACATGTAAGGGCTACTTTCCAACGAAAAACACTTGTAAACATCATGTATAATCGAAATTCATAAAAGCTTCATGGAGATAACTTATTATAAATGTGTAAGTTCATGATTTAAAACATAATGTTTGAAACACATTAAAACATGCCTTTAGTGGAACTAACAATGAGGGAAGAGTACATCCTTATAGAAGAAGATTCCAGAGAGAAACTTGACTATCGATCCCTTTGAAGAACACTTGTAAAAACCCTAGTCTCCAATCTTCAAGAGAGAGTTTGATAGAGTATTTGGGATGTTTTTATTCTTCAAAATATGTTATGAAAGGCCACCAAGGGTTATATATGTGGGGACATAAGGGTTTTGGGGGTGGGAAATATTTGGACTACCCCTGACTTAAAAGCTGAAAATCAACTCCCAGGTGGGTATGACCCAACCCCTTAACTTGTATTCTAGGGTACGAGTGGTACCCTAAGTCATACCCTACCCTTCTCCATGGTCCCCTATACCGACCAACATATGACCACACAACCCTAACTCGTACCTTGGGGTATGAATGGTACCCACAAAATATACCTTAGACAGTTTCAATAAGTCCACACCTAAGGCATCATACGACTTGGCATCATACACCTCGTATCTAATTATACGACTAACATGATGTTGAGCCATATCTTTGACAGTAACCAAAACAAACCTACTACCCAACATATGAGTGAGCCATCCCCAAACTGTATCTTAGGGTATGATTGGTACCCATGAATTGTACCATGGACAGAATGTCCAAAACCCATGAATTTTTGCAAGGGCTAAGGTTTAGGGTGCTTCATTTCCCCCCACTTAGGATCATTCATCGTCGAATGACGGGTAAGGGTGAGAACAAACACAAGATATCAAATTAACACCCATCAAACTTCCCTGCAACCAAATTAGAAAACGAAGACATAAGTCCCAAGCACGATTTATTCCCAAACACCTCCATTCCGACCTCTGACTATGTTAGAAAAAATATATACAAGAGAAAGCATTCCTTTCCCTTAACCAAGTTAGAAAACCAATATGAGTCGAAGAACACATACCTTACGCATGAGTTTCTGGAATAAAGAACCAACTTGGATACTTGGACTCCATGTCCCCTTCTGCATCCAAATGGCTTTCACCAAAGCCACACTTTTTGTTTGTAATAGGCAAACTTGCCACCCCAATATCCTTACTGGGACCTCCTTAAGGAACAAAGGATCTGGGATACCAATACCACCCAAAAGAAACAACCAACGAAGGTCCTTCCATACTTTAACTTCATACAACCATATGGAATATCAGGTGAATGGAACTTATGCAAGAGAGCAAGTCCAATTCAACTTAGAATTTCCCAGAGACATACCACTAGGAGAGCTTAAGTCTAGCTATACACCACCCCTATGTTCAAGCCTATCTAAAACTAAAAGGTGTTAACTTACGACACCGAGCTCTACTTGTTACATCTATCTGAAAACACTACTCTGCTCCATCACCATTATAATATGAAAACCATAAGTAAAAGACATGGGAAAACCATAACCAACCATTATAACCAAAAAACCCAACATATAGTTGGAAACCCAAAACCATAATACAATTATACCATGAAAACAATTCATAAATCATGCCTTCCTAAGACTTAAATACCCAATACAACTACTGATATATCTACCAATCACAACATTCAAGCCTACCGCCTATATACTCGCGGTATGATCTATCCTTCCAATAGCTAAGCAACCTCTATCATTTTCATAAAGGTTTCCACCTCTTACTCCCCTCCTGACCATTTCTCATGACAACAACCTCACCTTACACTTAAAACCTTCTCTAGTAGTCACTCTAGACTCTCTCCCACTTAGGGACTTCTACATTCCTCATTTTTAAAACATCACTATACTTTTTGAGCCACTACCACCCTAATCATAGGAAGGGTCATTAAGGAACCAAATTACAAGAATTATCTATGCCACCCTAGCAAGACCCACAAAATAAGACCCGACATCATAAGCACTAAGTACTTTATAAAAACCACCTAGACCATAATGAAGAACCATCCCGACATAGCCATACCATAAAAGGAATCCTTAGGGCTGTACACCGAAAGAAATACTACCGCATATACCATAGGTAACATAACATGAGGTCAAGCCTCATATCAAGGGAACAAGGCGAATACAGAATGTGAACATTAGGCATAAGCACTATAAGAATATTGTAAACACTACAAGAGTACTCTCTTAGCTTATATTGAAGAGAATCACTATAATATTCAACTCGGACTTTCCTAAGAGTCCACCGCTAAAAGAAAATTTTAGATTAATCCTCGACTTTCATCCCATGACACCAATAAGAACAATATTCTGGTCTATTGGGTCTCACCAAGGATGTACAGTAGTAACACTTGGTTTTCTTATAACCAAAACCTTATTCATCCATATGCTACTTGGAACCTAATATAGTCACACAAACTCTATGATCTAACCCATCCAATGATTAGAACCCCAATCCATCCGTTCAACCTGAACCTCCATTCTATAAGTCACAACTTTTCCACTATTGTGTTCCCTAAACCATCAACCTTACCCATTCTACATACCTCATCTAACCTACCAATTTACCGACCCAATTCTCACATTATTATCCCCAATCTAACATACTCCCTTTACTAAGATCAAGAATTTAGGTTTGATCCTAGTATCTATCAACCACCATATACTACCACCAAAGTACCCCATATAATATATGCACATCCAAAAAATGTATATAGGATCCACCCCACAAGGAGGACACCCTAATTTTCTTATTTACCAACCGACCACCTATGCATTGCCAGGAGAAACCATCCCCTTAAGTATGCAAAAATAAAAGCACTTCATAAGGAAATACTGGAACTGATGAAACCTTTATCTAAGAGATCCCTTAATTTTCCCCATACACTCTTTTAACTCAAATAGACCCATTCTATAAAGAAAAAATAGAAATGGGACAAGTGTCTAAAATAAGACCAATCTCAAACTCAACCTTCCGATTGGAAAGACACCATGAGGGTCATCATAAAGGACCCTTAGAAATATATGTATCACCAAAAGCTAAATGAAAAGAAAAACCTTTCCAGTTAGAACCTTTAACCCGGACCAAATGATAAAGACACATCTTAGAAACCAATCTCTGAGTTCTAAGATATAATGTAACCTTTCCCTTAATAGCTAGGGAATAAAACCATCCTCCCACTCCATAATCGACTTACCATAGATCCTAAAGATAACCTATCTAGACCCAATAATTTAACATTGTACAGCACGAGTATAACCAATCCATTCACCAATAATATCAAAATCCACCATATACAAGTCAAACCAATCCACAAGGACCAACAGATACCATACATCCCATAGACTCTTTACCAATAATAAAGTCACTTACTGGGGTAGAAATAGAAAAAGAGTCTGAAACAACCTTAGGGCTAAAACCAAAACACACAACCACAAATAAGGTCACGAAAGAGAGAGGGAACCCCAGACCAAGTAACTAATACTCATAACAAAAAAAGAGTTTTCAACATACTAGTGTCAGTATCAGGACATACCTCAGATAGTAAGGGCATTGAAATGATCCCGACCAGTGTCGAAGCTGGAAGCAACACCCCTTGGTGCATGAGTTAGAAAAGTAGAAACTGGTATCCTATTTCCCTAATGGCAATCCTTATGGGACACTCCCGTTGTGTATAACTCAACTGACCAGAATAAAATATTGATTCCTCTCCTTATAGAAATAACCATGGTGCAACTAACTGTAAAGTAAGCAGGGAGGATATCGTGGGGTTGACTGAACTCTACTAGCCTAAAAATAATATTTACCAGAAGACTGAGGATAAGAGACACTAATAACCATATAGGAACTCCCTATATTCCCTTGGTTAAAGTACTGTGCACCATTCCTACCAAAAATGATTTAAACCCTCCCTAGTCTGAACATTAAAATTTCTTGCTTTGTCTCTTTCTCGACCTTGACTAATTCTTTCTCACAAAACTAAGATCAGACTGGCGTGACAGAGACATCACTATCTGGGCTAATAAATGGATAGAACGTCGAAACTCAGCATTGTTAATCTATAATTAAGATAACTGAGCATGAGTTCCACCTTCCGAAATAGAGCCAACGGAGACCAGTGGAACTCTATGGGAAAACCTAAAAACTGTGACCCTTGACCTAGTCTGTGCCCCATGATTTGGACTAGATCTATTTATGTCTTCCTCAAGCGGGACGGGTAAGTTTCCATGAACTTTAGATTGTTGAAACGACATGATCTAAAAGATGAACCAAAAAAATATTTAGGGAAGAGTTCAAGACCTTAGACACCATAGCCCAAAAGTAGAATAAAAAGAAAGTGAAACATTACTAAATGCCTCGTAGCCTCCTAATTATAAGTGTAGTGCACAACACACCCATAAGCAAGAGTCTACTCGACATTGCTTTATAGACACCCCATGACACCGAAACCTAGGCTCTTATACCAACTTGACATAGCCCAAACTGGGACCTTATTATAATAAGCAATCCCAAGTCCAACTAGGATTGAAGACCACCCCCGATACCCGACCAAACCAACTATCAGGCATAAATATACCCAGATTTAGATGAAATTTAAACATATAACAAGATAGAGTAATGCATGATCTAAGAATTTGGGATAGGTCCATATCTATGACTAACCCAAGCAAGTTCAACCATCCAATATCCAACTAATAACCAAGCCAAAACCATAAACCAAAACCAACACAATAATCCAATATATATGTATATATATATATATATATATATATATATATATATATATATATATAAAGATAACATAATCAAACTATACCCAAATCCACAGTTGTCCATACAAAGCCTCTAAACCAAACCAAAGAGTACTTAGGAAAAGGATAAAATAATTCCAACCTTTAAAACCAATTAAACCAACCATATGCATATAAACCATACACATATTTATAACCATGCTGGGAAAGGGAATAGATTTTAGCATGCCTTTAAAACCATTAACCTGGTATGTGTTGCTTAAACATCATAATCCACCCACAAGGCTATATAGGTCCATTGTAACCCCCTAAATGGGCCCCGATACATGTAGCTTCACAAATTAGATATACCATAAGAGTAGTGGATTCTCAAGTACCCTTCACTCTCTATGATAAAATATACAAATGTACTTAGAGGATCCCCATGTACCCCAAAAGTAACATATCTGAGGTCGCTATGACCTATCCTTATGTCGGCAAACATGAGTTTCCAGCATTCGTCCCTTAGACTCTAACCTTCATGGTTATCTATCACACCCCGCCATTTTTGCCCAATTAAAACTATTACCATATAACTAAAACAATAATTTCATTTATTATCAATCAAGGTTGTTACAAGAAGTATCATCATACCGACTATAGCTTGCAATTAATTTCCTTAGCCAACCTTAGGGGATTCCCATTTACCCCATTGGATAAATTATTAATTTTACTTGGAGGATTACCATGTACCCTACAAGTACATCACTATTAAGCTTACTTGGGGGATTCTCGTGTACCCCATAAGTATTTCATTATTAAGCTTTGCTTGGGGGATTCCCTTTTACCTAAAAAGACATTCAACATTCAAACCAATTTTATTATTTTATTCACTTGAGGGATTCTTGTGTACCTTGCAAGGTTTTTATTCAAATCGATTTCATAGCCATCAAGGTTTTACCATTTAACCACTCTAAACCATTCACACTATTCATACCATTTGAAAACTATTCCAAAACCTTTAAACCATTTATATCATTCAAACTATTTAAACCATGCAAAGCCATCCAAATCCATTTAAGGTTCCATTACCAAATCATACCATGCAATAGTTCCAACAAATGTTCAACAATAGTGTAAAAACATTCTCTTTGGCATTTTATCAAACATGTTGAGGGCATACCTTTACCAAGACCAAAACCTAAGTATAAACCATCAAATTTAGGGTTACTCATGACCCATTTATTAAAATATAGCCAACAAGTACCCACATATGCAAACCATCACCAAAAATATATTACAACATAATTTAAACTAAGAGTAAACAATACTCAACAATACATACCAAAACCTTCAATAATGGTTTTCAAAACCACTATTCGTGAATCATAATTAATGTTTAAAACATATTAAAATATGTATTTAGTCATAACTAATAATGAGGGAAGAGGACATGCCTTAGACAAGAAGATTTTGGAGAGAAACTTGACTCTTGAGCCCTTCAAAGAACACTTGTAAAAACCCTAGCCTCTAATCTTCAACAGAGAGTTTGAGAGAGTATTTGAAGTGTTTTTATTCTTAAAATATGTAATGAAAGGCCACCAATGGTTATATAGCATGGGTACATAAGGGTTTTAGGGGTGTAAAATGTCTAGACTACCCCGACTTAAAAGCTAAAAATTAACTCCAGGTGGGTACGACCCAACCCCCTAACCCATATCCTAGGGTACGAGTGGTACCGTAACTCATACCCTACACTTCACTACGGTCCCCTATACTGACCGACATACGACCACACAACCCTAACTCATACCTTAGGGTATCAATGGTACCCACAAACCCTTCCCACAAATTATACCTTAGACAATTTCAATAAGTCCACACTTAAGGCATATATGACTTGGCATCATACACCTCATATCCAATCATATGACTAGCATGATATTGAATTGTAACTTTGATAATAACCAAGATAAACCTACTTTCCAATATATGAGTAAACCATCCTTAAGTTGTATCTTCGGGAATGATTGGTACCCATGAGTCGTAGTATGGATAGAATATCCAAAACCTATGAATTTTTTCAAGGGACAAGGTTTAAGGTGTTTAATTACCGTCAGTTGAATAAGGTTATGATTAAGAATAAGTATCCTCTTCCCAAGATTGATGATTTGTTTGTCCAACTTTAGGGTGCTAGATGTTTCTATAAGATTGATCTCAGGTCAAGTTATCATCAGCTAAAGATTAGGGAGGTGGACATTCTTAAGACTCCCTTCTAAAATTGATATGCTCATTATGAATTCTTAGTTATGTCTTTGGTTTGACTAATGCCTTGGTGACATTCATGGACTTGAGAAATAAGTTCTTCCATTAGTTTCTTGCTTTGTTTGTTATTATATTTATAAATGATATTCTGGTGTATTCCAAGAGTAAGGCATATCATGCTAATCACCTCTGTATCGTGTAACAACCCTTGAAATATCAGCATTTGTATGCTAAATTTTCAAAGTGCAAATTCTTGTTGAAGGCTATTACTTTTTAGGGCCATGTTATTTCTAGTGAAGGGATCATGGTGGATCTGCAGATAGTTATAGTGGTTAAAAAGTGGCATATGCTCATGACTCTAACTGATATTTAGAGCTTCTTAGATTTAACCAGATACTATAGAAGATTTGTAGAGAGTTTCTCAACTATAGCTTCCCCATTGACTAAGTTGACCTAGAAGAAGGTGAAGTTCTTATAGTCTGATACTTGTGAGGGTAGTTTTGAGAAGTTGAAAGATAAGTTGACTTCAGCTTCAGTTTTGACTCTGCCCGAGGGTGCTGGTGGTTTTGTTGTCTATTATGATGTATCCCATATAGGGATTGGTTGTGTGTTGATGTAGCATGGCAGGGTGGTGGCCTATACTTCTAGGCAATTAAAAGTTCATGAGAAGAATTATCGAAATCATGACTTGGAGTTGTTGGTTGTGGTGTTTGAATTGAAGATTTGGCATCACTATTTGTATTGAGTCTATGTAGATATCATTTTTTATCATAAAAGTCTGTAATATGTGCTCACCTAGAAAGAATTGAATCTCAGGCAGAGGAGGTAGCTTGAGTTACTAAAAGTCTACCACTTAATTCTCCACTATCACCCAGATAAAGCTAATGTTGTTGTTGATGCTCTTAGCAATTATCCATAGAGAGTCTAGCTTATGTGGATGAGGATAAGCAGAAGTTGGTGAAATATATTCACCATTTGGCTAACTTTGAAGTTCATCTCTTCTACTTTGAGGATATTGGGTGTTTGTGCAAGAGGTGATAAAGTCACCCCTTGTTGCTGAAATAAAGGAGATGCAGGTATTAAATCCCATCTTAATAAAGATTAAGGGAGATGTGGGTCAACAAATAGTTGTAGCTTTTGAGATCGGTGGTCGTGGGTCAACCAAGAAAGATTATGCATTACTGATGTAGATGGGTTGAGTGAGAGGATCTTGGCAGAGGCCCATGGGTCTCATTATGTCATTAATCCTGGTTTAATGAAGTTTTATCATGATCTAAAGAAGATTTATTGGTGGAACAATTTGAAGTGATATATGGCCAATTTTATAGCTAAATGCATGATGTACCAATAAGTGAAGATTGAGCACTTGAGGTGGGTTGACTCAAGAGATCAAACTGTCGGTGTGGAAATAAGAGATAATTAATATGGATCTCATCACCAGTCTTCCTCAATCTTAGAATTAGTTTGATCCGATTTGGGTCATCATGGATAGGATGACTAATTTTGCTCGCTTCTTGCTAGTAAGGACTAATTATTCAGCAGCAGATTATGCATAGTTGTTCCTCCAAAAGATTGTGAAGTTGCATCGGGCGCCTATTTCTATTATGTCAGATCACGTTACTCAGTTCTCATTGCATTTTTGGCATTTATTTTAGAGAAGTTTAGGAACTAAGGTGAGTCTTAGTACTGCTTTTCACCCACAATCGGATGGGCAAGAAGAAAGGACTATTCAGATATTAAAAGATATGCTTTGAGCTTGCGTGATTGACTATGGTGGTTGTTGGGTTGACCATTTGACTCTTATAGAGTTTGTGTATAATAATAGCTACCACTCTAGTATTTGGATGGCTCTGTTTAAGGCATTATATGGTAGGCGGAGTAGGTCTCCCACTAGGTTGTTTGAGGTTAGTGAGGCAGAGATATTTGGCCCAAATTTGGTTCACCAAGCGATGGAGAATGTGAAGGTGATGCTGGATATACATAAAGCTGCCCAAAGCCACCAAAAGTCCTATGTGGATATGAGGAATAGGGAGTTAGAGTTTGATGTTGGCGATTGGGTGTTCTTGAAGGTATCTCTCATGAAGGGAGTAATGCGGTTTGGGAAGAAGGGAAAGCTCAGTCCCTGATATATTGGCTCATACTTGGTCTTGAAGAGGGTTGGTAATGTTACATATGAGTTGGAATTGCCTCCTAGTTTAAGCTCTATCCATTCGGTATTTTATGTTTTGATATCAAGAAAGTGTGTGGGTGATCCTTCTATGGTTATTCTTGTAAAGGAGGTGGTATTTTGGATTCCATATCATTTGAGAAAGTCCCAATTGAAATTTTGGATCAAAAAGTTTGACGGTTACGGATAAAGGACGTAGGTTCAGTAAAGGTTCTATGGAGGAACCATAAAGTTGAAGAGGCTATTTAAGAAGCCGAAGAGGATATGAAGTTCAAGTATCAATTCTTGTTTTTCTCTCTGGATAATCGTGTGAAAGATATATGGTTTTGTTTTTTAACTTTATTAAAAGAAAGAGTGATTTCCTTAGTGTCTTTATTTTCTGAGTTTGTTAAAGGTAAGAGTAGAGGTATATTCAGTCAAATCGTATAGCAATAGTCTTGTCCCCTTATTCGAGGATGAATGATCCAAGTGAGGGAATTGAAATACCCCAAATTTTATCCCTTGAAAATTTCCTGAGCTTTAAGCTCATTTCCCTGGGGACGATTGGACCCCATAAGTTGTAGGGTGTCTTAACGAGTTGTTGGGATGAGTCGTAACCAAACCAGTAAGCTTGTGGCTTGATTCTACTCTGACTACGAGTGGCTCATTAAGAGCCTTAATGAGATGTTATGATTCATTAGGTGTAATTGTAGGGTGTCCAGTGTATGTCCTAATTTATGTTTTGTATTAACTACAACTCCTACGTATCGTAGGGTCCTATTACGATTGGTAACATTGAGTCATAAGGATAACAGTATAGGGTGCCTTGGTGGTACTGCGTTGGTTACGACTCGTTATGATGAGTCTTAAGGGGTGGTTACGAGTCAAGGGGTTGAGTCGTAATCAAAGGCTACTTTTTAGATTTTTAAGTTGAGGGCATTCTAGACATTTCCCCTCTTAACCAAATAGAAACTAACGACTTATAAATTTGTTTAGGGTGTCATTATCCCTCAGAAATATCTAAGTAACTCCTCAAATACTCCCAAATCCTAAAGGTCAAGAACACTTAGGGTTTTCAAAAGGTTGATCAATTAGGGATCTCAAGGGTGATTTCTCTCCGTACATCTTACTTTTACAAGCATGTTACTCTTTCCTCATTGTTAATTTTGTAAAAGTATGTGATTTAAAGTATTGTTCATGAGATTATTATAATGGTTTTTGAAACAGTGGTTGGGGTTTTTTGAAAGTTTATGAATTGAACAAAGCTTATCATGATTTATTTGTGATTTATATGCTATAAATGCGGTTTTAAACTTGTGGATGTATGGGTATGGTGAATGAACTAAAGAATTGTGATTTTCCCAAACCTTTGGCTTTTAAAGTGGTTATAACCCCAACCCTATAATGTAAAATTGGTTTTAGTTATGAGAACTATGGGAATTTGTAAAATTGAACTAGTCTTGAACCATTGCATGATATAAAAAGACATTTGAAATACAATGGTATGATTTAATGAATAAAGAAAGTCATTGTTCCCCAATGTGTATTAATGAACAAAGGGTGTTGTTCTCCCCAAGTTAATGGGAAATATTTTGGCATGTTGTTGTTACCTTGCAAGTATAGTTGGTTTGACAATACCAACATTATATGACTTAATGTGGAACGTGTTTAAATGAATATGAATGTGTGATATTGGTTTTAATTGGGCTATATACGTGTTGTGTAGCTAAGTCGTGAAGGTGGAGGTCCGAGTGACCCATACTGGAAATCGCCTTTACTGACGTGGGGGTCAAAGTGACCAGGAAGGTTTGAGTCTTCCTTATTATTATTTCATGATTAGGGAGGTTCAAGTCCATTGTAAATCATTATATGATCGGGTGAACTTGGTATATGTTGAAGGGTTCGAGTCCCCGATGTGCATATATATGAGAATATTTTTTAGTTCGTGCGGCTACACGTACTGGGTCCCGACCAAGGGGTGAGAGCTGGGGCCCATATAGCCCATGGGTACTATTGTATTATGGTTGAGCTACACAATCCAGGCTATGATTTTGAAAAGCATGTTAACCCTTGTTCCCTATCCCAACAAGTGATATAATATATATATATATACGTTTAAGAATTTGATTATGTGCATTGGTTTTGCATGATTTTAAATTGTTGATCATATCATTATGTTAACCTTATCCCTGAGTTTCATGCTAGATTTCACCATACTAACTATCTTTGGACACTATATCCCCACGCGATGTAGGAATTGGTCATACTTCTACTCCTTCTGCTCAGTGACTTGGATTCGGGATCATCTAGCAAGCCAGAGTAAAGTGGTGAGCTTTTATTCTTCAGAAGATCCCCATTTCATGATTATGGTTTCCTTTACAATTTGACTATTTCTTTGGATTTGGTTTTTGACTATTGTCAGGGGCATGTCCTAACACTTTGTTGATATTCAGCTTTGGATCATAGTTTAGAAGGCTTTTTCTGGACTATTTAGGCTATTGGAAGGCATAGGTCGGTCGGTTGGCCGGTCGCCAGTGGTTGGTTATGGACATGAATTTAAACTTTTTTAGACTATTGTATGTTATCTTGTTATGTGCTCGACATTCAGCCAACCTTGGGGTGTGATGGATTTGATTTGGTTAGGTACAGGGGGTGATCTCCAGTCCACGTGGGACTTGAGATACCCGTCATGGACAGGCCCTGGTTTAGGTCAGACATAAGGGTTCTAGGGTTTTCTTCATTAACTTGTATTTTATTTTAGTTTTATCTATGAATCTATTAATGGTGATTCTTAGTATGACTATGAGTGGCAAAACACCATATTTATAAGTTTCAGTCTATGAAAATTATTTCTTAGCACGTGTGTCCTAATTCTGAAATTTTTAAATAATAAACTATTATGATCCGAACTAACAAACCATGTAGACACCTATGTAGACACCTATGTTATCCTAAGTATATGTCACACAATCAATCTCAAGGATATAATCGGATTGGGAATACAAGTCAACTCACATCTCATTAAAACACACCAGAGAACTCAAGTCTCATTAGCAACCTTATAAATACTCCTGAAGAAGGATTAATTCAATTATTAGCACTTTGGAATCATTTCTTTGGGAATATTAATTGCATTCATCACTTTATGTCACTTCGTTATCAGTTCCTTTACTATTTATTATCACCATGCCATCTAGTGGCATCCGATCCAATCACGTCTTACAACAATATCAGAAGTTAACATCTTTCATATTGCATGAGAAATCAGTAAAGTAGCAATACTGAAATTTAACATCAGCCATATTTATATTACTATAAATAACAATTATGTCCTTCTAAATCTCACAACTAGAACACCATTAGCCTCACAACTAGAAAACAATTATTAACTCGTTATCAACTTATTAAACAACATGAATTTTTAAATCAACACTAATATGTACACACATGCCAAGGGACTTATTTTTGTTCAATTAGTCATGACCTGCAGGGGACAATCTAAGTCCATGTATAGTACTGGTATGGTACCCAATTCCTCATAAATAAGTAATATCAATATTCATATTTGTACCGGCGTGGTACCCAATCCTCCATAACTATATTATGTACATTTTATCAAATTTACACTATCTCTCGGGATACAATACGGTGTACTAAATGTACAAGTGCAATTAAAATCATAAGGCAATTCGATTAAGTTCTTTCATTTATCAATATTTTGGCCCTATCATGGGCATTATTTCAGTAATTCAAAATGATTATCAACAAGTCATTCATGGCATTAATTACTTCAAGGAGTTATCATTATCAAACCAGCCTCTCATAGGCACAATTCAATAATTCATCATTATCACCAATTTAGCCTGTCATGAGCATCCAATAGATAAAGTATCTTTATCGATACCAAAATAAGAATATCATAAAATAAATTAAAATTTAACACATGAGCATACAAGCTACTATTGAGGCCTTAATTAATCATTAATTATTAAAATATTGCTACCTTCTTAAATACCGCAACTTGGGTTCTAATATCACCACCTATAACTAGCACATTCAAGTATATCATTATCCTTTAACTCTTTCCACATCACATAATTCTAATAGGGATTCAGGTCATTTATCCCTAAGATATTACCATGCTCATCAATATTTGACCCTAGCGTATTTCTAGTCATCACATTATCGCACTACATACAACTTAATATCGTTGTAACTCAACTAGATTTATCACTAGGACAACTTAATGACATCATGCTTGCGCACTTTATCCACAAATAATTTTATTTTGGTCACAAAATGCACAGCATCACAGAAGTAACACATAAATCATTCAATAACATAATTTTCAGAATTAAAGTAAAGTTCTTATGTCTTTATCCACCTTAAATCCATGCCTACAGGCCTAGACTTGCTTTCTCCCATCAATTCTAAATTATGAAACTATTAAATAAGATAGTCTTCTACTCATTAACCTAGCCTACCTAGACATCAAGCTTTTAGAAGAAACAAGCTGCAACAAGGATGCTTTGTCCTTTCCTTTTTGACTTAAAATAATCAATCATCTAAAAATCAAGCAATAATAAGAGTAAATTAAGTAATTACTCTTCAAAAAAGTATCTTGGGGATTCAAACCCACTAATTATATTCTTATTTCAAGATATATATTATTTTTCAAGGTTAATTAGCCTTTAACTAGCTCTTTCAAGCTTAACTCATCTCTATTAATGGAGTTTTTATGCTAAAGGTCTCATATTTATTAGATTCTAGGTTCCTAACCATCAAAATTCATACTCTAGTTTATGAAATTCATGTTATAAATCTTTAAATTATAATTTAGAATCATCTCTAGGTCATACTAAAAATACCCATAAGTCTTTCCCAAAATAATCCACCATTAAAGGTCTTTCTAAGGATTCAAAGATGTTAAAGGATTAAAAGACGAAGAAAATAATGGAAAAACTTATCTCAATAAAGTATTTTCCCCTATGCTTTGGGAAATCACCTCTATAGGATTGGGCAATGAAGTTTGGGGCTTTAGACCAAAAACACAGCTGAAACTAATTCAAAGACCACAAGAATTCTTGCTATAGAGAAATTCCCATTTAAGCCCGAATAGTGCTGAGTAAAATAGTCATAACTTTTTATTCTGAATTTGGATTGATGAATGATTTATTGTGTTGGAAAGAGGAATCAGAGATATTTGACTTGATGATTATTGATCCCTCTAAATCCTTATATTCTAGAATATATGATCATTTAAAGTTATCTCTAATACAAAACATATCGTAAACTCTATCGAAAAGGAGGTTTCAAACTTAACTTTGTGTTAGGGATATTGAACGACCTTAATTCATACCTAAATAACTTCCAAACTAAAGTGTTTATATTAGTACATAATAATTAAATTCATGGGGCTTGATCCTATCTAGACACATCAAAGGATTGAAATCTTAGCTGAAAAATTTGAGATAACACAATAAAAAAATGATGGTTATTTTGGACTTAAGTTAATATTGAGGAATTAAAAATAAGATTTTTCATGAATTTATCATGGATAATTCAGTAATGATAAAATGGGTCGTTATAAACAGATGCTGATTTACCATTCGTTCACCCCTAAATGGGAATTCTATGAAAAGAAGCACGAGGTTGTAATTAGAGAGACATTACTAACAATGTTGCTTATATTGAACCCTATTCACTCTCTTGATATCCTTATTAACCAACCCATATTTTATGCTTAAGCAGTCTATCAAAGCTTTTCAAAATATGAAGATGCAGAGACAAACTTTATGCATAAGTCACTTATTCTCCTTTGAATGGCCAAAGTTTCAAACTTAAATTTTATGATTCAAAATAAGATAAAAGGGTTAAAAAATTCACCTTACAGAAGGTAAACATCCAAAATACCATTTTTTTATTACTAGAGCTATAGAGTCCTAAATTTAATTTTTAAAAGTGCTATGAGATGCTACATGAATCTAATACTCGAATTTCAACACTAAAAAATTCATGCCTAATCCACCCAACACAAAAGCTCTTCTTGAGAGACCTGACTCAGTTTCTAGCCAAGACTACTTTATGGAGAATCTATATCTTGATCATATATAAGTCACCACACCATTTATAAGTCACATAACTTAGATACCCATATAGACTTAATCAAGACTATTAAATTCATTCTATAAGGATAGCATCAATATTTCACAATCACTATCCTTTACACCCCAAGATAAACCACGATTCAAGTTTAGTATTTATTCTATAGATAGTAACAATATAACCTTTCCCACATAACACATTCTTATCCTAGTAGACTAGTATTGAAACTGGTTTAAAAACTTCGGATAGTTAGGCGTCATCCCAGGGTAGCCGTTTAGGATCAACCATACCTCCTTTGATTCAGTTGTATTATAGGGGTTTCTATGTGTGTAATGAGTTTGTCCATGTGGAAAAGAATTTTCCATGCTATGATTTCAAGCCTATTCATATATTAGTAGGGAGAGGTAAAACTTAGAGAGATAGAGGTGCTACTAAAAGTGTACGAGGTTGAGGTAGTGGTGCCCGTGGTAGTGGTCACAGGGCTACTCAGTTTGGTGGTGGACATGGATAGTGCTATGATATACCCACCAAACCTGAGCTAGAGATTCTAACATTGTTATCACAGGTATCGTCCTTATTTGTTTTAGATCTATATCTGTGTTATTTGATTAGAGATTAACTTTCTCCTATGTGTTTGCATATTTTACTTAGAGATTAAGTCTACAAGTGAGACTTTTCCCATGCCTATCCATGTATCTACCCCTGTAGGAGACTTTTTAGTGGTGGATAAAGTGCACTGATCTTTTGTTGTTACTTTTATTGGCCGAGAGACTTGGGTAGATTTTATTATCTTATATATGGTAGATTTTGATGTTATCTTGGGTTTGGATTAGTTAGCTCTCTATCATATTTTTCTATATTATTAGGTTAATACCGTGACTCTAGCTTCGCCGGATGTGCCAAGGATAACTTGAAAGTGTATGCTTTATGTGGGTTCCAAGAGAGTTATATCCTTTCTTCAGGATCATCGCTTGGTAGAGCGGAGGTGTTGATATATTTAGCCTATATTCATAATACTAGTGTTGATTCACTGCCTTCTTTGGCTTTTATTTGTATTGTCCTTGGGTTTATGGATATCTTTACTATGGATTTGCCTGGTATGCCTCCAGACCGTGATATTGACTTTATTATTGATGTTGAGCTGGGAACCAAGCCCATCTGTATTCCTCCTTATAGGATGGCCCCAGTGGAGTTGGGGATCTTGAAGGATCAATTGCAGGAATTATTGGATAAGGGATTCATTTGACTTAGTGTATTACCTTAGGGTGTGCCTATTTATTTTTGAAGAAAAAAGATGGGTCTATACATATGTGTATTAATTATCGATAGTTGAACAAGGTGAAAGTTAAGAATAAGTATTCTCTTTCTTGTATTAATGATTTGTTTAATCAGCTTCAAGGTACTTTGGTATTTTTAAGATTGATTTGTGATTCGGTTATCACCAGTTGAGAATTAGAGATTTGGATATTCCAGAGATAGTTTTTTGGACTTGATATGGTCTTTGTGAGTTCTTGGTCATGTCTTTAAGTTAACTAATAGCCCATCCACATTCATGGAGGTGATGAATAAGGTATTTCAATTATATCTCGACTCTTTTTTCATTGTACTTTTAACTA
The DNA here is from genome assembly GCF_002878395.1 of Capsicum annuum. Classification (NCBI taxonomy): domain Eukaryota; kingdom Viridiplantae; phylum Streptophyta; class Magnoliopsida; order Solanales; family Solanaceae; genus Capsicum; species Capsicum annuum. The sequence goes on from NC_061116.1 coordinate 121,361,987, forward strand.
ATATCTTGGTTACTCCAATAGGAAGGCCGATCATGAGGAGTATTTGCGTATTATACTTCAGAAATTGAGGAATGAGAAGTTGTATCCTAAGTTATCCAAGTAAGAATTTTGGTTGGAGTCTATCTATTTCTCAGATTGTGTTGTAACCAAGGATGGTATCACAGTTGATCCTTCCAAAATTATAATGGTCCGTGACTAGGATTAGTGTATTTCTTCTATTGAGATTTGGAGTTTTGTTGGGTTAGATGGCTACTATAGGGGCAATGTTAAGGTTTTATCATCTACTACGGCTCTGTGGACCAAGTTGACTCAGAAAAAGATTTTATTTTAGTTGTTTGATCCTTATGAGGTGAGCTTCCAAAAGCTCAAGGATTTATTGACCTCAGCTCCTATATTGACCTTGTCCAAGGAGGGCATGATTTTTACCATCTTTTATGATGCTTTTGGTATTAGGTTAGGTGTCGTGTTGATGCAAGAGGGTAAGGTGATTGCATATGTTTCTCATCAGTTGAAGCCCTATAAGAAGAATTACCCTACACACAATTTGGAGTTGCGCACGATTGTATTTGCTTTGAAGTTACGGAGGTACTATTTTAATGGAGTCCACTGTGATATCTTATCGGATTACTATAGCCTTTAGTATTTCTTCACTCAGTAAGATCTTAATATGAGGCAATATTATTTACTTTAGTTGTTTATGGATTATGATCTTACTATTCTCTATCATGTGGGTAAGGCTAACATGGTTGCGGATGACCTGAGCCAAAATTCAACTAATATTGGTAGTTTGGTGTATTTTTTGACCTAAGAGAGGCCTTTAGCCTTATATGTTCAATATTTGGCTAACCAGATGGTTAGGTTTGATATTTTAACACCTATGTGTGTGTTTTCATTTATGAAGGCTAGATTTTTCTTGATGGAGCAGATTTGTGCTCATCACCAATTTGATAATGCTAGTTTGAGAGTGATTCGGGATAAGGTATTGAGTGGAAAGGATAAGAAAGCCTTGCTCTAATGGTGTTTTGAGGACTGGAGGTGGAATTTATGTGTCTAGAGTGGGTGATTAGATAAGACTAATTTTGGAGGAGGCTCATCATTCTAGGCATTCCATTTATTCGGGAGTGACTAAGATGTACCATGACTTGAGACAGTACTACTGATGGGGTGGTATAAGAAAGGATGTAGTGGATTTTTAGCTAGTTGCTAATGTTGTCAGCAGGTTAAGGCCGAACATTTGAGGCATGGTTGTTTGCTTCAGAGGTTACCCATTCCTGAATGAAAGTGGAAACGGGTCACTATGGACTTTGTGACTTATTTGCCTCATACTTTTTATGGTTTTGACAGTGTTGGGGTTATCATGTATCAATTAACCAAATATACTTATTTTATCCCTTTCAAGTTTTCTTCAACAGTTAGAGGTTGGCCTATATCTATATTTGTGAGATAGTTCATCTCTATGGTGTACTAGTGTCTATTATCTCAGATACAGGTTCAGTGTTCACATCTTACAGGCATTTTAAGAGGAGTTGGATACCCAGATTGAACTAAGCACAGCTATGTACCTCCAAATCAATGGTCAGTCAGAGCTAACTATCAGGTTTTAAGGGACATGCTCAGCACTTGTGTTACTGTAAGACCCTTAAAATTTTGAGCATTTTATTTTTTGTCTTCCCATCATAATATTAATTTTTTACTTAAATTATGTTTAGGGATGTTAAAAGGTTGTTTGGGGAAAGTTTTGAAATTTTTAGAAAGGGTTCAGGGAAATTTTGGAATTTTGAGGTATTGAGCCTCTGAATTTTTGCCGTGTCGTGGAGGTTATCCTTCAGGATATTGGTGTGGCACAGAGGATAACCTCTGCGATATTGGCGTGCCATGCCAATGTGTAAAAATCATACAGTTTTGTTATTATTCACTTGGGGGGGTTTGGTCTTTTTGCCCCTTGTACGATCCTTAAACATAAAATAAGCTTATTCCCATCAGTTTTCAAAGATCAAATTGCTCTTTTTCACTCTCAAACTCAAAACCTAAGAAAGTTTAAGGAATTCACTATGCACTTATCATTCGGGCTCCAAACTTTAAACTAACTTTGAATTCTTGTGTGTTTAAGGCATGTATCTCTTCCCCGAACTTTAATCTTACATTGTGGCATTAATTTCATAGATTTTTATGTGATTTAAATTGTGGGTTTTGAACTTGGGTTGAGGATTTTTTATTGTTTTAGATTAAATTACTTGTCCTATGCATTGAATTGATTATTCATGCTTTAAATTAATATTTTTGGGACTGAATTGGTACATTATTTAAATGTATATTATTTAAATAGTTGGAATAGAGAATATGGGTTTTCCCAAATTGGATGAATTTTGACTTGGATTTTGCATGAACCTCAACCCACTTTGGGAATTGGACATTAATTACGGAGAATTGCATAGTTTTACTTAGTTTTGAACTCAATGCATTGCATTAGAGAATAAATGGATATAAATATAGTTTTAAAGGCCTTGGTGGCCATGGTTTCGGACAAAATAATTTTGGAAGGGCTTGATGGCCATGGATGGTTTTAAATAAGAAACTTGGTAGTCAATGTGGTTATGTGAATTGATTTGGCATGTTTAATTAAGCTTGCAAGCATAATGGTATGATGGTAACTAGTGATAAATGTCTTATTGAAAGACTCCTGAGTTATTGGATTGGTTATTTGAAACTTGTTTTAAGTTAGGCTTAAAGAGGGTTATGTAGCTCGCCATGGAAGGTGGAGGTCTTAGGGGGATGAATTTTAAAAACTATGTTTGCCAGCGTGGGGGTCTATATGACCATGTGCATAGTTCACACTTGATATAAATTTTTGGGAAGGCTAGTTGCCTTGGTAGCTTTAGTTTTTCCTCAACTTTTCTCCAGTTCATATGGCTAACACGCGTTGGGGCCCTTTCAGTAGGGGGAGCTGATCACATATAGCCTGTGGGTGACATTAGGATGGTTGGAGCTACACAATCTAGGTTAATGTTTTTAAATTTCATGGTTAAGCCTTGTTCCTTATCCTGACATCTTATATATACGTATATAAATATGTGCATTATGGTTTTATCTAATTTTTGGACATAGCATTATGTTATCATTACCCCTAAGTTCATGCTATTGCTCACCCAACTAACCGTCCTAGGATGCTTCATTCTTTCATAATGTAGGGTCCAAAACACTATTTTTATCCTTGTGCAGCATTAGGTGGATTAGCATATTCGTTGAGTAGCTATGAAGTTATGAGCATCTATCCTCCAAAAGGCCTTATCATTTTCATATTCTTTTATTTTGACTCGGTACTTTTGGATTCTTTTGGTCATAGTCGGGGGCATATACCAATCGACTTGGTATTCTAGTTTTAGAGGCTATTATGGGCAATTATGGATTGGGTTATTGTTTTGAGTTTGTAGGACCTTTTGTCTTGGTTCACTTATCTATTTTATATACTGTTGGTTTGTTTCCCATTGTTCATTTTTGTTGTGTTGTGTATGTTAGGCTAAAAGATAGTCTTTGGCCCTTGGTGCGCTTGATATATCTGTCACATCCAGGCTCGAGGTTGGGTTGTGACAAGCTTGGTATTTGAGCATAGGTTTAGAGTCATTGGGTATCCATAAAGTTGTGCTGAGTAGAGTCCTTTTTAAGGCTGTATAGCATGCCACACTTATAAAAAGGAGGCTACAAGGTATTTAGGAATGTTTCCCTTTCTTGTGTTCTATTTTGGGCTGTATAGTCTAGTGTTATGAAACTTCTCTGAATCTTGGCTTCCTCCTATTTCAAATCTGTTTCCCTAAAGATATAATGTTCATAGAAACATTACTGGGAACTCTATCCTACCTGAGGATGATGTAGATGGAACTTGCCCTACCTATTAAATGCATACCCTATTTAGGGTCCTTAATCCTGATTGTACTATCCTATATAGAGTTCCACATATTCCTACTGGTCCTCCTCAGGCTCCCCAGGTTAATGATACTCATGCCTCGATGCCTCAGGGTGACATTTCTAATGCGAAGTTTCTCCAGTCGATTCATTTGCTTACTTAGTTAGTGCTTCTCAGTCACACTAGTCTGAGAATGTTTGTTCTGTTTCGCTATCTTTAGAGGTTACTAGAGTTGGCTAGTTCGTGAGGTTAAATCTCTCAAACTTTATAGGTTCTAAGGTTGAGGAGGATCTTTAAGGGTTTGTGGACCAGATGGAAAAGATTTTTAGGGTGATGCATACTACTAATATAGAAGGTGTGGAGTTTGTTGTATATCAGCTGAAAGATATAGCTTACCAGTGGCATGAGGATTGGGAAGCTATGAGGTACTTTTCTTGATTATTTCTTTCCTCAGGAGTTGAGAAAAGTTAAGGTTGAGGAGTTTGTGAATCTGAAGCAAGGGAAGATGACTATGAAAGAGTATGGTTTGAGGTTTAAGCTATTGTCTCTTTATGCCATTGAGTTGATGTCTTCTATGAGGGATAAGATGAGTAAGTTTGCTTCTGGGTTATCTCGTGACCTGGTATTAGAGTGTAAGGCTGCTATGCTGAACAATGACATAGATATCTCTACGATTATGGTTTATATACAATAAGTTAAGGATGAAAAGAAGAGACAAGCAGAGATGGGATAGAGGTAGATTAAGAAGTTCAGGTATTCAAAGTAGGGTGGAGGTCCGCAGAATAATGATGGAAATGGTAGACAATAAAGCAAGAAGAAGACTTAGGGAAATTTTGGTTCATATTCTTTGGCTAGCGCTCCATATCCTAAGACATCTAGTTATCGTCATTTTTAGACTAGCGATAGTTCTAAGGCACAGGGTGACTAGCCTCAGACTAGTGGAGCTTAGTCAGGCCCTCTTTATCCGCCTTACCATTTTTGTGGCCAGCTTTATCGTCGTTATTATGAGGAGAGAAAGAATCCATTCTATAATTCTGGTCAGCTACATCACATGCAATGAGATTGTCCTTCAGCCCGAGTTTCCACTGGAGCTAATAAAGTTTCGATTGCCATATCTTCAGATCCTGTGCCAAAGAGCGCTACTTTTGGTATCGGCACTAGCCATAATGGTTATACACTCTAGCCACTTGTCATGAATCTGAGGATCTCCCAATGTTGTCACTAGTATATTATAGCTCTTCTCTCGTGATGTGTATTGTTTACTTGATCCGAGATCTACCCTTTCTTATGTGACCCTTTATATCGCTGTGCATTTTGGTTTTGGTCTCAAAAATATTTTTGAACCCTTTTCTATTTCTACCTAATGGGTGATTTTATAGTTGTTAGAAAGATCTATAGGGGTTGTGTGGTGTCTATCATTCATAGGGACACATTGATGGATCTAATAGAGTTTGACATGGTGGACATCGATGTTGTCTTGGGGATGGATTGGCTCCATTCGTGCTATACGTCTCAAAATTGTAGGACCCAAAACGTCAGTTTCCAATTTTTGAATTAACCGGTATTAGAATGGAAAGGGAGTTCCTTAGTGCCCAAAGAAAAGTTTATTTCCTTTCTTAGAGCTCAGAAATTAATTTAAAAAGGGTTTGTATATCATCTAGTTCGGGTTAAGGGTTCTAACTCTGAAATTCCTTCCTTACATTCTGTCCTCGTGGTAAGTGAGTTTCTTGAAGTGTTTCTCAATTTTGTTTTTGGAATTCCTCTCGATAGGGAAATAGACTTTAGGAATGATCTTCTACTAGATACCCTTCCTATTTATATTTCTCCTTATAGAAGAAATATAAGGATCTTAAGGAGAAGTTGAAAGATCTTCTTAATAAAGGGTTTATTTTTTCTAGTGTTTCTCTGTGGGATGCTTCTGTGTTTTGGTGTAAAATAAAGATGGGTCTCTTTGGATGTCTATAGATTATCATCAGTTGAATAAGGTGTCAGTGAAGAATAAGTCCTCTTCCTAGGATTGATGATTTTTTTTTTACAAGCTTTAGGGTTCTAGATATTTCTCTAAGATTGATCTTCATTTGGGGTATCATCAGTTAAAGATTCCAAATATTAATATTCCCAAGACTGCTTTTCAAATGTGGCATAGTCACTATGAGTATTTGGTTATCTCATTTGGGTTGACTAGTGCTTTGGCTACATTCATGGATCTTATGAATTGGGTTTTCAGGTTATTTTTTGAACTTTTTTGTGATAGTTTTCATTAATGACATCTTGGTGTATTCTAAGAGTAAGGAGGATTATGCCAATCACCTCAAAATTGTGTTACAGACTCTCAAGAAGTAGAAATTGACTTTTATTTGTCATGTTATTTCTATTGAGGGGATCAAGGTGGATCCACAAAAAGTTGTGGGGATAAATAAATGGCCTAGACCCACGACTCTGACTGATATTAGGAGCTTCTTAGGCTTGGCCGAGTATTATAGGAGGTTTGTGGAGAGTTTCTCTTCTATTGTTTCTCCATTGAAAATATTGACTCAAAAGAAAGTTAAGTTTTTGTGGTCTAATGCTTATAAGGGCAGGTTTGAGAAGTTGAAGGATAAGCTGACTTCTGCGCCAGTTTTGACCCTACCTAAGGGCACTGGTGGTTTTATTATATTTTGTGATGTGTCCCGTGCAGGACTGGGTTGTGTCTTGATGCATCATGGTTAGATTATGGCCTATGCTTCTAGGCATCTTAAGGTTCATAAAAGGAACTATCCGACTCACGATCGAGAGTTTTCGAATGTTATTTTTTCCTTAAAAATATGGCACCATTATCTGTATGTGGTGCATGTACACATCTATCCAAATCATAAGAGCTTACGGTATATTTTCACTTAGAAGGAGTTAAATCTTTGGTAGAGAGGTAGCTTTAGTTACTTAAGGACTATAATATGAGTCTTCACTACTATCCAGGTAAAGGTAATGTGGTTGTTGATGCTCTAGCAGGTTGTCTATAGGGATCTTGTCTCATATGTATGAGGAGAAAAGAGGATTAGTGAAGGACATTCAAGATTGGCTAATTTGGGAGTTCATCTTTTGGACTTTGAGAATGGATGAGTTATTGTTTAAGAGGTGGTCAAATCATCTCTTGGGGTTAAGGTAAGGGAGAAGAAGGTTTTGGATCTCGTTCTTATTTAGATTAAAGAAGATGTAGGTCAGCAAAAGGTTATGGCATTTGAGATTGGGGAAGATGGTATCTTGAGGTACCAAGGTAGGTTGTGTGTTCTTGATGTTGATGGGTTATGAGAAAGGATCTTGACTGAGGCTCATAATTCTAAGTATACAGTTCATCCGGGTTTGACAAATATGTACCATGACTTGAAGGAAATTTATTGGTAGAACAACATGAAGAGGGATATGGAAAATTTTGTGGCTAAGTGTATGGTCTGTCAGCAAATTAAGGTTAAGAATTTGAGGTTAGGTGGTATTCTCAAGAGATAGAGTTGCCTATATAGAAGTGGGATATTATCAACATAGATTTCATTACGGGTCATCCACAGTCTCGTAAAGTAAGATTTGATTTGGGTTTTGGGTCATTGTGGATAAAATGACTAAGTCTGCTCACTTCTTGCCTGTGAAGACTAACTACTCAGGAGAGAATTATGCTAAGTTGTTCATTCAGAAGCTCATGAAGTTGCATAGGCATTAGTGTCCATTATTTCAGACCGAAGTATGCAGTTTTCATCACACTTTTGGCATTTATTTTAAAAATATTTAGGAACACGGGTGAACCTTAGCACCACTTTCCACCCTCAAATGTATGGACAAGAGAAATGAACTATTTAGACTTTGAAGGATATACTAAGGGCCTGTGTGATTGATCTTGGAGGTAGTTGGGTTGATCCTTTTCCACTTATTGAGTTTGCATACAATAATAGTTATCATTCGAGCATTTAGATGCTCTATTTGAGTCTCTTTAGGTTAGGAGGTGTAGGTCTCCTATTAGATATTTTTAGGTTGGTGAAACTAGGTTGTTTGGTCCTGACATGGTTCACCAATCCATGGGAAGGTGAAGTTAATTAGAGAAAGACTCAAGACTACTCAAAGCCGCCTTATACAGATACGATGTGAAGAGAATTAGAGTTTGAAGTGAGCAATTGGGTATTCTTAAAGGTGTCTCCTATGAAAGGAGTCATACAGTTTGAGAAGAAGGGGAAGCTCAGTTCCCATTATGTTGGACCATATCAGAATTTTAGAAGATTTGGAAATATTTTTTATGAGTTTGATTTTCCCCTAAGTTTGGGTTCTATTCATCTTGTGTTTCATGTATCGATATTAAAAAAGTGTGTGGCTAATCCTTCCTTGATAGTGCCTATTAAAGATGTTGGTGTTATGGATCCTTGTCTTATATGGGGGTCCCAGTTGATATTTTGAATAGGCAAGTTCATAGATTGAGGAAAGAAGACATAGCTTTAGTAAAGTTCGTTGGAGGAATCAAAAGGCAAAAGAGGCTACATGGGAAGCTGAGGAAGATATCCAGGACAGTATCCATTCTTGTTCCATGTTTTAGATAAAAAGGTGTAAGGTATGAGTTTTGTTTTCCTTTTATTACTTTTTGATTTTGTCATTTCATTCTTGTGCTCTTGTAATTCTTGTTCTAAAAGTGTCCTAACTCATTATTCGGGGACGGATGATCCTAAGGGAGGATAATATAAGACCCTTGAAACTTTGATCTTATTATTTTTGGCCTTCCCGTGTTTGTAATATTGTTCTTTGACATGAATTATGTTTATGGGATATTAAAAGGGTGTTTGGGAAAAGTTTTAGAATTGTTAGAAAGGGTTTGGGGCAATTTTGGAACTTTAAAGCCGTAAGCCTCCGCATTTTGCCGTGTCATGGAGGTTACCCTCTGCGATATTAGCGTGGTATGGAGGATAATCCCCGTGATATTAGCGTGCCACAAAAGCATGTAATTTTATTTTATTCACCAGAGGTGAAGTTCTTTTGTTATTTTTACCCCTTATATGACCCTTAAACATAAAATAAACTCATTCCCATCAGTTTTCAAAGATCAAATTTCTCTCTTTCACTCTCAAACTCAAAACCCAAGAAAGTTTAAGGGTTTCACTATACATTCATCATTTGGGCTCCAAACTTCAAGTTGACTTTGAATTCTTATGTGTTTAAGGCATGTATCCCTTCCCCAAACTTTAATCTTACATTATGGTATTAATTTCATAAATTTTCATATGATTTAAATTATGGGTTTTGAACTTGGGTTGAGCGGTTTTAGTTGTTGTGGATTGAATTACTTGTCCCATGCTTTGAATTGATTATTCATGTTTTAAATTAATGTTTTGGGGACTGAACGAGTACATTATTCATATGGTTGGAATGAGGATCTTGGATTTTCCTAAATTGGATGAATTTTGAATTGAATTTTGCATGAACCTCAACCCACTTTGTGAATTGGACATTAATTATAGAGAATTACATGATTTAAATTGGTTTTGAACCCAATGCATTACATTAAAGGATAAATAGAAATAAATATGGTTTTAAAGGCCTTGGTGGCCATGGTTTTGGACTAAAATGGTTTTGGAAGTCCTTGGTGGTCATGGGTGGTTTCAAATTGAAAACTTGGGAGTTAATGTGGTTATGTGAATTGGTTTGCCATGTTTAATTAAGCTTGCAAGCATAATGGTATGACGATACAAAGTGACAAATGCCTTACTGAATGACTCCTAAGTTATTGTATTGGTTATATGAAACTTGTTTTAATTTAAGATTAAAGGAGGTTTGTAGCTTGCCATGGAAGGTGAAGGTCTCGGGGGGACCAATACTGGAAACCACGTTTACCGACATGGAGGTCTATATGACCGTGGGCATAGTTTACACTTGATGTATATTTTTAGGATGGCTAGTTGCCTTGGTTGCTTTAGCTTTCCCTCTATTTTTCTCTAGTTCGTCCGACTAATACACGTTGGGGCCCTTTTAGCAGAGGGGCTGAATCCACATAGCCCGTGGATTCCATTAGGATAGTTAGAGCTATACAATATAGGTTAATAATTTTAAATCACATGCTTAAGCCTTGTTCCCTATCCCGACACCTTGTATATATGAATATAAATGTGTGCATTGTGGTTTTGACTAATTTTTGGATGTGGCATTATGTTATTAGTTCCCCCTGAATTACATGCTAGATCTCACCCTACTAACCATCCTAGGACACTACATTATTTCATAATGTAGGATCCAAAGAAACTACTTTTACCCCTGTGCAGCGTTAGGTGAATTAACATGTTCGTTGAGTAGCTGTGGAGTGGTAAGCCTCCACTCTCTGAAAGGGCTTATCATTGTCATATTTTTTTATGTTGACTCAGTACTTTTGGATTATTTTGGTCATGGTCGGTGGCATGTCTTGAACTGCTTAGTATTCTAGTTTTAGAGGCTATTGTGGACAATTGTGAATTGGGTTATTATTTTGAGTTTTTAGGACCTTTGTCTTAGTTCAGTTATCCATTTTATATACTGTTGGTTTGTCTTCCATTGTTCTTTTTGGTTATGTTCTGTATGTTAGACTAAGGGTGTGGTCTCTAGCCCTCAGTGGGCTTGAGATACCCATCATGACCAGGCTCAGGATCGGGCCATGATAGTTATGGACTTTGGAGATAAGTGGGAACAGCATTTAACCTTTGAGGAGTTTGCATATAATAACAGTTATAATTCTAGTATTGAGATGGCACCCTTCAATGCTTTATATGGTAGGCTTTGTCGTTCTCCGGTTGGTTGGTTTGAGGGTTTTTATATTAGACCTCAAGGTATCAACTGGCTTCATAAGTCTTTAGATCGAGTTAGGGTCATTCAGGATAGACTTAGAGCAGCTCAGAGTAGGCAGAAGTGTTATACGAATCGTAGACTTTGTGACTTGAGATTTAGTTTTGGTGATCGAGTCTTCCTTCGTGTTTTTCCCATGAAGGGCGTGATGAGGTTTGGGAAAAGAAGTAAGCTTAGCCCCAGGTATATTGAGCCATTTGAGATTCTTTAAACTATTGGGGATGTAGCTTATGAGTTAGCGTTGCCCCCAGAATTATCAATTGTTCATCCAATATTTCATATTTTTGTGCTACGATATTATATGTTGGATGAGTCTCGTGTCAGTCATTGGGACACAATGCAGTTAGTTGAAAGGTTGTTCTTTGTTGAAGAGTCAGTCTCCATTTTAGCCCATGATGTTAAGCTACTACATACTAGGGATATTTTGGTGGTTAAGGTCCAGCAGAGACACCGTCCTATAGATGAGGCTACTTGGGAGGTTGAGTCCCACATGCATAGTAGCTATCCCTAGCTTTTTGCTGATTCGGATATTTTTCACGCCATTAGTTCAAGGGCGAACTAGATTCATAGTGGTGGATATTGTAAGGATCTAATTTTTTTATTTTTTCATTTTGGGTGTGTTTGGTATGATGGAAAATGTTTTTTGGAAAATGTTTTCCGATTTTCCCTTGTTTGGTTGTAATGAAATGTTGGAAAAATATTTTCCACAACAACTCATTTTCCTTAATTTGATGGAAAATGACTTCCCTCATGGGCCCAGGGAAGTCATTTTCCAGAAAATGACAAATGTGACTTATGACCCCCACCTCCACCCCTCTTCTCCATCTTAACGACACTTATATTCACATGAACCAAAAAATTCACATTTCTCAAAAATTTACATTACTCAAAAATATTTTTCACTGTATTTTGCTTCAATTTTTCACTGCTTGAAATAAAATATAGTGAAGCGCAATTTTTTTTCATTTTCAATATTTGTTGAATGTATTGTAAGTTTCATATTCATAGAGGAAGACTTACCTATGTTACTATTGCATATTTCATCTTGTCATCAATGTAACTTGTTTCACGAGGTTGAATAAGCTTGTCGTTCCGTTATATTTCTATTGATTGTAGTATCTTGAGATTATCCTGATAAAATGTTGAAAAGTATCTCCTATATTTGTTAATTAATAGTTTCTTAAATTTAATGATTGTAGTATTTTAGTATTCGATATTGATATTATTTATTATGCTTAAATTACTTCTTACAAATTGTTGAGTTGTTAGAGGCACTGATATACTAGTTAACAGTTAGTAGTATTTTCTAATATATATTTTTTCACTTACCAATCAAACACTAAAAAATATTTTTAAAAAAAATATTCTCTACTCACCAACCAAACACCAGGAAATATTTTTCGAAAAATATTTTCCACTCACCAACCAAACATGGGAAAATAAGTAGAAAACCAACTTATTTTTCAGGAAAACATTTTCCATGGAAAATATTTTTTATCATACCAAACACACCCTTTATGTATTTTGACTATTTTACCTCTCCACATGGTTGCTACATGATGTTTCGGGGGTGTGGGATGATTGGCATAATTTCCAATGCATTTCGGATTGATTTGTGCGAGTATGTACCTTTTAGAGTTTAAATAGGCCTTATAGTTAAATTTGGTTAACATTTGTTATTCTGGTTATTACATGGGAAAATGGACTGCGCCAGCAAATTTAAAACGTCATCTTTGGGTTGGTAAGATGGTTGGAACAATTCTATAGCTTTTAGATCTTATTTTGACACTCGATTTGAAAACTAGTGAAATAAGATCTCGGGGGTCATTTCCATGAAAATGATCTTCTTTTGAAAATCTGATGTCGTCATTGAGTACAGAACGTTGAATTTAGTCTAGTAGCATATTTTATTTGCATTCTCGGGATTCTGGATGAATTTCGAGAAGGGATGAACCGATTTCACTAACCTAAGGTGAAATCGATGGATTATCAGCTATGTTTTAAGCTTTGCAAATGTAGATCTTACAAGCGGTTGTATCCCCATAAAATCTATGAGAAAGGAGACAAAAAGATTGAAATCATTTCAGATGTGTAGATCGAGATGATGGCTAAATGGAAGCTATAGGGCAGAAGAACAAGATATAACAAGGTTGGAAAGTACTTACACGTAGCTGAATCGAGCTTCAACACTAATTTGGTAGAGGAAGAATATTGAATTAACATGGAGAAGAAGAACTGCTTTCTTCTAGATTTATCTTAGTCTTTTACTTTCCTTTTTTTATTTTTGATGTTTCTTTTTTTTGTCTTTATGTTGATATTTTCTATTTTGATTATTTTATTGCTTGCTAGGCTATGTACTTTTGGCCAGCCTGCTTACTATGTACATATCTTCACTTTTTGTTGAATAAAATATGACCCATGTGGTCTTTGAGTTAAAAAACTGAATGAATCCCGAGGTTCCCCTCAGAAACTTAGAAGAAACTTCACATTGTTGGTGCAGCATCAGTTGAGGTAGTCGCTTAAACAATCCTATGATCGCTTATGCAACCAAGGGGTCACTTAAGTGATTGTCAGTTGATGTGTCGTATTCACTTAAGTGATGACCTAGTCTCTTAAGCGATGATCTCTTAAGAGACTAAGCTTAAGCAATCATGATTGAGTTCCCATATAAAAATCAGTTTTTCACGAATTTTCTTCCAATTTTGAGATTTTGAACTTGGGATTTTAGAGTTTTTGAGCAATTTCTTTCATTTTCAAGCTTGGATAAGCTTCAAATTTCTATTTCAATTATCTTACTTTAATTCTCTTTATCTAAAGTTTGTTAATTCGCAATTTCAAAACTGAAATTTGACAATTTTGGCCCTGAAGGCCTAAAAATAGGTTTTCTCCAATATCAACCTCATTTCTAACACGTTTTCACTTGAATTTTCTCCTATGGCTTTCTTTAATCATGGGTAAGGTATTTATGAACAAAATTTTTAGTTTCATCCTTTCTTTTTGAAAATCTATTTTGAGGGTCTGTTCTGACCCCGATTTGAAAATAGACAATATGGGTATCGTTGGCTTTATTTTGATTCATAGGTTCTATATTTGCATGTTTTACCTAATTTTGGGGCCAATCGAGAGGGTAAAATCTCTGCATGGAGAATTTTAGGCTTGAATTTCAGTATTACGAGGTAGGTTATGGCTTAACTTTATTCATACTAGGCTGGGTAGTTAATATTTATATAAAATGCATCCTATGTGTATGGGTAATAATCATGAGAATAATATTATAACTCTTGCGTGTGGGGGGGCTTACTTCTCATTATTGGCCTTATGCATGCATTTTGATTGCTCTTTTATGATAGAAGTACCCAAGTTGGGGTTAATGTGATATTATTGATGTTATACATAAAATTTTCACTCTATTGGTATATTTTTTTATACGTAATTGTGGTTGGTGGATATTTTGAATGAATTCTAGACTCATGTGATTGAGTGGATTTGAGAACTTCATGTTGGATTGGTTATGAGCATTACATCCTTATATCATACATCTATTCATGAGACATTAATACCATTGTGGAAAGAATGAATTTTTTTATAGAAATGAGACATTTTTACAAACTCCTTTGTCGTAGCCCATGAGTCAGAGAGGAGGTATGGATACTGAGATTGGGATTAAGAATTTGAGATAGTATACGAATTGTGAACCCCCATAGGCCCTATTTGGAAGCACTAATGCTCGATAGGTGTATACGAAGGTTATGCGATAACCTCGATCATGTCACATCATCATCATTATCATCCTCTGTGCATATCTTTAATTTATACATCTTTATTGTTGTGTTATAGTATTTTATCTGATGTATGTCTATTCTATTTTTTTACGTACCAATTTTCTGCTTACGTGCTATACATTAGAATTATTAGAGGAGATGGCGTGAACTACCGTTTAGGACATTTTCTACTTATAGGTGACGTGCTCATAGTGTATATTTATAAACCTTATTTTCTACTTTATTCAGTCGGCCTATGATACCTACTAAGTACAAGTGGACCGTACTCATTCCTGTTATGCCTTTTCAGTGTAGATCTAGGTATGACTGCGCCGCACAGTAATTAAGTTCGGGTGGTTATTGATACATTTCGAGGTAGTGGTCACTCTATAATTTTAGATTTGACCTTCAACCTCATCCTATCTGGTTTATGTCTTATTTTGTATTCAGAGACAGACTTGTGTTTTTCTTTGAATTTTCAGTTGTATTTAGTTTGTTCTTACACTGTGACACCAAATTTTGAAATAGTTTTTTCTATTATTGTTATCCAGACTCCCACTGTTATTATACTTATGTGGTTCGAGTTCATTCTAGAAGTCTCGCCTAGGGATTTGAGTTTTGATTCTCATTTACATATCAGTTTAGGTGATTGACTTACTTGTCAAGACTTAGCCATGATAATTGTCATCATGGCCTGATTTTTTGGGTCGTGACATCTTTCCTCTTTACTACCCCTTATTTATTTTTAGTCATTATATGGATGAGTACCTCACCAATAAATAGAGTTGGTCTTGCATATTTTTTAAGTATAAGAAAATATAGATTTCACAAAATTTAGTCAAAAGAAGAGTTTATTAGTTTAAGGGGCGTATATTTTCTGTGGAGCTTGGAACTCAACTCTTGTCCAGAGTTTGTTGAGTTGTACTTTGTTAGAATGTTGTTGTATACTGGATGGGATAAGTCAAAAAGATTATTGTTGGACCTGTGAAATCATTTGTCGCAGTGGGCTTGAATCACCTTAAAGAGAGCGAAATATCCGCGTCTCAGCCAAGAAGAAGATATTTTTTATTTTCTTTGTTTGTTTCAGTTATAATTTAATTGTAATTTCACCAACACAAGTTCGACTATCCATTCCTACACGAATATAAATACTAAATACCTAAATATTTGAGTCAGATTGTTATAAATAAGTAATTTTCATTGAAAAAAAACATTTTAATGATGATCGTTGTTGCAAAAAATAAAAGTTATTATATGTAGGTAAAATATAACAAAATAGTGTTACAGGAAAATTTATAGCACCATGTATTGTTAGAATTGAATATAGCCTATTTATATTAAGCATAGTGTATTTTCTAATCCGAAACTATTGCATACCCAAATACATCCCCATTATATGGGAACAAATTATCTCAACTCAATAAATATTTTAATTTGATGAAATTTTTTGTTGATCTTATTGATGTAGGGGTGCATCAATAAATTAGATATTGCTCATTAATCTTTCATGGAAGAGGCCTTGAAATACGAAAATTCTTAAGAAGATACGTTGAGTGTACTTTCAAAATTATATGAGCTTAGGATTGAAGTAGAAATTGTGATAAAATATATATGATTCTCGCTAAAAAATAGTTACAAAAATAAATAGAAGTCGAAAAAGAGTTTGAATGCCACATATAGTAGTAGATTGTGGAAGGAGTGCAGGAAGTATTTCAAATATTTAGGACAAGATTCATAGAAATTTTTTGATATTAACAAGGATGTTTAGTATGAAGATAAAGCTTGTTTGTGATATCCGTTCACCCATGATCGCGAATTAGCAACTAAATTAATGACAACAAAATGTCTCAAAAATTGTGATGTTAAATTTTTCAAGGATAACAGTATATTACCTCGAGAAAATAACACAAACAATCAATTGTATTGAAATGTTTTTATTTTTTTCTTTATTTTTTTCTCTATTCCAAATAAAAGTTTTAAAAACACTTTATTATACTAATTTCTGGGCACGTATGCTGCACATGAAACAACAACGATTAATTACTCTTGTTATAAAACAAGTCCCAATTCTGCCACTATAAAATTTCTTAATATGATGAATTCTTCTTTTATATACTCTCTCTTTTCTATTTTCTTCTTAAATTCTTCTGTCTATTTATTCTCTTTCTTTAAAAGATATTGAAAACTATTTTCTATTTTTTTACTATTCTATACAAAAATTTTCACTTCTTCAATTTGTATCAAATTATTTTATCTCTGCTCCAACATATTTTACTCATCACTCATATCTTTAGTTTGTGTTAAATAATTTTTTCTTCTTTTTTACATTCTCTCCTTTTGATTTTCTTCTTAAATTCTATTTTCTATTTATCTAACTTAATTCAAAGTGATAAATAATTATGATGACATATTTTATGAGCTCAATGTACTTTTTGAAGGTGATGAATGAGATTATTGTACGAATTCAATAATCAAAGATACAAAGATCATGAAGCTCAATCTTATATGAATGATCCGAAGATCGTGAAAGAAACTAATGATAAAGCTAATAACAAATTGTCATACAAATTAATGGAACACAAGTTGAAAAAAGTGACAATAATTTAAAGGATATAAATAGTAATAACATATGTATTTACCTTAGCATTTGTTCATCATAAATATTTAAATTAAATTTGAAAATTTAAGTTTTTGGAATAGGTATTTGAATCGTAAAGTTATGTTTGAATATCAATGTAACTAGGAATTTTTTTTAAAAAGTCTCAAGAATCTAGAAATTTATTTGAACTAGTTTTTGAAATATTTTTTAAGATATATTTTAAAAATTTGATTCAAAGTTCAAAGTTAAATGCTACTTTAATTGTTTTTTTAAATCTTAGAACAAATTTTTTTTAAAAAAAAAATTATATAAAGAAAATAGTGAGGGATCGCCAACACATTTTAAATGAAGTCAACGAAGAGAGTATTTGAACAGAAGACAAAAATTAATGGTGAAATCATCTCAATTCTCTCTTATACTCAAAGAATTTTGCACATATCTAATTTGTATCGAAAACTTTTTTCATTTTTTACTATACTTATATTTATTCACTGTATACAAAATGATTCTTTCACTTGTGTAATTTGTATTGAGATTTTTTTTTCTTTTTATATATCTATTTCAAATCAAAATTGCAAAATGAACTTTATTATATTAGTTTCTAGACACATGTGCTGCACAAGTGTCCTAAATCTATTAGTATATTTTTTTTAAAATGATGATTTTTTTTCTTACTCTCGCCCATACTTTTATTTTCTTCTTAAATTTTTTCGCTATCTATTCTCTCACATCTTTAGTGTATATCGGAAATTATTTTCTCATTTTATACTATTCTTATCTCAATTCAAATACTTCACAAATTATCAGTATCACTTTTTTAATTTGTATCAAAAATTTTACAATCTCACATTTTCTTCTGTTTGTATTTAAATTTTCACAATCTCAAATCTTCATTAATTTAGTTTATATCAAAATATTTTTTTTTTGCTATTCACATCTATAGTCACACACTTTGTACTCTTCGTTCACATCTCATTTGATATCAAGGAGTTTTGACACTTTTTTTCTTAATTTTTTTATACTTTTTCATAAATTCTTTCCTCTGTTTATCTAGCTAAATACAAAGTGATTAAAAATTATCATGATATATTTTATGAGTTTGACTCACTTTTTTGAATGTGATGAATGAAATCATCGTAAAACTTCAGCTAATAAAATCTACAAAGACGATAACATTTGATTCAAATAATATCTAG
The DNA here is from genome assembly GCF_002878395.1 of Capsicum annuum. Classification (NCBI taxonomy): domain Eukaryota; kingdom Viridiplantae; phylum Streptophyta; class Magnoliopsida; order Solanales; family Solanaceae; genus Capsicum; species Capsicum annuum. The sequence goes on from NC_061116.1 coordinate 121,380,263, forward strand.
TCAAATATTTTACGAAATTATTCCGTCACATTTCTAGTTTATATTAAAAGTCTGTTTTTTCTATTTTACTTTTCTTATCTCAATTTAAACATTTCAAAAATAAATGTTCTCACTCTTTTAGTTTGTATCGAAATTCTCACAATCTCACGTCTTCATCTGTTTTAGTTGAGATATTTTTTTTGCTATTCTCACTCATAAACACACATTTTCTATTCATCTTTAACATCTTTATTCTATATAAAATAATGTTTGCTCTTCTTTTTTCTATTTTTTTCTCACTCACTCTTTTCTATTTTTTCATTGATTTTTTCCTTCATATCTACCTACTCACCAAGTGATGAATGATTATCATGTTATATTTAATGAGCTAGATCTATTTTTTAAGGTGACGAATGAAATCACCGCAAGACTTTAACTGATAGCTACAAAAACGATGGAACACGATATTATATGGATGAACAAAAATAAGAAAAAATAACTGATGAAGATGATTGAAAAATAGTCATATAACAAGATTGTGCACAAGTATAAAAATGTGAGACAAATATAAAAGATCTGAAAAATAACTATCACAATCTTTAAAATCAGATTTAAAATTCAAAATATCTCTTCCTTTTTTTCTTACTCTCTTTTTTTCAATTTCTTCACTCTATCTATTCTCTTACATATCTAACGTATATCGAAAACTGTTTTCCCATTTTTAAATAGTATCATCTCTATTCAATCTATACAGAACAATTCTTTCACTTCTACAATTTGTATCGAGATTTTTATTCATTTTTTAATTATTATCTCAACTTTGAATCAAGGGTTTAAAAATGACTTTATTATATTATTTTCTGAACACGTGTGTCCCCATTCTATTGACATAATTTTCTTAAAATGATAACTTCTTTTTTTTTCTTAGTTTCTCTTTTATTTTCTTCTAAATTTTTTCATCTATCCATTCTCTCACATCTTTAGTATATATCAAAAATTACTTTCTCATTTTTTACTATTCTTATCTCGATTCAAATACTTCACAACACTTTCACTTTCTTAGTTTGTTTCAAAATTTGTACAGTCTCACATTTTCATCAGTTTGTATCTAAAATTTCACAATCTCATATCTTCATTAGTTTATATCAATATATTTTTTTCAAATATTTTTGCAATTCACAGCTAAACTCAAATACTTTTTACTCTATTTTCACATCTTCACTTGATATCAAGGAGTTTTGTTACTTTTTTCTTATATTTTTTCTTAAATTCTTTCTTCTATCTATCTAACTAAATACAAAGTGATGAAAAAATATCATTTTATATTTTATGAGGTTGACTAACTTTTTGAAGGTGATGAATGAGTTCATCGCAAGACTTCAACTATAATATCTACAAAGTCGGTGAAATCAGATTCAAATAATCTCTAGTCAAATATTTCACTAAATTATTCCGTCACATTTCAAGTTTATATCGAAAGTCCCTTTCTTTTTTTTTTTCTATTCCTATCTCAATTTAAATACTTTAAAAATTAATGTTCTCACTCTTTTAGTTTGTATCAAAATTCTCACAATTTCACATCTTCTTCTATCTATATCATGATTTCTACAATCTCACATCTTCATTTGTTTGAATCGAAATATTTTTTTTGCTATTTTCATGTATAAACACACTTTCTACTCATCTTTAACATTTTTACTCTATAGAGTTTTTGCTCTTCTTTTTTCTTACTATCATTTTTCTATTTTTTTGTCTTGCTCACTTTTTTCTATTTTTTCATCAATTTTTTCTCTATATCTAGCTATAAATAAAGTGATGAATTATTATTATGATATATTTGATGAGTTAGATCAATTTTTTGAAGGTGATGAATGGGATCATCACAAGGCTTCAACTGATAACTACAAAGACGATGGTGCCCGATCTTATATGAATGAACAAAATGAAGAGAAGGATGAACAAAAAGAAGAGAAATAAACTAATGAAGATGATTGAAATATTGTAATACTAGAAGATTATACACAAGTACACACATGAAAACTAATTAAAAATATTTGAAAAATAACTATAACAATCTTTATAATTTGATTTAAAATTTAGAGTATTTATTTTCTTTTCTTAAACTTTTTTTTCTCGTCTTCTCAAATTTTTTCCTCTATCTATTTATTACATCTCTAACATATATCAAAAATATTTTTTTTCATTTTTTTTAATATTGTCATCTCTATTCACTCTATACAAGACAATTCTTTCACTTATACAATTTGTATCAAGATTTTTATTCTTTTTTAAAAAAATTATTATCTCTACATTCAATCAAAGTTTTAAAGAGAACTTTATTATACTTGTTTTTGAATATGCATGTTGCACGTGTGTTTCAATCGTATTAGGATAATTTTTTGAACGATAGTCTCTTCTTCTTTTTCTAAGTCTCTCTTTTATTTTCTTCTTAAAAATATCTATCTATTCTCTTACATCTTTAGTATCTATCAAAAATTATTTTTTTCATTTTGTTTACTATTTTATCGTAATTCAAACACTTAAAATCAACCTCTCAAAGAATAGGGAGTGAACGACCCTTTAACGCTCTTACTTTTTTAGTTTGCATCAAAAATTTCAAAATCTCACACTTTCATTAGTTTGTATTCAAATTTTTCACAATCTCATATCTTCGTTAATTTAATTCAAAATATTTTTTTTATTTTGCTATTCACATCTATATTCACTCACTTTTTACTCTTCTTTCACATCATCATTTGATATCAAGGAGCTTTGGAACTTCTTTTCTTACTCTTTGTTTTCTTTTTTCTAGAATTATTCTCTCTGTCTATCTAGATTAATACAAAGTGATGGAGAATTATCATGCTATATTTTATGAGTTTGACTCACTTTTTTTTTTATAAGGTAATGAATGAGATCATTCGCAAGACTTTAACTAATAAAATATACAACCATAGTGAAATCTAATTCAAATAATTTCTAATCAAATATTTCACAAAATTATTATTTAACATTTCCCGTTAATATTGAAAGTTCCTTTCTCATTTTTTACTTTTCTTATCTCAAATTAAACATTTCAAAAATTAATATTCTCATTCTTTTAGTTTGTATCGAAATTCTCACAATCTTAGATCTTGTTCTATCTATATTGTAATTTCTCTAATCTCACATCTTCATCTGTTTGAGTTGATTATTTTTTTGTTATTCACACGTATAAACACACACTTTCTACTTATCTTTAACATCTTTATTCTAAATTAGAGAGTGTTTGCTTTTCTTTTTTCTTACTCTCTCTTTTCTATTTTTTCTTACTCACTCTTTTTTATTTTTTTTCATCAATTTTTTCTTCCATATCTAGATAAATACAAAGTAATGAATGATTATCACTGTATATGTAATGAGCTAGATCCACTTTTTGAAGGTGGTGAATGGGATCATTGCAAGACTTTAACTGATAACTACACAGACGATGATGCACAATCTTATATGGATGGACAACTGATAACTATACAAGCGATGGTGCACGATCTTATATGGATGAATAAAAATAAGAGAAAGAAACTATAGAAGATGATCAAAAAATAGTCATACAAGAAGATTGTGCACAAGTACCAAAATGTGAGTCTAATTTAAAACATCTAAAAAATAACTATAACAATCTTTAAAATGTGATTTAAAATTCAGAGTATTTCTTCTTCCTTTTTTCTATCTTTTCTCAAATTCTTCCCTCTATCTATACTCTTACGTCTGTAGCATATATCGAAAATAGTTTTATTATTTTTAATATTATCATCTCTATTCAATCTATAAAAAATAATTCTCACTTCTACAATTTGTATTGAGATTTTTATTTTTTTTATTCTTATCTCTACTTTAAATCAAAATTTTAAAAAGGACATTTAGTAGTTTCTGGACACGCACGTTGCACGTGTGTCCCAATTCTATTTGTATAATTTTTTTAAAAAATGATAATTTCTTCATTTTTCTTAGTCTCTCTCTCTTTCATTTTCTTCTTAATTTTTTCCATCTATCCATTCTTTCATATCTTTAGTATATATCAAGAAATAATTTCTCATTTTTTTCTATTCTTATCTCAATTCAAATAATTCACAAATTGACGCTCTCACATTTTTAGTTTGTATCACAAATTCCATAATTTCACTCTTCATCAGTTAATATCAAAATTTTCACAATTTCATATCTTCATAAGTTTGCATAAAAAATTTTATAGTTTTTTCTTACTATCTTCTTAAATTCTTTTATCTATCTGTCTAGATCAACTAACTTAATGGATAATTATGATTATATGTTTTATGAATCTGATTCACTTTTTACAAGCGATGAATCAAACAAGGACCATAATGCTCATTTTTATATGAATGGTCCATAGAAAAAAGAAATTAATGATGAAGATGAGCGAAAAATGAAAGAGAAGTAAAAAAAGGTGAGACTAATTTATAATAATAATTTTTATGTTAGCTCCTGTTTCACCATAAATTTTAAAGTGAAACATAAAAATATAAATTTATGAAATAATGATTTGAAATTTGAAGTTATATTTTAATAGGTATTTAACTTGAAAGAAAAGTTTTTTGTGAGGAAAAATTCAAAGATAGATCTGGACTAATTTTTTTCTCTATTATCATCTCCAACCAAATATTTTTTACTCATCTCTTACATCTTTAATTTGTAAAAGTTTTTTCTTCTTTTTTTCTTAACTTTTTTATTCTTAAATTCTTAATTAATTTTTTAAAAAAGAATTAAAAGTGTAAAATAATTTGTGCAATTAGTCACACGTATTTTACATGCATTAAGTAAGTTTTACTTAAAAAGACAAAATTAGTTGGTGGAAAAGCTTTCAAAATTTGCTCAGAAGCACATGTTTTTTCACCTCATTTGTTGATTTTCTTTTGTTGTTTTATTACCTAGAAACTATCAATAGTTTCAAGTTCAAAACATCATGTGACTAAGAAATTATGAAATCGGAGTCTTTGCTCTTTATTTTTCTTACTCTCTCTCTCTTTTTTAATCTCTCTCTGTCTCTCTCTCTCCCCCTCTCTATTTTCTTAAATTCTTAAAAATTGTGAAGCCAGAGTTTCATTGCTCTTTCTTTTTCTTTTATCTGCAACAAATAAAAGTTTAAAAGGACTTTATTATACTAGTTTTTGGACACTTGTATTGCATGTGTTTCCAATTTTGTCAATATAATTTTTTTAATAATAAATTCTTCTTTTATTGTCTTACTCTCTCTCTCTCTCTTTTTTTTTTTTTAAATTCATATTAAATTTCTACAATTTCACATCTTCATCGTTAATCAAAGTTTTCACAATTTTTCATCTTCATCGGTTTATATCAAAAATTCAAAAACCTCACATCTTTATTCGTTTGTATTGAAATATTTTTTATCTACTCTAATGTATACACACACTCTTTTACTCTTCTCTCATATTTTCACTCGATATTATAGCCTTGTTTTTCCTTTTTCTTGCTCCTCATTTTTTCCTTAAATCCTTCCCTCTATCTATCTAGCTAAATACAAAGTGATGGATAATCATAATAATATATTTTTTGAGCTAGATTCAGTTTTCAAGGTGATAAATGAGACTATTTCAAGGCTTCAACTAATAAAATCTACAAACATAATGATGTTTGATCTTATATGAATGAAAAAAAAACTTATGATGAAGATGACTGAAAAAACAATGATCATATAAGAAGATGGTGCACATGTACAAAAGGGTAAGGCAAGTTTAAAAATTTTAAAAATAATTATAACAATCTTTATTTTAGCTTTTGTTTCACCATAAATTGTATTGTGAAATTTAAAATTTTGAGTTTTTACAATAATATAATACATATTGGTTCAGAAAGTACTACAAAAAATTCTAATGGTATTGGAATTTCTCAATGTAATAAGAAATTTAAAAAATAAAGCCCTTGTTTTGTAATCTAATTTGAAAGTTAAAATTATGTCTGGATATCCATTTATTTGTACAAAATTCAAAATTCTATAAGTGAAAGTCCTAAATTGTATAGAATTTCTTTTTTTATTTTTAATTCTTATGTCTACTCCAAATAAAAATTTTGAAAAGATTTTTATTATAATAGTTTTTGAGCACATGTGTTGCATATGTCTCGATTATGTCATTGTAAATTTTTTTAAATGATAAACTGTCACGACCCAAACTAACGGACCATGTGAAGACCTATGTTATCCTACTTAGCTAGGCGGACCCTTGTTATCGAATCAAAAATTTGCGAAAGACTTCTATTTTTAAGATAATACTGAATTAAATATAATGAAGTAAATTAAATACCAATAAATAAACTTTTCAGAAACACCTTACAATTGTCTTTTACCATCCCTAGACTTGATCAGACATGTCTTTTACCATCCCTAGACTGACACTAAAATAATTAATAAGGAGACTTCACTTCCGCCAGAAATAAGGTGCAGAAGTTGGTACTGAGCATAGACATCTATTTAGTAACTTCAAAATTAACCTGCATCCAATCTACACCCCAAAAAGGAATGTAGAAGAGTAGGATCAGTAAACACACGTACTGGTAGGTATCATCAATCAATCAATGTTAGTTCACATAATCATAAAATAGAATTAAAGAAAAGAAATCATGGCATCTTAATAGAAATATAATCCAATTCAAGTTGTAACAACATTATTACTTTACCTATATAAGTTACATCATCTAACTACTCTTTCAATTTTTTTCAGTATTATATTCACTATTAACATACTCTAGTCACATTAATTAACACCATCAACCATAATCCACACTAATACATCACTTACCTCTTCTATTACTCAAATTCACAAGAAAAATTTAGTGATCATAGACAAATCATACTAAACTCTTGAGCTAACAACCAAATGCTCTTTTATAATATTAAAGAATGATAACTAGCTAATCGAGTAAGCTATGATTATAACAAGTATAAATGAAGCAAGTTAACAAACATATAAGTAAGTATAAAGTTTCACTTTTCCAAGTACATGTCACAAAATCAATCTCAAGGATATAATCAAATAGGGAACACAAGTCAACTCATATTTCAGTAAAACATACCATAGAACTCATGCAATGCCCCAAAAATCCAAACCAATGTTAGCGTCATGTTTCAAGTTCATGCATAATACATTATGGTTCCTTGGTAGTTTTATAGCTATTTTGATGTATATTAAGGTCTCAATAACTCCCAGATATTAGACGAATCAAAACAATCCTTACTGATTGAATTATTTTTGTATAAGAATGTTGCTTTAGTCAACTTCAAATGAGCATATCTTTTTCTCTACTCAAAATTTTCCAGCTCAAGACACACCAAATGGTAGGAAATTGAATTATCTTTCCAACTATACCAATATTTTCCAAATTCGATACTCGGGTGAGAAGTTATGGCACTTTTAGTGAAAGCGGTAGCTCAATACGAGTAGTACTGTGTCGCGGTGACCCCAAAAATGACGTTCATCCCTTTTCAGTGTACCATCACAATAAGCACTGCATCGCGCTGATGTGACATTTTATAATTGTCCTTTTCCAGTGTGTCATCGCAATTGCCACCACGTCGCTCCAAGGAAATTTTTCATGTTTGTCATTTTCCAGTGAGGCACCGCATTGCTCCAAAGTTCCAGTTCATAGTGGTCAGGGATGAGGGCTTACCTGCCAGTCGGGGGTATGACCTTTAGTAGCAGTTCTCATATTCCATAACTACGTAGCCAACGTAGGTTTAAATATTAACCTGCCAGTTAAGGGTTGATCTCATACAGGTACCTTCCAGTTAAGGGTCACCCATAGTCCTTTGGGATAATACTTTAGTGGATCCACATAGCTAGTGTTAGTACCCGTGGCATAGTATTGACACCCTTCCAATTGGGGTCACAGGTTAGACCCCAAATTTTCTCATTGGGGCATATCGGTTAGATGATAGGTCCTACAGTCTCAGTCCAGTCATCAGCTCAGTGATTCAGTTTCAGATTTTGATATCAGTTATTCAGCTATCAGTATTCAATATTTCAGATTATATTCAGAAGATGCTTGTCGCTTGGTCATGCATCTTCAACACTTACAGTTTCCATGTATTCTATTCAGTATTTCATGCTATATATATTCAGTCAGCTATTATTCATGCACATAAAATCATGCATTGTAAGACCCCAAAAATACTAACTTAACTCAGTCCTATAGAGCATGAAAAGAGGTCCCATACTTAGGAAAATTTTTTTAGCTAAGTAATGACACTTAGTCTCATTTTAGGACCTTGGTATTTCCATGATTTTATTTACGACCCTTATGATCTTAAAATGTTGATTTTTAAGTTGATTCATGATTAAGGAGGTCAATGGGTGTTCTCGAGCGAGTTTTAAATTTTTTGAACCTCGTTAGAAGCTCGTTTGGATGTTAAAAATAGTGAGTCAACACGATCTCAATGCGTTGCATCGCTTATTGCATCAACGAATATTTTCTCCAGTATTCAGTGCAAATTCTAATGAGCCGACACAATATCAATGCGTTGTATCATCCATCGCGTCGACCCCATCGACGCAGCGCATCGGTCTGCACATCACTGGGTATGTTTTTCAGTAATTAAAAATCCGCATCCAAAAGGTAATTGAGTCAATTTTTCCACCCAAAACACATAATTTTAATCTCAAATAGCAAAGACACCTAATTATTCATCTTTTTCATCTCTAATAATAAAACCCTAGCTCTAAGAATCAAGAACAAACTCCATAACTCCTACTCCAAGAAATCTTATAATCCAAAGTTTCGGGTTCAAAAAATTCAAAAGGAAGCTTCAAGAACACCATTAGAGAGTCAATAATCAAATTTCTACATTCAAATTCATCAACAAGGCATGTGGGGTTTATGAACAAGGATCCTCTTTTATTCTTGTGCCCAAAACTAGCTTTTAACTATAAATTTACATGGTTTTTATATGAATATGCATGAAATTTATATTGGGGTTCATACCCAATGTTACTATTTGCAAGATTATGAGATTTCACGTAATTTAGAAGCTGAATTGCATGTTTATTCTTATATCTTCATATGCATTGCAGCAAAATTTTAGATTTTGAAGTGAGTTATCATTGTTTTCATCACCAAGCATGATTATTATGATGTTTTGATATGAGATTGATGTGTGGCTTACTATCCCTAGGTTGAATATTATTATTTCAAGAAAAATTATGCTTTTAGCAATAGTTGATCAGTTTATTTTCAGATTTTCAATAAAGATTTGGTCTTTGGATCCTCAGATATGATTTAGAATCTACTTTATAGATTTATTACATATTACAAAAATCAGATTTAGCATTACTTACAGATTGAATCAGATAAATGCATAATTAGCTTCATAATAAACCCTTATGCTAGTTTTTAAAAGTGGATTTTCAATAGAATGAGCATACAGATTAAAAGGAGTAGTATTTAGCACCGAGCTAGAAGTATGGGATTAGCGTGCCCTAACTTCCACAGAACTACATAGCCAACGTAGGTATAGATTCATATTATTACCATTTTAATATGAATGACAAATACAGATTTGATCACTTAGATTAGGTTATACTCCTTGACAAGAGTATGACACCTCTCCCCATTGTGAAGTTTTCCCCATAAGGGAATAAGACATTGGACTCCATATTAGCTCACATAGTTTATGTCGGTTAAGAGAACCTCCCTTCTAGTAAAAGTAAATAAATAGTTTTTGGGTAACTTCCGTAACAGAATAGAATAATAGAAAAGCTTTTAAGAAAATAAGTGTAAAGGCTCACAGCTTTATTCAGATTATCTTTTTTTAAGAAAGATATTAGCTATAGACTACAACTTTATAATTTCAGATATAGAAGTGAGCCCTTTTTACATATAGATAGTATGATTTACAGATAAAACATTAGTACAGTTTTCAGAACTAAATGTTATGACTCACTAGATTTACAAAGTATAATTTTCTTTTCATGATTACAGATTTCAATTTTTAGATACTCCAGCTTATGTGATTCATTTACATTTAGCATGCATTATTTTACAAACTATTATGATGATTAATATTATGTTTTACTTATGCATTCAACCCCATATACTTAGTAAATCCTCAAAGTACTGATCCACATATGCGTCTATGTGCTACATTGTCTCATAATGTAGGTTCAGGTGCTCAGTTTCTGCAGCGAGAGTAATTTTGAGCATCTCCATCTATGTCCCAATAGTTGGTGAGTCCTCATAGTTTGGGGACTTAGTCATTCAGTTTATTTTAGCTTATCAATTTAGATAATTCAGTATTTATAGACAGTTCGAGTCAGCTGAGGGTTTGTCCTAGTGACTCTCTAGTTATTAGTAGTAGAGGCTTGACAGAATGCTAGTTTTCTTTAGATTTTTAGTAGTGTTTTATTAGACTTTTGAGAGTAGTATTTTCAAATATTTTTAGTTAACTCAGATAATTTTTCATATATAGTGTGATTTTTATGCCTATATTCCATTATTATGAGATTCAGACTTAGTAGAAGGAAGACAGGGTTAGCTTAAGGCTACTCGTAGTCTTGAGCATCGTGTGACATCTTGAAACCCATTTTCGAGGCATTACAAACTTGGTATTAGAGCCTAAGGTTTATGAGAATCCTAGGGAGTCAGATAAGCCATGTTACATAGAGTCTTGATCATGGGTGTAAAGTGCGCTATATTTATGAGCAAGAGGCTACGAGACATTCTTAGAAAATCATCTCTTTCTTTCATGATCTATCGTGCTTACAGTATCTCTATCTATTTTTAACTTATGCTCTTATGTGACATTTGAATATGATTCCTCATTTAACTAACACCCATGGAAATAATAACCAGCCACCCCAGCCCGCTGATCTTCTGGATGAGAATGTATTCCATGTGAAGTTTTGAGCTGTCTTTCAGGAGTTGGCTCAGGAAGTGACTGCCAATAATCATGGCAATGATTAGGCTCCAGTCCCACTTCAGCAAAATGGTGATTTAGCAGCAACCAGAATTAGAGATTTTATGAAAATGAATCTGCCAGAGTTCTTTGGGTCAAAGACAGGTGAGGACCCACATGTTTATTTAAATAAGGTAAAGAAAATCATCCATATTATGCATGTTTGTGAGAAAAAGAGTGTAGAGTTGGCATTTTATAGGTTGAAGGATATAGCGTATGATTGGGTAGTTATGTGAAAAAATGGTAGAGGTAAGAATGCAACACCTATGAGTTGGTAAGTATTTTAGAGAGAATTTCTAGACAGGTTCAATAAGAGAGGCTAAGATAGAGGAGTTTGTGAACCTAAGGAAGGGCTTAATGACAGTGAAGGAGTACTTCCTTAAGTTCAATTAGTTGTCTAAATATGCCCATGATACGATGGCTGATCCTAGGGCAAGTATGAGTAAGTTTGTTACTGGAGTATCTAGTTTGGTAATCAAGGAGTGTAGGACCACCATTCTAATTGGAGACATGGATCTTGGTAGATTGATGATTCATGCTCAATATATTGAGGTAGAGAAGTTGAAGAGGAGAGAGAGAAGTAATAAGAAGGCTAAAATAGGGCAGTTTGAGTATGGATAGGCTAGGTCTCAGAAGGGAAATCATTTTTAGTTCCAGAATTTTAGATCTATGCCAGCACCATCTTCAGCTAGTGCTCCCACTTCTAGAGCTAGGAAGGATCAGTAGGGTAAGTCTTTTATGTCCAGATCTCAGAATGGTATGAGTGGAAGACCCAGTTATCCTCCATATGCTAAGTGTGGTAAAAATCATCCTGGTGAGTGTATGTAGGGGCAGAAGGGTTGTTATGGTTGTGGTAAGTTGGGTCAGGGAATCAGAGAGTATCCACATGCTAAGCAGGAAAACAGAGATGTTCGTCCCCAGACTCAAGCCACTAGTACACTAGCTCCTCTAGGTCGGCCAATTTTTTCTCAAGGTATATCATCCAGTACTGGTGGCAGTCAGCACCAAAATTAATTTTATGCTTTACCATCCCATCAGGAGTAGAAGAATTTGCCAGATGTTGTCACTGGTATACTTCATGTCTTTCATCTTGATATTTTTTTGTTATTAGACCTCGGGTCGAATTTCTCTTATGTGACCCTATTAGTTTCAATGAATTTTGAAATAGGCCTTGAAAAGATCCCTGGGCCCTTCTTGGTTTCTACCCCAGTGGGTGAGTCGGTTGTTGCCAAACAGGTCTATAAAAAGTGTCTTATCACTGTCCTTCATAAAGACATGTTAGCAGACCTAATATAGTTAGATATGGTTGACTTTGATCTTATTCTTGGTATGGATTGGCTTCATTCCTATTATGCATCTATAGATTATCGCACTCGAGTGGTGAAGTTTCAGTTTTCAGATAAGCCAATCTTTGAGTGGACAGGAAATTCAGGGTCTTCTAAGAGTCATTTTATATCTTATCTTAAATCTAGAAAATTAATTTCCAAAGGGTGTATCTATCATCTAGTTAGATTCAAAGACACTAAGTCTGAGACTCTAACAGTTCAGTCAATCAATGTAGTCAATGAGTTTCCTGAAGATTTACCAGGGGTACCTCCCAATAGGGAAACAGAGTTCGATATTGACCTTTTTCCAGATACTCAGCCTATTTCTATCTCTCTATATTATATAGCTCCAATCGAGCTTAAGGAGTTAAAAAAACAGCTCAAAGATCTTTTAGATAAAGGTTTCATAAGGCTTAGTGTTTCTCCATGGGGCGCTCCCATCCTATTCGTGCGAAAGAAAGATCTTTATGAATGTGCATTAACTATCGCCAGCTGAATAAAGTCACAGTAAAAAACAAATATCCTCTTTCTCGAATTGATGATCTATTTGACTAATTCCAAGGTGCAAGTTACTTCTCAAAGATAGACCTTAGATTTGACTATCATCATCTTAAAGTAAGGGAATTTGATATTCCAAAGGCAGCTTTTAGAACCCACTATGGCCATTTTGAGTTTCTAGTCATGTCTTTCAGGCTAACAAATGCCCCAACAACCTTCATGGACTTAATGAATCGAGTGTTCAAACAATATTTAGACATCTTTGTGATAGTCTTTATAGATGATATCCTTATCTATTCCCGTAATGAGGATAATCATGCAAACTATCTTAGAATTATGTTGAAAACCCTTAGAGATCACCAACTGTTCTCCAAATTCAGTAAATATGAATTTTTGCTAAGGTCTGTATCTTTTGCTTTCCTCTGTCATATTATTTCTAGCGAGGGCATTAGAGTTGATCCCCAAAAGACAAAAGTAGTAAGAAATTGGCCTAGACCTATCTCTCCATCAGAAATTAGAAGCTTTTTGGGTTTAGCTGTCTATTATGGGTATTTCATTGAGGGTTTTTTGTCTATTATATCCCCTATGTCTAGATTGACTTAGAAAAAAGTTAAGTTCCAATGGTCAGATTCATATGAGAAGAGCTTTTAGGAGTTGAAGACTCGACTCACTTCAGCTCCATTTTTAGCGCTTCTTGATGGTATAGATGGGTTCGTCGTGTATTGTGATACTTATAGAGTCGGTGTAGGCCTTGTTCTGATGTAGAGAGAAAAGTTATAGCTTATGCCTCTAGACATCTTAAGCCTCACGAAAAGAATTACCCTACTCATGACCTTAAGTTAGCTACTGTTGTTTTTACTTTGAAAAATTGGAGGCACTATTATTATGGGGTGCATGTTGATGTGTTTACGAATCATAAAAGCTTACAGTATGTGTTTACTTAGAGGGAGTTGAATCTTCGTTAGAGAAGGTGTTTAGAATTGTTGAAGGATTAAGATATGAGTGTGTTGTATCATCCGAGAAAGGCTAATGTAGTTGCAGACGTTCTTAGAAGATTGTCTATGGGCAGTGTTGCTCATATGGAGAATGATAAGAAAGAGTTAGTTTAGGAAGTTCATCGGTTAGCGAGATCGGGTGTTAGATTGGTTGATTCAGCTGAAGGGAATATTTGGGTTCAGAGTAGTTCCGAATCTTCTCTAGTTTCAGAAGTGAAAAAGAAGCAAGATAAGGATTCTAGTTTGGTCAAACTGAAGGAGTTAGTTAAAGACCAAAAAATGAAGGTTTTCTCCCAAGGGGGAGATGGTGTGTTGAGGTACCATAATAGATTATGTGTTCCATGTGTTGATGATTTTGAGGCAACAGATTATGGCGGAAGCATATGGTGCGCGTTATTCCATTTAACCAGAAGCCACCAAGATGTACCGCGACTTGCGAAAAATCTATTGGTGGAGTGGTATGAAGAGAGATATAGCTGAATTTGTAGCCAAGTGTGCACCTTGTCAATAGATTAAGGTAGAGCACCAAAGACTTGGTAGTACATTGCAAGAGTTTGGTATCCCCACTTGGAAGTGGGAAGAGGTAAATATGGACTTTATGACTGAATTACCCCATTCGCGTCGTCAGCATGATTCAATTTGGGTTATTATAGAAAGATTGACTAAGTCAGTGCATTTCTTACCAGTTCACACGTCTTACACAGCTGAAGATTATGCTAAGATATATATCAAAGAGTTAGTCAGATTACATGGAGTTTTTTTGTCTATCGTCTCTGATAGGGTTACTAAGTTTACCTCTCAATTTTGGAGAGCCTTACAGAAGGGTCTTGGTACCTAAGTTCATCTTAGTTCAGCTTTTCATCCATAAATAGATGGTCAGGCAGAATGGACTATTCAGACTCTAGAGGACATGTTAAGGGCATGTTTCCTTGATTTCAAAGGTAGTTGGGATAACCATTTGCCATTGATTGAGTTTGCTTATAATAACAGTTATCATGCTAGTGTTCAGGTGGCCCCATTTGAAGCTCTCTATGGGTGGAGATGTAGATTGCCAGTTGGTTGGTTCGAAGTAGGTGAGGTGCTTTGATTGGGACAAACATGGTGTTTGAAGCCATGGAGAAAGTTCAGTTAATTAGAGAGAGATTGAAAGTAGCTCAAAGTCATCAGAAATGTTATGCAGACGTGAGAAGAAGAGATCTTGAGTTCGAGGTTGATGACCTTGTGTATTTGAACTTTTCACCTATGAAGGGGGTGAAGTGATTTGGCAAAAAAGGGAAGCTTAGTCCCCGATATGTAGGTCCCTTCTATTTTTTGAATCGTGTTGAAAAGGTGGCATATGAGCTTGAGCTACCTGTAGATTTATCCTCAGTTCATCCGGTATTCCATGTGTCCTTGTTGAAGAAGTGCATGGACGATCCAGCCATTATAGTTCCTCTAGAAAATACAAATATTCAGAATAACCTTTCATATGAAGAAGTCCCACAGAGATTCTTGATAGTCAGATCCGTAGACTAAGGGACAAAGAAGTTCCCTTGGTCAAAGTTCTATGGAGAAATCAGTCCGTTGAGGGTGCTACTTGGGAAGCAGAAGCATACATGCATACCAAGTATCCTTATCTCTTCTCCACAAACTCAGATTCAGCCGAAGGTAATAATTTTCCTTCATTCAGTTCTTTTCCGGTCTAAGATTCAGCTATATGGTTCTCTTAATGTAAAATTCATGCACTTACAGATTAGTTCAGTAGCTCATCATGTTTTAGATTCAGACTACAATTCTGGTTTCAGTTGTGCATATTCAGTATGTATACTCAGTCCATCAGTATTCTCAGCTTAGTCAGCCTCATTCTAGGATAAATATTTCCAAGGGGAAGATATTATAAGACCCCGTAAAATCCTAGCTTAACTCAGTCCTTTAGAGTATGAAAAGAGGTCCCAGACTTATGAACAAAATTCCAGCTAAGTAATGACACTTAGTCTCATTATAGGACCTCAGTACTTCCATGATTTTATTTACAACCTTTATGAACTTAAAGTGTCAATTTTTAAGACGATTCATGATCAGGGAGATCAATGGGTGTATTCGGGTGAGTTTTGGATTTTTCAGACATTGTTAGAAACTCATTTGGATGTTGAGAATAGTGAGTCAACGCAATCTCGATTCGTTGCATCTCTTATCGCATCAATAGATATTTTCCCCAGCATTCAATGCAAATTCCAGTGAGCCGACGTGATATCGACACGGCGCGGCGGCCATCGCGCCGACCCCATCGACGAGGCTTGTCGGTTTGCATGTCACTGGGTATATTTTTTAGTAATTAAAAATTCACATCCAAAGGGGTAATCGAGTCAATTTCTCCAGTCTTATTCCGCCCAAAACATACAATTTTAACCCCAAATAGCAAAGATACCTCATTATTCATCTTTTTTATCTCTAATAACAAAACCCTAGCTCTAAGAATCAAGAACAAATTCCATAACTTCAACTCCAAGAAATCTTATAATTCAAAGTTCCGGGTTTAAGAACTTCAAGAGGAAGCTTCAATAGCACCATTAGAGAGTCAAGAATCAAACTTCTACATTCAAATTCATCAACAAGGTATGTGGGGCTTATGAACAAGGATCCTCTTTTATCGTTGTGCCCAAAACTAGCTTTTAACTACAAATTTACAAGGGTTTTATATAAATATACATGAATTTTATATTAGGGTTCATACCCAATGTTACTATTTGCAAGATTATGAGATTTCAAGTGATTTAGAAGTTGAATTGCATGTTTATCCTCATATCTTCATGTGCATTACAGTAAATTTTAGATTTTGAAGTGAGTTATCATTGTTTTCATCACCAAACATGATTATTATTATGTTTTGACATGAGATTAATGCATGGATTATCATCCCTAGGTTGAATATTATTATTTCAAGAAAAATTATGCTTTAGGCAACAGATGATCAGTTTATTTTCAGATTTTCAATAAAGATTTGATCTTTGGATCCTCAGATATGATTTGGAATCCACTTTATAAATTTATTACAGATTATAGAAATCAGATTTAGCTTTACTTACAGATTGAATCAGATAAATACATAATTGATTTCATAATAAACTCTTATGATAGTTTTTAAAAGTGGATTTCCAACAGAATGAGCATACAGATTAAAGGGAGTTGTATTTAGCATCGAGCTGGAATTATGGGATTATCATTCCCTAACTTCCACAGAACTACGTAGCCAATGTAGGTACAAATTCAGATTATTCCCTTTTTAATATGGATGACAGATATAGATGTGATCACTTAGATTAGGTTATACTCTTTGGCAAGAGTATGACACCTCTCCCCATCATGAGGTTTTCCCCATAGGGGAACAAGACTTGGACTCCATGTTAGCTTAAATGGTTTATGTCGGTTAAGAGAACCTTCCTGCTAGTAAAAGTAAATAAATAACTTTTGAGTAACATCCTTTACAGAATAGTATAACATAAGAGATTTTAAGAAAACTAAGTGTAAAGGCTCACAGCTTTATTCAGATTATCTTTTTTTTTAGAAAGATATTAGCTACAGACTACAGCTTTTAGATTTCAGATATAGAAGTAAGCCCTTTTTACACATAGACAGTATGATTTACAGATAAAACATTAGTACAACTTTCATAAATAAATGTTATTATTTACTAGATTTACAAAGTATGATTTTCTATTCATGATTACAGATTTTAGTTTTCAGATATTCTGGCTTATGTGAGTCATTTACATTTAGCATGCAGTATTTTACAAACTATGATGATGATTGATATTATGTTTTACTTATGCATTCACCCCCATATACTCAGTACATCCTTAAAGTACTGATCCACATATACATCTATGTGCTACATTGTCTCATAATATAGGTTCAGGTGCTTAGTTTCCACAGCGAGAGTGATTTCGAGCATCTCCATCTACATCCCAACAGTTGGTGAGTTCTCATAGTTTGGGGAACTAGTCATTCAATTTATTTTTAGCTTATCAGTTTAGGTAATTCAGTATTTACAGACAGTCCAAGTCAGCTGTGGGTTTGTCCTAGTGACTCTCTAGTTATTAGTAGTAGAGTCTTGTCAGACTACTAGTTTGCTTCAGATTTTTAGTAGTGTTTTATTAGACTTTTGAGATTATTATTTTCAGATATTTTTAGTTAACTCAAATAGTTTTCTGCATATAGTATGATTTTTATGCCTATATTCCATTATTATGAGATTCAGACTTAGTAGAAGGCAGACAGGATTAGCTTAAGGCTATTCTTAGTCTTGAGCACCGTGTGACGTCTCGGGACTCATTTTCAGGGCATTACATACATATTAGCCTACCTCATTTAGCATACTAGTACATTCAAAGTACTAATCGCATACTCTATTCTTATGCTATGATGTATCATATCATAGGTTCGGACGCTCAATTCCCGGATCGCGCATAGACCTTCCAGATTATCAGTTGCAGCAGTGGTGAGTCCTCATATTTTGAGGACAAACTATCTTTACATTCATGCTTTCAGTTTAATAGTTAGTTGGAGTTAGTTGGGGCCTGTCTTATTAACTCTCATTTATTTAGTTTAGAGGCTTTTGGATATTTCAGACAGCTGGTCAATTCTCAGATTTCAGTTGTCATTGTCAGATGTTTTATTAGTATTATCAGTTTTGTTTACATATTTTATTAGATTTATTACTTAACACCTTATGGTATTCCTCAGTTAAATTCCGCATATGGCCTTTTGTTATCAATTTTTCTCAGTGCTCACATCAGGTGCCAGATTATGGGTTAGCTTGTGGTCCCTCGGGATTGTAAGCATCGTGTGGCACCCAGGGTGTACTCTCGGGGTATTACAAATCAAGCCCCATTAGCATCCTTATAAATACTCCTGAAGAAGGATTAATTCAATTATTTGTATTTTGGAATCATTTCTTTAGGATTATTCATTGGATTCATCGCTTTATATCACTTTTTATCGGTTTCTTTACTATTATTATCACCATTTCGGCTTCTGGCATCCTATCCAATCAAGTCTTACAGCAATACTGGAAGTTAACATCAGTCATATTGCATGAGAAATCAGTAAAGTAGCCATACTAGAATTTAACACCGACCACATTGCCGCTAACAATCTTACCATAAGTAACAATTATGTCCTTATAAACCTCACAACTAAAACATCATTAGCTTGTTATCAACTTATTAAATAACACGATTTTTTAAAATCAACACTAATATTTACACACATTCTAACGGACTTATTTTTTCCCTACTAGTCATGACCTGCAGGGGACAATCTAAGTCCTTATGTCGTACCAGCATGGTACCTAATCCTCCATAAATAATTAATAGCAATATTCATATTTGTACTGGTGTGGTACCCAATCCTCCATAATCATATTATATATATTTTATCACATCACACTATCTCTCGGGATACAATACGACGTACTAAATTTACCAGTGCACTTAAAATCATAAGGCAATTCAATCAAGTTCTTTTATTTATCAATATTTTGGCCCTCTCAGGGACATTATTTCAATAATTCATCATGATTATCAACAAGCCATTCATGGCATTACTTCAAGGAGTTATCATTATCAAACAAACCTCTCATAGGCACAATTCAATAATTCATCATTATCACCAATTTAGCCTCTCATGAGTATCCAATATATAAAGTATTTTTATCAACACAAAAATAAGAATATCATAAAATTAATCACAATTTAACACTTAAGCATAAAAATTACTATTAGAACCTTAATTACTCATTAATTATTAAAATACCACTACTTTCTTAAATACCACAACTTGGGTTCTAACATCACCACCTATAACTAGCACATTCAAGCATATCATTATCCTTTATCTCTTTCCACGTAACACAATTCTAATAGTGATTCAAGTCATTTATCCTTTAGATATTACCATGCTCATCAATATTTGACCCTAGCATAATTCTCCACATTATATTATCGCATTACATACAACTTAATGTCTTTGTAACTCAACTAGATTCATCACTAGAACAACTTAATAACATCACACCTGTGTACAATCCACAAATAATTTTTTTCAGACATATAACACATAGTATCATAGAAGTAACATATAAATCAATCAATAACATAAATTTTGGGATTAAAGTAAAGTTCTTACGTCTTTATCCATCTCAACTCCATGCCCATAGGACTAGACATGATTTTTGCCATCAATTCTAAATTATGAAAATATGAAATAACGTAGTCTTCTACTCATTAACCTAGCCAACCTAGACATCAAGCTTTTGGAAGAAGCAAGATGAAACAAGGATGCTCTTTCCTTTCCTTCATGACTTGGAACAATCAATAATCTAAAAACCAAGCAATAATAAGAGTAATTAAGTAATTATTCTTCAAACAAATATCTTGGGGATTCAGACCCACCAATTTTATACTTAATTCAAGGTTTATATTATTCTTTGAGGTCAATTAACTATTAACTAGCTCTTTCAATCTTAATTCATCTCCATTAATGGAGCTTTTATATTAAAGGTCTCATATTTATTGAATTCTCAGTTCCTAACCATCAAATTTTATCGTCCAGTTTATGAAATTCCTGTTAGGATATATTTATAATAATTTAGAATTAGCTCTAGGTCATATTATAAACACATAAGTTTTTACCCAGAAAAACCACCATTAAAGGTATTTCTAAGGATTCTATAATGTTAAAGGATTAAAATACAAAGAAAATAATGGAAAAACTTATCTCAACAAAGGACTTTCCCCTTAAGCTTTAGGAAATCATCTTTATAGGCTTGGGGAATGAAGTTTGGGATTTTTAGACCTAAAACATGTCTGAAACTAATTCAAATACTACCATAATTCTCTCTACTGCGAAATTCCCATTTCAGTCCAGCTAGTGTTGAGTACAACAGTCATAACTTCTTACTCCGAATTTGAATTGACAAGTGGTTTATTGTGTTGGAAATAGGACTCAAGTATATTTGATTTGGTGGGTATTTATCCCTTTAAATTCTCATATTCTAGGAGATATGATCATTCAAGGTTGGCTCTAATAGAAGCCTATATCAAAAACTCTATCGAAAAGAAAGTAAAAAACTTAACTTTCTGTTAGGGATATTGTACGGCCTTAATTCATACCTAAAGAACTTCTAAACTAAAGTTTTTATATTAGTACTCATGAATAATTAAATTTATCGGTCTTGAATCTATCTAGACATATCGAACGATATAAATTTTAGCCAAAAAACTTGAGGTGACACAATTATTAAAATGATGGTTATTTTGGACTCAAGTTAATATTGAGGAATTAAAAATAATATTTTTCATGAATTTATCATGGATAATTTAGTAACGACTAAATGGGTCATTACGACCAGATACTAATTTACCATCCATTTGTCTCGAAATGGGCATTTGATGAAGAGAAGCACGAGGTTAGAATTACAGAGATATTAATAAAAAAGTTGATTATAGTGCATCCTAACTCACTTGATATTATTATCAACCAACCCATATTTTATACTTAATCATTCAATCAAAACTTTTCAAAATATGAAGATGTGGAGGAAAATGTTTACGCACGAATCACTTGTTCTCCTTTTTTTTGGTAAATAAACAATTTTATTTAATGGCAAAATGTGCATACAATCTCTAGATAAGAGCAGACCTACTGTCTCTCAATAATTTGACAAAATTAAACTATGCTAGTTTCTAAGAATACATGCGGCATATCTAATATAATGCAAAAATCTCTCATATCAGCCTCCATTTAGCACTATCTTTATGTCAAGGATACATATTCAGCTGCTGTAGAATAACCTTCCATTGCTATAGTTCACTGCCTCTGGTATGCAGAAATAGAGCTACTTCTCTACACACTCTGTTTGGATCATAGTGTCCTTTCAATGGCCTAAGTTTGAAACTTGAGTATTATGAGTCAAAACAAGATAAGAGGGTTAAAAGATTCACTTTGAAAGAGATAAACATCCAAAAACACCTCTTTTTTAATACTAGAGCTCTAGAGCCCCAAATTCAATTTTGAAAAGTGCTATGAGATACTACATAAATCTACTACTCAAATTTCAACACTAAACAAGTCACACCTAATCCACCCAATACAAAAGATTTTCTTGAGATACCTAACTCAGATTTTAGCCAAGAATACTTTATGGAGAATTGATATCTTGATCATATATAAGTCACCACAACATTTATAAGTCACATAACTTAGATACCCGTATGGACTTAATCAAGACTATTAAATTCATTCTATAAAGCTAGAATCAATATTTCTCAATCATTGTCCTTTACATCTCAAGATCAACCACGATTCAAGTTTAGTGTTTACTACTACGTAGGTGACAACATAATATTTCTCATATTACATAGCCTTATCCCGACAAACTAGTGCAGAAATCCTTATAAGGTTTTGGCATTAGTTCATTTAGTTCAACAACTTTGGATAGTCGAGCTTTATCCCAGGGTAGTCATTCTATCTCAATCATACCTCCTTTGATTGAGTCATGTTGCTGGGTTGCTATATGTGTGATGAGTTTAGCCATATGGCAAAGGATTTCCCATGCTATATTTTTAGGCCTACTCTTATATCGACAGTGAGAGATAATACTGAAGGAGGTAGAGGTGCTACTAAAAGTGTACAAGGTAGAGACAGTAGTGCCCGTGGTGGTTTTCAGAGGGCTTTTTAGTCTGGTAACAAACATGGACAGTGCGATGCTATACCTGTCAGGCCTAAGGAAGAGGCTTCCAATATTGCTATCATAAGTATCGCCCCTATTTTTTTAAGATATACATCTGTGTTATTGATTCGATATTGACTATCTCCTATGTGTCTACATATTTATCTTTGGTTTTTTATTCTACTAGTGAGCCTCTTGCCATGCCTATCAATGTATCTATCCCTACAGGAGACTTTTTAGTGGTGGACAGGTGTACTAATCTTATATTTTTACTTTTACTAGCTAAGAGACTTTGGTAGATTTCATTATCTTCAATATGGTAGATTTTGATGTAATCTTGGGTATGGATTAATTAGCTCTTTATCATGTTGGTCTAGATTGTTATGCTAATACCATGACTCTAGCTTTATCGAATATTCCAAGGATAGCTTGAAAGGGTATGCTTTATTTGTGTTACAAGAGAGTTATATCCTTTCTTCAAGATCATCGCTTGATACAGAAGGGGTGTTTCTCTTATTTAGCCGATATTCATGATACTAGTGTTGATTTACTACTTTTTTTTAGTTCTATTCATATTGTCCTTGAGTTCATGGATGTCTTTCTTATAGATTTGCCTAGTATGCCTCCGAATTATGATATTGACTTTGCTATTAATGTTGAGCTAGGCACCAAGCCCATCTTTATTCCTCCTTATAGGATGGCCCCAGTGGAGTTGGAGATATTGAAGGATCAATTGTAGGAATTATTAGATAAGGAATTTATCCGACCTAGTGTATTACCTTGGGGTGGGCCTATCTTATTTGTGAAGAAAAAAGATGGATCTATGCGTATGTATATTTATTATCTACAGTTTAACAAAGTGACAGTTAAGAATAGGCATCCTCTTTCTTGTATTAATGATTTTCTTGATCAGCTTTAAGGTACTTTGGTGTTTTCAAAGATTGATTTGAGGTTCAGTTATCATCAGCTGAGGATTACAGCTTTGGATATTCCAAAGACAGCTTTTTAGACTCAATATGGATATTATGAGTTCTTGGTCATGTCCTTTGGGTTGACCAATGCCCCAGGCGCATTCATGGAGGTGATGAACCAGGCGTTTTAACTGTATCTTGACTCTTTTGTTATTATATTTATAAATAATATCTTGGTCACTCCAAGAGAGATGCTAGTCATAAGGAGCATTTGCAGATTATACTTTAGAGTTTGAGGGATGGGAAGTTGTATCCTAAGTTATCCAAGTACGACTTTTGGTTAGAGTCTGTCTCTTTCTTGGGTCGTGTTGTGACCAAGGATGGTATTATGGTTGATCTGACAAAGATTGCAGCGGTTCATGACTGGGCTTAGCCTACTTCTCTTACTGATATTTGGAGTTTTATTTGGTAAACGAGCTACTATCGAGGCTTTGTTAAGGGTTTTTTTATCTATTGCAGCTCTATTAACCAAGTTGACTCAAAAGAGGATTTTATTTTAATGGTTCAATTTTTGTGAGGCAAGTTTTTTTTGGCTCAAGGATTTATTGACCTCAGCTCATATATTAACCTTGCCCAAGGAGGGCATGGATTTTACCATCTTTTGTGATGCTTCTAATATAAGGTTAAGTGTCGTGTTGGTGCAAGAGGGTAAGGTGATAGCATATGCTTCTCATCAGTTGAATCCCCATGAGAAGAATTACCCTACCCATGATTTGGAGTTGTGCACAGTTGTATTTGCTTTAAAGTTGTATAAGCACTATTCTTATAGAGTCCATTATGTGATCTTCTTGGATTATCGTAGCATTCAGTATTTCTTCACCCAGTGATATCTTAATATGAGGTAGCATCATTGACTTAAGTTATTTAAGGATTATGATCTTACTATTCTCTATCATCCAAGTAAGGCTACTGTAGTTGTAGATGCCCTGAGCTATAATTCGTCTAGTATGAGTAGTTTGGTGTATCCTTTGACCTTAGAAGTTTAGTCTTTGGATAACCAAATGGTTAGGTTTGATATTTCAACACTTGGATGTGTTTTGACTTTTATGGAAGCTAGATCTTTCTTGATGGAATAGATTTTTGCTCATCATCAAATGCTGGTTTTAGAGTAATTAAGGATAAGGTATTGAGCAGCGAGACTAAAAAATCCTCACTCTAATGGTGCATTGAGGATTAGAGGCTGAATTTATGTGCTAAGAGTGGGTGATTGGGTGAGATTGATTTGGGTGGAGATTAATTATTCTAGGCATTCCATTCATTCAAGAGTGACTAAAATATATAGTAACTTGAGACAACACTACTGGTGGGGTGGTCTAAGGAAGGATGTAGTGGATTTTGAGCTCTTTCCTATGTTGTTAGAAGGTTAAGGCCGAGCATTTGAGGCCTAGTGGTTTTCTTCAGAGATTAGTCATTCTCGAGTGGAAGTAGGAATAGATCACTATGGACTTTGTGACTAGGTTACCTGGTACTTCTTAGGGTCTGGTAGTGTTTAGTTTATCATGGATCAATTGACCAAATCTACTCATTTTATCCCTATTCAAGTTTTGTTTAGTGCTGAGAGGTTTGCCTGTATCTATGTTCGTGAGATAGTTCATCACTATGGTGTACCAGTGTTGATTATCTCAGATACAGGTTTAGTGTTCACATCTTACTTTTGGAAGGAATTTTAAGAGGAGTTAGGTACCTGTATTAATCTTAGCATAGCTTTTCACCCCAGACCGACGGTCAATCAAAGCTAACTATTCAGGTTTTAGAGAACATGTTGTGCGATTGAGTTATGGACTTTGGAGGTAAGTGGAAGCAATATTTAGCCTTGGCGGAGTTTGCGTATAATAACAACTATAATTCCAGTATTGAGATGGAACCCTTTATGGATTTAAATGGTAAGCATTATCATTCTCTAGTTGGCTGGTTTGAGTTTTTTGATATTATACCTCAAGGTACGAACTTGATTCATGAGTCTTTAGATAGGGTTCAGGTCATTTAGGATAGACTTCGAGCGACTCAGAGTAGGCAAAAGTATATGCGCATCGTCGACTTTATGCCTTAAGTTTTAGTGTTGGTGATCGAGTCTTCCTTGTTTCACCCGTGAAGGGCATGATGAGATTTGGGAAGAGGGGTAAGCTTAGCCCCAAGTATATTGGGCCATTCGAGATTCTTCAAACTATTGGGGATGTAGCTTATAAGTTAGCATTGGCCCTAGATTTATAAACTGTTCATCCAGTTTTTCATATTTTATGCTACGACATTATATTCTGGATGAGTTTCATGTCATTCATTGGGAAACTATGCAGTTAGATGAAAGGTTGTCCTTTGTTGAGGAGCCAGTCTCCATTTTAGCCCAAGATTTTAGGCGACTACGTTCTAGGAATATTTTGGTGTTTAAGGTCCAATGGAAACACCGTCTTATAAATGAAGCTACTTGGGAGGTTGAGTCTGACATGCACAATATCCATCCTCAGATTTTCACTGATTTAGGTATTTTCTATGCCATTATTTCGAGAATGGATTAGATTCGTAGTGGTGGATATTGTAAGGACCTGATTCTGTGAATTTTTCATTTTTATGTATTTTGACTATTTTATCCCTCTTCGTGATTGCTATGTGATATTTATAGGGTGTGGTATGATTGACATAATTTCCAATACATT